>NC_139222.1:4324445-4851259 GCF_055691185.1 Crinia signifera | reverse complement strand
TTGACCACCGATCTGGGGACTTTTTGCCGGAATAACGGAGGGTGTCCTACTTGCCTGAAGTAAGGGAGTTTCCGGGACTCCAATCCTCCACGCTCGTTTGAGAACTTTTTCCATCAAGTTCTCCACCCATTCCGAAAGGATACTAATGCGGACAAGTGTGTGACCATATAATATTACCTCGGAGAAGAGGAGACGTAAAATCCCTTATAAGGGACGTACGGTACCTCTTCAACTACCATACAGTGCTGTGCGGTGCAGGGGTGCACACTTTGTTTCGATATTTGATAAGATAAGGATACACGGTGGTATAATCTGTATATATCCAAAACCTTCCAGAGGCGAAGAAGAGGAGCGTTCCTCGTGATACAGGGACGTTACTCTCCATCCATACACCCACTGCAAAATTTGCCTATATATCCATATATCTTGAGGCGGAGAAGAGGAACGTTCCTTTTGAGACAGGAACGTAACTTTTCACTCGCATATTCTAAAAGTTCGCAGTAGGACTTTTGGAATGCAATAGATGTGTCTTGTACACATTGCCCTTTGAAGAGAATGGGAGTAACATGTGAAGGGGG
The DNA here is from genome assembly GCF_055691185.1 of Crinia signifera. Lineage (NCBI taxonomy): Eukaryota > Metazoa > Chordata > Amphibia > Anura > Myobatrachidae > Crinia > Crinia signifera. Next base: position 4,850,681 of record NC_139222.1, on the reverse strand, counting down.
GGGGGGGGGCAGTAGAAAGACAGGGGTGAAGCTGGGGGTAGAAGACAGGCACGGGTGGATCCGGGGGCAATAGATGGACAGGGGGTGAAGCGGGGGGCAGAAGACAGGTGGAGCTGGGGGCAGGGGGTGGAGCTGGGGGCAGAAGATAGGCAGGGGGTGGAGCTGGGGGCAGAAGACAGGCAGGGGGTGGAGCTGGGGGCAGAAGACGGGCAGGGGGTGGAGCTGGGGGCAGAAGACGGGCAGGGGGTGGAGCTGGGGGCAGAAGACGGGCCGGCGGTGGAGCTGGGGGGCAGAAGACGGGCCAGGGGTAGAGCTGGGGGCAGAAGACGGGAAGGGGGTGGAGCTGGGGGCAGTACAAGGGCAGAGGGTGGAGCTGGGAGTAGTACACGGGCAGGAGGTGGAGCTGGGGGCAGAAGACGGGCAGGGGGTGGAGCTGGGGGCAATACACGGGCAGGGGGTGAAGCTGGGGGCAGAAGACGGGCAGGGTGTGGAGCTGGGGGCAGAAGACGGGCAGTGGGTGTGGAGCTGGGGGCAGTACACGGGCAGGGGGTGGAGCTGGGGGCAGTACACGGGCAGGGGGTGGGAGCTGGGGGCAGTACACGGGCAGGGGGTGGAGCTGGGGGCAGTACACGGGCAGGGGGTGGAGCTGGGGGCAGTACACGGGCAGGGGGTGGAGCTGGGGGCAGTACACGGGCAGGGGGTGGAGCTGGGGGCAGAAGACGGGCAGGGGGTGGAGCTGGGGGCAGAAGACGGGCAGGGGGTGGAGCTGGGGGCAGAAGACGGGCAGGGGGTGGAGCTGGGGGCAGAAGACGGGCAGGGGTGGAGCTGGGGGCAGAAGACGGGCAGGGGGTGGAGCTGGGGGCAGAAGACGGGCAGGGGGTGGAGCTGGGGGCAGAAGACGGGCAGGGGGTGGAGCTGAGGGCAGAAGACGGGCAGGGGGTGGAGCTGGGGCAGAAGACGGGCAGGGGGTGGAGCTGGGGGCAGAAGACGGGCAGGGGGTGGAGCTGGGGGCAGTACACGGGCAGGGGGTGGAGCTGGGGGTAGAAGACGGGCAGGGGGTGGAGCTGGGGGTAGAAGACGGGCAGGGGGTGAAGCTGGGGGCAGAAGACGGGCAGGGGTTGAAGCTGATGGCAGAAGACGGGACGGGGGTGGAGCTGGGGGGCAGAAGACGGGCAGGGGGTGGAGCTGGGGGAAGTACACGGGCAGGGGGTTAAGCTGGGGGCAGAAGACGGGCCGGGGGTGGAGCTGGGGGCAGAAGACGGGCCGGGGGGTGGAGCTGGGGGCAGTACACGGGCAGGGGGTGAAGCTGGGGGCAGAAGACGGGCAGGGGGCGAAGCTGGGGGCAGAAGACGGGCAGGGGGCGAAGCTGGGGGCAGAAGACGGGCAGGGGGTGAAGCTGGGGGCAGAAGACGGGCCGGGGGTGGAGCTGGGGGCAGAAGACGGGCAGGGGGTGGAGCTGGGGGCAGAAGACGGGCCGGGGGTGGAGCTGGGGGCAGAAGACGGGCCGGGGGGCAGAAGACGGGCCGGGGGGCAGAAGACGGGCCGGGGGCAGAAGACGGGCCGGGGGTGGAGCTGGGGGGCAGTACACGGGCAGGGGGTGAAGCTGGGGGCAGAAGATGGGCAGGGGGTGAGGGCGGACATTACCTGGAGGCTAAGAGCGGGAGCAGCAGCAGCAGGCCACCTGGATACATTCAGGACGAGGTATTAGTCCGCTTGTGATGACGACACATCACGTGAGTCACTATTTTTGCTGTTACAACACCAGGAATACAAGAAAATGGCCGCCCGTCCTTACTTCTGATCTCTTATAGGGTATTTTAGCCACTGGAAAATGGCCGCCAGGTTTTCTCGCAGAGATCGCGTTCATACAGAATGTATAACAATCCGTGCTCTAGTGAGTGACGTGCTGTCGTGTCAGGCGCGGAGCTCAGCGTGTGCGTTACATCAAGGAATGGGATGATTACACGGTCGCCATTTTGGATATTGGCAGCTGATGTCTTTACACGGAGCGGAGTCTTGGAGAAACAGATACCTGGCACTGCGCATGCGCGTTACTACAGCAACCGCTATGATGACTGTGCGGCCATGTTGGATAGGGGCAACAGGTATAACAGAGAGGCTGCTGGTCATGTCTTTTTATATACCGTGTGCTATATGTCATACCTAATACATGTTACATGTCATATATCATATGTGTACCCTAGCATTGGGGGGCTCGCTCACTACAACGGCAGTGTCTAGTATCTAGTTCCTTCTCTTTACTTGTACAGATATGATGTCACATACCACGTGACCATCATTTTGCGCCAACAGCATACCTCCCAACAGTCCTGATTCCCACAGGAACGTCCCGGATTGACGCCGGCAGTGTCCCGCGGGGGGGGGGGGGGGGGGGGGGGGGGCTGTTTGGAGTCCGTCCGTCCCCCTGTCAGCTACTCAGCAGCGCTATGTAGACGGTGTGCACCTTGTACCAGTGACGTGCGGTGAGGTCATTGCCTGGGGAGGCACTGATCTCCCCGCACGGGACCCCCCCCCCCCCCCCCACCCTCGCCCGCCCGCATACCATGCTATATGGTATATGCAGCGGCCGAGCACAGGCAGCAGGGCGTACATGCGCCCCCCGGCGGACTCACCTCTCCTCGGCGGTGACAGCGGCGCCGGACTCCTCCTGTCACAAGCTCCAGTCACGGCGCCCCCCCCCCCCTTCATATTTTCATGCGTGGTGCCAGTGTGTGTATATGTGTGTGTATATGTGTGTGTGTATATATATATATATATATATATATATATATATATATATATATATATATATATATATATACAGTGGTCGAAGTGGAAATTTTGAAGTGGGGGTATGGAAAAGTAAAGAGTGAATATAGTGCGCACCTTCGGACACCCCCCTGTCCATCAACGTCCCCTGCCAGACTGCCCCGTTGTACAGGGGTATTACAAAAGCACAATATGTGCTGCTGAGTGATCAGAGAGCATCCTGAGGGGGGGGAAAAAACTTTTTTTTTTTATCTTCAGATTAAAGTGGGGGTATGCCATACCCCCGTATACCGCCCCACTTCGACCACTGTGTATATATATATATATATATATATATATATATACACACATACATACTTAGGGGGAAGTTGAGTATACTTACCTGACCCCTGTCTGTATTCCCTCCTTTGGGAAGGATTATGAGCCACGTCTTCCCACCACATTGCTCTGTATTATATATATGTTATAATTATATATAATACAGAGCAATGATCTGTGGTGGGAAGACGTGGCTCATAATCCTTCCCAAAGGAGGGAATACAGACAGGGGTCAGGTAAGTATACTCAACTTCCCCCTAAGCAGCCTAACCCTAACCCTCCCCCCTGCAAGCTATCCCTCCCTAACTGCTAGTACTTAACCCTAATGCCCCACTGTCTAATCCCTAGCCCCCCTCTTTTAGGTTCCTGAACCTCCTCTCCCCACAGCCTAGATCCAAGATCATATTAGTTTCTAAACATTAAAGGGTCATTGTTTTTTGCATAAATCACTTTTTAATATTATCAGGTGCACAACATAATTTATTTATACATACCCAACACACAGCATACATAGATACATATATACACACACACACATGCATAAGACATATACACACATACACAACACATCAGACATACACACAACGACACACAGCATGATGCATACATAACACACATCATACATACACACAATATACATACATACATACACACAGCACACATATATGATACACACAGCATATATACACACATAGCTTACAAATAAGTATACACAAACAACATAAACAAAGCACATACCAGCAGCAGATGAGGACAGGATGAGATCAGTCTGTGTAGCTGCTGCTCAGTAGCTCTCTCCCTGCTGTGTCACTGGGGGGGGGGGGGGGGGGGGGGGGGGGGGGGGCGGCTAAGAGGCAGGGGGGCTTGGGGTGAGTACCCCCTGGGCTCCCCCTTAATTCATGTCTGAGGGCAGCCAGTCAGTGTTATAGACACTGAGATAGCGCTGGCTTTCATCTCAGCTCACCAACAGGGGAAGTCAACTAAGCTCAGCCCGGCTACTGACTGTCACTGCTCCGCATCAGGTGGTTTGCTAAAGGAAGCCACCTGACGCGGAAGCGCTGAGTGACAGCTGTACAGTCAGGCAGTAGCCGGGCTGAGCTTTTATGACTTCCACTGTGGGTAAGGTAAGATGCAGCTGCGATAAAAGCCAGCGCTAGCTCAGTGTCTAGTATAACACTGAGTGGCTGCACTGGGTTTAAGGGACAGAATGGGGCTGTCAGGGGGCTGCAGGCATCCCCAACATTAATTAAAAATCAGCTGTGTGCGCCAATGCGAGGTGCTGCCGCCCGTAGCACAAGCTCTGCCGGCTCCACCGTAGCTACGCCTCTGGTGATTGGACAGCGGATCCATCACTGGATCCGCTGACCCAATCACATCTGGGGGTGTGCATTCATGCTGGTGCCCCTGTCATTGCGGCATCAGTATAAGTGCCGCTTCCCCATTCATTTTCAATGGGCTTTTACAGCCCATTGTTGCACCCTGCCCCCTGCCCTCCCCTACCCGCCCCCCGCTGCCCGGTGTTTTAATGTTAACAGCGGGAGGCACCTCTCCCGCTGCCTCCCACCCTCACATGCAGCAGTGTAAGATGGTAGGAGGCAGGGGGAGAGGTAGAAATGATGAAAATAATAAAAGAAGATATATAAATATCTTCTTTTTATTATTCACATCATTATGACAGGGGAGGCACTGCCTCCCCTGACTGCACGTCCCTGCCTTGTACCATCTTGTCACGCTCCGGCTTCTGCCGGTCGGCGAAATCCCGCACAGTGAAAAGCCGTGCCGCACACTGTAGTTAATAATGGGACGGGACGGCCACCCGTTTGCAGCCGGATCCCACCACTGGAAGGGACGGCTGCCGGGCTGTGGCGATCCCCTCCATTGTAAACTACTGTGTGCAGCACGGCTTCCTGGCAATGCGGGATTCCGCCGTCCGGCAGGAGCCAGAGCATGTGAAATAGCCCTAAGGGCAGCCAAACTATGGAACTCTCTTCCTGGAGAAGTGGTGTCGGCAGACAAAATAAATACGTCTAAAATAAGGCTGGACAAACATTTATTGGTTAAAAGCATCCACGGGTACGAACAATAATCATCATCTGTCCTTAGACATATCAGTATACACCAGTGGCGTAAGTTCGTTCCAGATGCCCGGAGGCAAGATATATATTGGTGCCCCCCCCCACACACACACATATACACAACACAACCCAATAAAACCTTATATAAAATGTATATTTCTGTTAAGAAATATAGATAGATAACATATATTTCTCTGAACTCAGCCACAGAAGCAATATTGTTGGCTTTTAAATAACTGATTTATACTTGCATGGGGAGGAGAGGTGCCCCCTTGGGAACAGGAGCCCGGCGGCAGATGACTCCATTGCCTTCCAGAGTTCTGCCTCTGGTATACACTACGTATAACAAGGGATGAAGCTAATACACCAAGGTTGAACTGGATGGACGTGAGTCTTTATTCAGCCTTAAATACTATGTCACTATTTCTCATCCCAAGTCTCCCGAATCCGTAAATGGTAGCAGCAATGTAGATTTTCCTTTTGTTAAATGTATATGTCACAAGCACAGGCCACGGGTAGTACTTGCTGTACAGAAAACGTAATGGTGGTAAGCAGAAAAAAAGGGGGTTACAGTGGTCAGTTATGTATAGTGCTCAAAAGCTATGTGGAATAACGTGAAAAAACATAGGGCAGTGGTTCCCAAACTGTGTGGCACCCTGGGGTGCCCCGGGTTGGTGGTCCAGGACCAGGGCTATTTTACAGCAGACTCCAGCAGGAACTGAGGCCCTTATTCTAGTTCACTCTTTCTGACAAAATATTTCTTAGATGGACTCTTTACACCTTCCTTTGCTAAAAAACCCTAACTTTTTAGACGGCATGGCCGCACACCCCTTCACTATGTGGAGATTGGCTGGGATATCGTCACTGCGAGACCTAGTATCCACTGATGAAAAAAGGGTAGAGCCATACACTAACCTCACCGACCGATACGCAATGGTAGCTCCCTATCCACTAGCATACCTACAGATGAGATTTTACGTTAACCACGCAATAGGCCACTTCTCACCAAAGGATTGGCAGAACACATTTGATACCTTGTTAAAATATATAGTACCAGATAAAAGAGCAATATCAATCCACTACAACTTTTTGAGGACCATAGTAGATAATGAGAAAGTATCAGGAGGAATGTCTAATTGGCTAGTACACTTCCCTCATCTCACAATACAGACCATAGAAAAATCACTGGAGTTCTCCAGAAAAACACTACCAGCCAGCATGTATACGGAACTGTTCCTCAACACATTTCACTATACATACCTCTCTCCATTAAGAAGATTCCATATGGGAACAATAGATAACTCCCTATGCCCCCGATGCCACCAGGCAGATGCTGATTTATTTCACTGCCTATGGTCATGCCCTCTAGTACAATACTTCTGGCACCTAATCCGACAGTATGCAGAAACCACACTCATAAACTACGTCCCATTCACACCGGAGTGGGCGGTACTGGGAATTTTTGACCCGACTCAGCGTATAACCCGGGATAGCAAAAAGATTCTACTGGCCCTCAGCGCAGCGGGACGCAAAACCATATTGCAAAGTTGGCTAGACAGCGCGCCCCCACAGATCCCATTGTTTAAAAAAAAATTCCATTTCATCTTCAGAATGGAATGGATGGATACGCTGCTTGACAAAGAGAAAAAAGTTGCCAAATTCATGTCCCTATGGGAACCTTACATAGATACAATGCCGATACCAGTAAAAAGACAGCTTCATAGTAGTTTTAAAAATACTACCTGGTATCTCACTAGATTAGCTACCAATGACCCCCCGATTGCATTGAATGAATGAGGACAGATGCAGAAGGGTGAGACCCAGGCTCCGGGGTAAAACATACACATATAACAAAGGGACTCCAACTCTGAAATACTATAGACAGAGAGTCTTGTTTATTGTACTGTTTGATGTAACACTTGATTAGAATTATATAAATGATTCACTAGTACCACAGTGTGAAGTTACTAAAGAAAGAAGATTATTGTACAATCAAATGCTGGATTAATGTAATTGTAACTATAAGATAACTGTCATGCAATGTTAATTATCACTGTACAGCTGTAGTGTCTTGAAATAATAAAAAAATTTAAAAAAAAAAAAAATATTTCTTAGATGGACAAAACCATGTGCACTGCAGGTGAGGCAGATGTTACTTGTGCAGAGATAATTAGATTTGGGTGGGGTTTTACACCTGCCCCCCTGCAGTGCACATGGTTTTGTCCATCTAAGAAGGATTTTGTCAGAAAGAATGAACTAGAATAAACCCCATGGTTTTGTCCATCTAAGAAATGTTTTGTCAGCCTGCTGAAAAATAGCCCTGTCCAGGTCCAATTCAAGCTTTTTATGTCCATTATAATAGTCACATTGTGGACAGACAGAAGCTAATCCTGTCCATTACCACATAACTGACACTAAGGATAAGATAGAAACACAATTTATTTAAATTAATATTTGTTTCGGACTTTCTCAATACGAAATCTTTAGCCTAAGGGTGCCGCGAAAAAAACATTTCTGCCGCTTTGGGGTGCCGTGATGTACAGCCGAATGGAGGCAGGACCCTGAAGGGTTAAGTCCCTGCACTCGTAGAAGGGCGCGAAAAGAGAGGCCTGGGATTGGAGGGCTGTGAGCGCGAAGAAGAGGAGGAGGGGTGTACCGTGGAAAGGAAGGAGAAGGCGGCGTTACCTGACGACTGAGGCTCCGGCAGCGCGTGGCGTACACGGAGGTCCCGGCACGTGGAAGAAGAAGCCCAGCGGTGCAGCATCCAGCCCCCGACCTGCAGCAGAGACTGGCGCTGAGGAGAAGACTCGGCGGGGATAGAAGCAGGCAGCGTGATCCAGCGACGTCCAGCAACAGCGCGGGCGGCACACGTCATCCGCACCCGGCTGTTGAGAAGGGAGAAGATCAGCGCACGTCATCCTGCTCCCGGCGGCAAGAGAAGGAGAGACGGGTGACGCCAGTCTGAAGCGTCCACCCACCCGGCGGAGACCCGACAGCAGCTTGCAGCTCCCCCGTGATCCCGCCCGGGGCCAGAGACAGCAGCGGAAGAAGAGGAGAGGCCCCCTCCGCAGCTTCAGCTACCCCAGGAGCCCAGTAGAGGATCCCCGGACGGCAGGTGCCGCACCGAAACGTAAGTGCTGCCTAGCAAGCCAGGCCTGCACCCCCAACCTCCGGCCCACCTGAGCCCGCACCAGGCTGAAGGAAGACCTTACACCCAGCTACCCTGATCCTCCCCTGCAGCCAGCACTCCACTGAGGGCCCCCCCAGAGGACCCCTCCACCAGGCCCTTGGGAACCCTTAGAGGGTAAAAAGCCCCTTAGCCCCAGGAAACAGAGGATTGCCTCCCTTTACGCCACAGCCTTGCCCAAAGAGTTCACTAAGCGTATCCCCATTGTCCACTGGGGTACCAGGAGAGACTCCCTTAATAAGTTTATGGACAAACCGACCCTGCAGTGAGACCCCAACGCTCCCCTGTTGACAGCTCCTGCACCATACTTGCCTACTTTTGAAAACTAGTTTCAGGGAGATTATAGTTGGTCGTAGAATTTTGCACAGCGTCCCATTAAGGGGGCATGTCATGCTCCACCCAAAGGGCGTGTCTAGTTCCATATATGGAGAGATTGTGAAAATAGACTGAAAACGTGGCACCTAGAAGCGTGGGTGTGTACTGCTACATCTGAGGGGAATCTTGTAAAATGACTTATATCCAAATGTAGATGAGCCCCAAAGCAGTTAGTAAGAGCTACTATACTTGGTAAAGTGCTGGGAAATGGTGCTGATGATTCAATGTAAATGTATCTATCTCTCATTCCTTTTCCCCCAAAAATGTAACAGTGTAATGTGGACTAGGTGACATGAGGGAGATTGCTGGACTAATGAGGGAGAGAGGGAGATTGCTGCTATTTCAGGGAGTCTCCTGCAGAATGCAGGAGGGGAGGTAACTATGATGTAACAGTGTAATGTGGGCTAGGTGACATGAGGGAGATTGCTGGACTAATGAGGGAGAGAGGGAGATTGCTGCTATTTCAGGGAGTCTCCTGCAGAATGCAGGAGGGTAGGCAGCTATGTCCTGCACTGTGGAGTAAACTTGCTGAAAAGTCGATTGTGGTCCCAGCCCAGGAGATTATTAAGCCTACAGCGCCACCCTGTGGCGTAACTAGAGACTGCTCCACTATTCTAATAAAGGATGCCAGATTATTTAATTCCTTTGATCTAAATAATATTCCTTCAAGCTATACTTTTGGTCACCATAAAGGACCGTTGCTGCACGCCCCTCTCACTGCACCGGACCACTAGAGGCCTCCAACGTATCTCATTGCCAAATCCCGTGCACGGGTCTGCCTTAGAGGCAGTGGTTAAAGACACACACACTGGGTACCCAGTCACGTGACACTGTTGTGGGTTTAATGTCGCAGGGATTTATATTGTCTGCACTATTTATGTGGAATTAATGTTACCGTGATTTAGATTGCAAGGTATCTTGAAGTGCAATTGCACTGAGTATTCTCGCGACTTTTAGCGAGAAAAGTGTTAGAGTATTCCTCAAGTTGTCTGGCTGATTCACATCCGAGCGTAGATTTGGGTTTGCCCATGTGAAATCGCATCTGTGCCGCTTGCACGTAACATAACAGCGCTAATGTGAATCAGTCCCGGCGAGAGGACCTTTTATGAAGTAACGGAGTCTAACCGAAGTATTGGAGTATAATTGTGCGGGTTTACCTAACTGTTAGCAAGTGCCCGGTTGCATACGCACTTTATTTGGGGCGATACTGACATTGTCTATGTTTGCCAAATATATGCTGTTACATTGTTGTGAGTGTTTTACCTGTGACAAGTAAGTTGGTTACCTACCGCAGACTATAGGTGTTCCGGTTAATAAACACCCTTGAAGCATACCCTCAGCCTGTTTATTGTCTCAGCCGCCAAGAAGAAAGAAGACGTCTGTCCAGCTACAGTATCAAGGTAATACAGAGGGTTACTGGCCGATCTGTCCAGTGCACTACAGTCGGATGGACCATCAAGCTCAGGATGAGGCTTCTTTATGTGTTTTGTGCTTAACATGTTTTAGAGTTCCGTGATAAAAATTTCAAGCATGGGCCGCTGACCCGCTAGAGGGAGCTCCCCTTGGACAGACCATCGAGCCCGGGATGAGGCTCCTTTGTGTGTCTTGAGCTTGAAATTATTATTACGGCCCCGCGAAAATATTTTTCGGACTTGGGCCAATGACCTGCTCGAGCATGTACACCTTGGATGTCCCAAAAATATTTTCCCGGGGTTCTAAAAAATTTTTTTTGCGGTTGGACAGGCCATCGCACTCAGCATGAGGCTTGTTTCTGTATTTTGTGCTTAAAAATATTTTAAGAGCCCTGCAAAAATATTTTTCAAGCATCTGAGTTGTGCATTCTCGAGCGATTTGGTGGCCCGAGCCCTACAAATATTTTTGCAGGGCCCTAAAAAAATAAATGTTGTGCTCGGACGGCCCAGGATGAGGATCCTTTGTGTGTTTTGTGTTAACAAATTTTTTTTTAAGGCCCCACAAAAAAAAAATTGTGGCTTGGGCTGCGACCTGCTTGGGTGCAAGCCCCTTGGATTTCTGAAAAATATTTTTGCAGCGCCATAAAAATATTTTATCCCTCGTATAAACCGTTGAGCTCGGGTGAGGCTCCTTTGTGTGTTAAAAATATTTTTATGGCCCCACGCAAATATTTTTCAGGCATCGGAGAGGCGCACCCTCAAGCAGTTTTTCAGGCCCAATCAAGAACCCCCCCACCCCCCTGGATTCCTTAAAAATATTTTTGGCACTTGGATGGACCGTAGGATAAGGCTCCTTGCGTGTTTTTTGCTTAGAGATATTTTAAAGGCCCTGCAAAAATATTTTTCAGGCATCCGAGTTGTGCACCCTCAAGTATTATTATTATTATTATAATTTTATTTATAAGGCGCCACAAGTGTTTCGCAGCGCCGCACAAAGGAACAATACAGGGAAACAAAACTTGGCATAACATTGAATAAATAACAAAAATACAGTACAAATAAAGAGCGCCACAGATCAATACACATTACAGCTTAAATATAAGTAGTGAGGACTCAATCAACATACAACTAGAGGCTTGAGGCCAATGATGGAGATGAGTATGAAGATGGTCACTGAGTGTTGGAGTATAGGAGAGCTGTGAGTGAAATGTGAAGAGAAGTGGGCTTTGACAACAGGAGGGAAGAGGGCCCTACTCGGAGGAGCTTACAATCTAGTAGGAAGGGGAGACAGACAGATTACAAGAGGTGCAAGCGAGGTCAGTGTCCCGAGCTCTAAAAATAGGGTACTTGTGTATTAGCACGGCGCCCACGATTCCCATCTTATGGCATCTTATACAATTTAAAATGGTATACCATTGTATATGGCATACAATGAGATGAGATGAGATTTTAAATTGTATAAGCACACTAACGGGGGCTTTCAATGTTAATTGGTTCCCCTACAAGATTTTTAATTGTATAAGCACCCTAATGAGTGCTTACAATGTTAAATGCACCCCCACGCCACTATCAAGGCCAACCCGAAGCGTGGCGAGCGCAGCGAGCCCGCGAGGGGCGGCGGTACGCGTCCTCCGACCTTTTCATACCCCCACTATCCATGTCGGCGTGGAGTTGATTATATATAGTGTGGCGAGCGCAGCGAGCCTCCGAGCCCGAAGTGCGGCGAGCGTCCGCGTTTTACTTTACATGTATTATGCGTCCGCTCGCCACGCTTCGGGCTCGGTGGCTCGCTGCGCTCGCCACACTATATAAAATCAACTCCACGCCGACATGGATAGTGGGGGTATGAAAAGGTCGGAGGACGCGTACCGCCGCCCCTCGCGGGCTCACTGCGCTCGCCACGCTTTGGGTTTGCGTTGATAGTGGGGGTGGCGTGGGGGTGCATTTAACATTGTAAGCACCCATTAGGGTGCTTATACAATTAAAAATCTTATATGGGGGCCAATTAACATTGAAAGCACCCGTTAGTGTGCTTATACAATTTAAATATCATCTCATCTCATTGTATGCCATATACAATGGTATACAATTTAAAATTGTATAAGATCGGGTCCCATCGCAGCACATCTCATCTCATTGCATACCATATTAAAGGTACCCATACACGCTCCGTTTTCGCCGGCTCCGTTCTGTACTATGCGATGCGCGCTCCCGCGCATCACATAGTACGGTACAAAAAGTATGTGCTGCACATACTTTTTTGTACTAGGTACACATCGGATCGGATCGCAGTGCATGCACACTGCATGCACTAGGGATGCGATCCGATTTAAAAGTACAGAACGGAGCTTTAAAACGGACCGTGTATGGGCTCCTTAAGCCTTATGGTATGCAATGCGATGGGCGCCGTGATAATACACAAGTACCAAAAACAGTTCTGCAGGGCACCTAAAAATATTTTTTGTGCTCGGATGGCCTAGGATAAGGTTTATTTGTGTGTTTTGACCTTACAACTATTTTTAGGATTTATGGTTTTCCAAGAGAGGAGGAGAGAGGGAAAGAACTCTGGGTGGGGGCACCCTTAAATCAAGGACCAATATTTGCTAGATATGCAGAATTAAAATTACATTTTTTTTTGGTATACTCTAAAAATAATGGTGTGTCTGGTCCTTTAAATAAAAATGTGTAAGCGCTTTAGAAATATAATAGTATTGGTAGGCTTGTATTGCCTTATATATGCAGGCAAGGAAAGACAGCTTGTCAGAGTGTGATCCTCATACAACCCAATTTATACCAGTGTCAAGGTAGCAATAACACACCTCCCGTGACCAAGCGCCAGAGAAACGTACGTCGGGAACCCCCAGGACACGTGGAGCACCACGTGACCGAGCAGTCCAGGCAAGGAGAGACGCCAGCACATTTACACAGGAACCCGGCATCGGAAGCCAACTGTGAGGTAACCGCTGGACTTGTCCAGTGGATACATTCTATCAGCAACATTGTCTCCTGTCTCCTGCTAGCAAGTGCAGCATCACACACTGTTATAGATTCATGTTTATGCCAAACTGACACCTAGCCGTGGCAGCAGCATAAACAGACACAGTGATTGCTACATTGCCTGCAGCTTCATCTAAAGGCCTCCATACACTAGGGCGACTTGTCCTGAGGACAAGTCGCCCCCGACTTCCCCCTGAGCTTCCCCGCTTCCTGAGCTTGATAAGATTGGCACTTGATGTGCCATTTTTTACATGTGATAAATCGTCTCGATTTATCACATGTAAACCCGGGGAGCAGGGGGGGGGGGGGGGCTGCAGAACAGGGCTGCTGGTGGGGGGCGCTGCTAAGGCAGCGTGCAGGGGACGCTGCGGGGGACAGTGACAGAGCCGGGCAGGGGGAGGCGGGAGCTGTCAGTGCTGGAAAAAAAAGCCCATACAATGAATGGGCAGCCTGTGACTGGCTGAGCGCTCTCTCAGCCAATTACTGACTGGCTGAGAGAGCGCTCAGCCAATCACAGGCTGCCCATTCATTGTATGGGCTTTTTTTCCAGTGTAGACAGCTTTTCCTGCCCGGCTCTTGTACTGCCAACTCTGTGTCCCCCGCAGCGCCCCCTGTCTTACTAGCAGCGCCCCCCCCCCCCCCGCATTGACGGCTCCCGGCTCCCTGCGGAGGTAGTGCAGGCGGGGACCGCAGGCGTCGCAGAGCAGAGACTGTCGGCGCGGCGGGAGAATAGAAAGAAATCTTATTCAAAAGACCGGGCGGCCGCTGAGCTCAGCCAATCAGCGGCCGCCCGGTCTTTTGAATAGGATTTCTTCCTATTCTCCCGCCGCGCCGGCGGTCTCTGCTCTGCGACGCCTGAGGTCCCCGTCTGCACTACCTCCGCCGGGAGCCGTCAATGCGGGGGGGGGGGGGCGGGGCGCTGCTAGTAAGACAGGGGGGCTGTATATAAAGATATATCGGATCTGAACATCGTGGGTGCTAAAAAGCACCCATGATGGTTTAGATTCCGATATATCTTATGTTCTGCAGGTCCGACGCCGTGATCCGATGCGCGCGGGACCTCGCATCCGATCAGATGTCAAACACATGCGTTTTTGGTCCGATTTCACCCGATTTATCGGCCCAAAGGGCCGAAATCGTATGAAATCGTCTGAAAATCGCATAGTGTATGGGGGCCTTAAGTGTATTATAACACCAATTTACCTGATAAGATCAAGGGCGCTCCTGTTTATAAAGCATCTCAAAGACACTTGTCTGCGTCAGATTTTATACTAAATACGTGACCCATGATTATTTCCCACTGTTATTTCTACCTTGACACTGGTATAAATTGGGTTGTATGAGGATCACACTCTGACAAGCTGTCTTTCCTTGCCTGCATATATAAGGCAATACCAGCCTACCAATACTATTATATTTCTAAAGCGCTTACACATTTTTATTTAAAGGACCAGACACACCATTATTTTTAGAGTCTACCAATAAAAATTGTAATTGTAATACTGCAGATCTAGCAAATATTGGTCCTTGATTTAAGGGTGCCCCCACCCAGAGTTCTTTCTCTCTCTCCTCCTCTCTTGGAAAACCATAAATACCCAGCAATGTATGCCTGACGAATTGTCAGACGGATCCATCTGGCCAGCGTCTGCTTTGAAGCTGGCCATCCACGACGTACAGGGTCGTAGGTAACAAATAAGACATCTATCTTGCGAAAAGAAGCCGTGCGAGAGACATAAATACGCAGGACCCTCACAACATCCAAGGACCTTTCTTCTGGTGAAGCCTCCGAGAATGCTGGAACCACAATGGGTTGGTTCACGTGGAACGCTGAGACCACCTTTGGAAGAAAGGAAAGACTGGTACGGAGCTCTGCTCTGTCCGGATGAAACTGAAGGAACGGGGAACGACAGGAAAGCGCTCCCAATTCCGAAACCCGTCTGGCCGAGGCCAGAGCCAACAGAAGCACTAACTTCCAAGTCAGATAACGAAGATCCACATCTTCTAACTGCTCAAATACTGACGATTGTAAGTATCGGAGAACCAAATCCAGGTCCCAGGGAGCCGTAGGTGGACGAATTGGGGGCTGAAGCCTCAGCACCCCCTGGAAAAAAAAAGGTCTGTACTTCAGGAATGAGGGCCAGAAATTTTTGGAAAAAAACGGAGAGAGCTGAAACCTGAACTTTTAGGGTATTCAGCCTAAGTCCGGAGTTCAAACCCTCCTGTAGAAACAGAAGAAGTCGAGCCTTCTTGAACAGGGTAGAGGACACTCTACGTCTTTCGCACCAAGCCACATAGGATCTCCAAATCCAGTGGTAGTGTTTTGAAGTGACTTCCTTCCTGGCCCTCATCATTGTAGGTATCACCGCCCTAGGGATACCTGCGTGTCTCAAGATGGACCTTTCAGCAGCCACGCCGTCAAATGAAGACGTCCTAAATCTGGGAAGATGAAGGGACCCTGACTGAGGAGGTCCTCTTGAAGAGGCAGAGGCCATGACTCGTCGATCAGAAGATCCGTCAGGTTGGTGTACCACGAGCGCCGGGGCCAATCTGGCGCTATCAGAAGCGCTGTTACCCCCTCCCTGCGAATGCGTTGTAATAACGGAGGTATCAATGGAAAGGGAGGAAATAGGTAGACAAACTGAAATGGCCAAGGAGCGACCAGAGCATCCACCCCCGCGGCTTGAGGATCTTGTGTCCGCGCAAAGTACCTTGGGAGCTGGAGATCGTGATGGGATGCCATCAGATCTACCTGAGGGCAGCCCCAACGATGTACTAGGGTCTGAAAAACCTGTGGGTTGAGGCACCATTCTCCCTGGTGGGCCTCCCAATTGTCTACTCCGGGTATGAAGACTGCTGACACGGCCTGAGCATGGTCCTGAGTCCACAGGATGATCCTGCTCACCTCCTTCATGGCCGCCCGGCTCCGAGTGCCGCCCTGTTTGTTTATATAGGCGATGGCCGTGCGTTGTCAGACTGGACTCTGATGGCCCTGCCCCACAGAAGATGTCCTGCCTGTAGGAGAGCGTAGTAGGCTGCTCTGAGCTCCAGCACGTTAATGGAGAGTAGGCTCTCCTGTCTTGTCCACAAACCCTGGAACTGGTGATCCAGAGTTACCGCTCCTCAGCCTTGAAGGCTGGCATCTGTGGTGAGGAGAGTCCACTCCCATATTCCGAACCTCCTGCCTTTTAGTAGGTTTTCGGAGTTGAGCCACCACAGCAGAGACAGACGGGCTCGAGGGGACAGGGTCACCTGTTGTTGAAGGTGTAGGTGAGAACCTGACCACTGACGAAGGAGAGACAACTGGAACTGACGCGAGTGGAAGCGGCCGTACTGTACCGCCTCGAAAGAGGACACCATCTTTCCCAAGAGTCAGAGGTGTACCGATTCTTGCTGAAGTAGTAGAACCGACCGAACCAGAACCTGCAGGGAATGAACCTTGTCGGGTTGCAGGAAAACCTTCATCTGCTGGGTATCCAGAATCATCCCCAAGAAAAGAAAGCGTTGAGACGGCTGTAGCTGAGACTTTGCAAAGTTCAGGATCCACCCGTGAGTGACGAGAGTCTCCTGGGTGAGCCGTATGTTGGACAATAGGGCCTCCCTTGAATGATTCTTCAGCAGAAGATCGTCCAAGTAGGGGATGATAGCAACCCCTTGAGCCCTGAGGACTTCCATCATCACCGCCATCACCTTGGTGAAGACCATGGGGGCAGATGAGAAACCGAACGGCAGGGCCTGGAATTGCCAGTGTTGGTCCTGTATTGAGAAACGGAGGAAAGCCTGGTGAGGAGGCCAGATAGGGATGTGCAGGTACGCGTCCCTGATATCCAGAGATACTAGGAACTCCCCCTGTTCCAGTCCCTGTATTACCGACTGCAGGGACACCATCTTGAATTTGACCACTTGAAAATACGGATTCAAATCCTTTAGATTTAGTATAGGACGTACCGAGCCGTCTGGCTTCGGTACGAGGAACAGACTGGAGTAGTATCCCTGAGTACGCTGATCCTCGGGTACTGGTATCACAACTCCCGTTGTCCGCAGCTTGGTGATTGCTGACAACAGAAGCTGCGCCTTGTCCCTCGAGACCAGGAGACCGGTCTTGGAGAACCTGTTTGTGGGGAGACACCCAGAAAAGGATCCCTTACCCACGAGTTCTGACAAGACTGCATCCAGATGTGACAGAAGGACAGCAGTCAGGCCCCGACCCTGGGATCCCCCAGATGAGATTGGGGACAGTCATGCAGCTGGCTTTGTGGACTTGGGTTCCTGGATGGTTGCAGAGGCACCTCTGCCGCATCCTCTGGAACCTCTAGATGGAGCTCCGCCTCTGGAACGACCTCTGAATCTGGCCATAGGGCGAAAGGACTGAAAGGAGGGCCTTTGTGGGGTTGTACGAGCTGTCAGAGGAGCCGCTGAGGGAAGGAAGTGAGACTTACCTCCCGTTGCTTGGGATATCCATTTATATAGCTCAGGCCCGAAAAGAACCTCCCCATTGAACGCCAGGGCTTCCACCGCTCGCTTGGACTCTGCATCCGCCTGCCATTGGCGTAACCAGAGGGCCCTGCGAGCTGAGATGGATAAGGCCGAAATTCTGACTGCAACTATGCAGACGTCAGAAGAGGCTTCCATTAGATATAAGGATGCCTCTTGGATCTGTTCAGCAAGCTAAACAATGGAGGCAGGGTCAGAGCCCTCACGAACCTCTGTTAGGATCTGAGATGCCCATAACCCCATGGCCTTATTTACCCAGCATCTGACCTGGGCCTGACGCTGAATAATTACATCCGCAAAAAAGACATTCTTAAGGGTTACCTCCCACTTACGGTCAGAGGTGTCCTTAAGAGTGGTAGCACCTGGTACCGGGAGAGCTGTCTTCTTAGACAGTCGTGAGACCGACGAGTCCACCACTGGTGGAATCTCTACCCTCTTCCTGCCCTCCGGTGGAAGAGGGTAAGCTGACAGAAACCGCTGAGGTACCTGGAATTTTTTGTCAAGGTGACCCCAAGCCTGCAAAACATGATCATCTAATTCCTCAGCTGGAGGAAAGGTGGGTGTCTGTTTTTGTCTCTTCCCAAAAAGAGAAGGACGGATCGGAATGTCAGTGTCATCCGTCACCTTACAGGCAATCTTAACCATCTGTATGAGTTCCTCCAAGCCCTGAGTGGCTGGAGCCGGCTCCTGCGTATACAACGTTTGAGCATCAGGGTCATCGTCATCATCATCATTATCTGGAAGGGCGAATTCGCCCTCCTCCAGATCAGGCATATAATCATACTCTCCTGAATCAGCAGGGAGTGGTAATAACCTCTTTCTGTGCAAAGGAGGAGGATTTTGCCCAGAGGATGAAGCTCCAGCGCCCTCTGCTGGAGCAGGGGCCAGAGCTTTTGTTAAGCCCTGTACAGCAGAAGCCAAGGAGGCCTGCTGGCTTCTGGAAGTCTCTCTCTTTGAGCTGCTCAGAGCTCAGTGGATAACTGAGACATGACATCAGCAAGCTGTGATGCCCAAACAGGGGTCTGCACGGGGGACTCTGGTGCAGGGGGAGAAGCAGTGCATTTATCACATATAGAGTCTCCCTCCTTAGAAGGTGTAAATCTAACATTACACTTCATGCAGGTAACCCTCTTGGAGCTACCCCCTGCCATGGTAAAACACCCAGTAATCACCACACACTACCACACTGTACACAGATAGTAGGTACAGGATAGGCAGCAATATATACTGGAAGGGAGAGACAGTAAAAGAGCCGTCACAGAGCGTGAACAGCGCTATGGTATATAACCTAGGAGCGCTATAGCCCTATTTGAGACACAGCCCAAACTGTCTCCACCTAGCTCTAATCCCCACTGTAACTCACTGACCGGGAAGAGCTTTCAGCAGGACGGGCACCAGGGGACAAGGATCGCCCAGCTGTAGTCTTAGGCAGAGATCTACAGCGCAATAGTGGAGCCTCCAGCAGCGTGTTCAGCGGCGCCAAATGTCCAAGATGGCCGCCGTGACTTTGCAGGGAACGCTGGGGTATGCCAGGGCCTGCTGGGAAGCACCGCGCGGTGACTCTGCCCCCCGCCCGGCAGCTCCGTCACCCATAATGGCGCCAGGTTTAAAAAACCCTCTGCTGCACCGCCGTTTGTGTCCCTGACCTTCCTCTAATAGGAAGGCAGGGTAATACTCACAGTGCTGCGGCCATGCTGTCGGCGGTGGGGCTGGGGGAGGATCGTGTGCACGCTTCGTGTGAGCGGCGCCCGTTACAGCTCCAGAGACGGTGGTCTCTGTCAGCCAGGGAGCCGGGCGCAAACCCTATAAGCAGCAGCCGGCTCCCTCCGGCAGGCTCCCACGTCGCAGGCAGATAGTAGCAGCAACTATCTGCCTGTCCTCAAGGCAAAACTTGCTGCTTTATGCCCTAATTACAAAAAGCCCAGGAGATGAGCCACATGTGACCTGCTCCCTTGCGGGCACAATCTACGACTGCCTGGGAGGGGAAGTAGAAGGGGAGGAGTTGGTCACACTGATTTAATTTTAAAGTGCCCATGCTCCCTGTGGTCGCCTTCTATTCCCCAGTGTAACTCCAGTGACACCTAGTGGATGAAGGAGAAATATTTTTCAGGCTTACCCTCAAGTGAGTGGGGGGCCTGAGCACGGAAAATATTTTTTTTTGAGGGCGTGGCCGGACCTGGGACTCAGGAACCCACACATTTACTGAGATCCTGCTCATGGACCACAATAAGTCCACTAACATGGGCTTCCCACCCTTGATGCCCCCACTGGACAACTTACCCTGCATTGCATTGGCCCTGGGCACAAGTGAAATCGTGCTGCGGAGCTGGGGGACGTGTATCTGCATCCCTGCGTGTGCGGCCTGCTCTACCTTGGGAGCCAGGGCCTGTGGTGTGGCCGACTGCTGGAATCCGGGCTTCCACACATCACCGCCGGGCCCTCCTTCATTGGCTCCTACACACCGCTGGACTGCACGGATCCTGAGTTACAGGGAGTTGGAGGGTGGGAGGCACTGCAGGCACTCACCACTGGGCTCACTCCTGCCGCGGTGGCCATCTTGTTGTCCTGCGGGCTGCGCCATTGCAGGTCTCCACAGCCTTCCCTGCCTAACTATAGTAGCCGGCTCCCCTCCTCTCCAACACCTATATTGTATTATGAAGTTGCTCTGTGGGTGTCCTGGCAGGGGCTAGCACACTGCTTTGTCTCAGCACTATGCCCCACCTCTGTGCCTTCTACAGACTGTATATAGCTGCACAGCACTCAGCCTCACAGCAACAGAGTCCCCTTTAATACATGCAATTATCCCCTGGGGCTGCTTAACTTAAATCTTAGAATTTGGTGAGAAGTTCTTGGTTAGTCTACACTTCAGAACTGTACAGTTTATCTTCTACACTTTAGGAGAACTGGTCCCGATGTTGTAATCTTAAATTGCGGGGAATCCCGGAAACGGTCTCAAACAGCAGCTTACATGATTATGCCATGGAACTGTTTAAAAAATTCCTCCCCCCAGGCTTCTTCTGCGGATCTCCTTATTCACAGGATTCATAGACTACTTAAAGCTAGAGCCGCACCCAATAATGCTCCCAGAGACGTACTGATGAAAATGCATTACTACCACATCAAGCCTTAATGAAAGCTGCTGACTCATCTGCTCTACTTGGTGACCTTCAGCTCTTTGGAGATCTGTCTGAGGATACACTGCTTAAACGTCGTTCCTTCCAACCTGTCACTCCAGCCCTTCAGAAGGCAAATATCCCTATCGTTGGGGGTTCCCTACCAAGTTTCTGGTATGCCATGAAGGTTCCACTGTCGCTATTCTCAACACAGAAGATGGTACCTGTAGCTCCTCCACGGACTTGCCTAGCCACATCTCAGGGTCTGACAGTTAATTACTGTTTTTTTCTTGTCATTGCATGTGACACGGTTTTAGTATTATTTCTTAAAGTTCCTGACATATAGATTAGCTATATATTATATATTAGTCATGTACATTTATAATCCCTCTAATTTTTTTCTTCTTTTCATTGTTCCTTATGTTTTTTTTTTGTCTACCCTGTTTAAAAACTTAAAGTCAGGCTTCCGGTTCCGGCGCTGGAGGAAGCAGCAGCTCCCGCTTAGAGCTCCTTCTGCTCCCCAGCCTTATCACCCAGCCGACCGAACCGAAGCCCCGCTGGTCCTTCCTTACCCACCCGCAACTATCCAGGAGGCTGCAGGGCGAAGACAGAGCCGCTCGCCCCCGAGATCGCGGCAACACTGACCCCGCCGCCACGCGGCAAACACACCGGCCTCCCCCGGCAGCACAGCAATCCAGACGCGCTGACACGCGGGAGAGGGACGCGGCTGACGAGAGGCGCCTAACGGGGATTGACATCTCCCCCCCCTCCGGACAGAACTCACCGCAAGCTCCGGAGACGCCGCTGTCGCCGCTGAAGCCTCCTGCTGACCCGCAGCGGCGCTCACACAGACGCCGTTCACCCTCCCACTCAGACAGGACAGCACAGCGCAGAACAGACATATACGCTGCCAGCGCTGGAGCCCAGGGAGAGCCACAGCAAGCGGGGTAAGCTCTCTGACTCTAAGCCCAGGCACTCCTGACACCCCATCCCACCAATCTACACCAATATATTCACCAAGTGCAGAGCCAACATCCTGCCAGGCACCCACCCCCTGTAACAGGCTTCCCATACTCAGCCTGACCTGCCAGACTACACCCCCGCCCTGCAGACCCTCTGACAACTTGCCTCACGAGGCACACATTAAGGGAGAAGAAGTCTCCCCAGCCTCACTCAGCCAGTACAGGCTGCCCTGACACCTGGCAGATATGGATAAAGGTCAACCACTGTCCGCACAAGAGGAGACCCCACGACACCGCTCATCTAGCCGCCAAACTAAAGACAAAATGGCGACTCAAGCAGCGTCCATTACACAGTCCAAGACCCAGAATACAACGAATAGGGGAAAGAAGGGCGGGGACTCCCAAGACACCCAAAATCTTCCCACCCCACAAACGGGAGCTGGGAAAGATTCACCAGACTCCATCTCAGATCCGACGCAAGCTGACCTGGGAGACGACACTACCTCACCCACACGCGGGAGGCAGCTCACAAGAACCCCAAAAGTACATGAGGGCCCGATCACTTATACAGACATGGTCCAAGCCATACAAGACACTACTGGACCCATTATGGAGACCCATGCTGGAAGAGTTACCCAAGCAGTTCAAGACATTAAGTCACAATTTCAACAAATTACAAAGAGAGTAGCCCACACCGAGCAACTGACTGGAGAGATGTTCCAAGACGTCACCACACTTAAAACCCAATGCGAAGCTATGCAGAAGTCGCAATACCAGATGCAGGCTAAGATCGATGATCTGGAGAACCGTTCCAGAAGGAACAATCTTAGAGTAGTGGGCCTACCTGAGGATATAAAGGGACATGCCCTACTTGCATTCATACAAACCACACTTCCAGAGATACTCTCCGTATCTACAGAATGTACAGGAATGATAATAGAACGCGCCCACAGAATAGGCCCCCAGCGACCCTCCGCAGACGCACGCCCCAGACCAGTTATCTTCCGCTGCCTTAACTACATCCACAAGGAGGCACTGTGGTCGGCCTCAAGGAGAAAAAGAGACATCTCTTGGAATGGAGCTAAACTCATTCTTTTCCAGGACTACTCTGCAGAAGTAGCAAGAGCGCGAAAAGAATTCACACCCCTCTGCTCCAAGCTGGCCAGAAATAACAGGAAGTTTGCCCTGCTGTATCCAGCACGTCTTCGCATATTTTCGGGATCCTCCTTTAAAGACTTCTCGACGGCATCTGATGGAGAGGCCTTCCTCTCTGAAGAAACTCCCGAAGAGTCATCAGCAACAGCACCTATGTCCTCTCAACCACTCTTCACACAAGACCAGAATGAGTGAATAGATCCCTCCCGTTATCCTTTTAACTTACTAAAGTAAATCCCCCCTTGCTTCCTTTCCCCCACTCCACCTACCCTTTGTTCTACCACCGGAACGAGACTCTTCCTAAAAAGGCATTTTTGAAACAGCCAACTTACATTATACCTTCCCGAAGGCTTTACTGGAGACTATGACAAAAACCGGGAGAAAAATCTCCAAGACTACTGACCCCCCCCCCCCTTGCCCAGCCATCCGAATCCTCTCTTTCTTTTCCGGGACTTCATGTTGCTGAAACCCAAGTTACTTCTAATCTGAAGAGAGGACCAGCGAGCTTAAATTAATGTTTTTTACAAGTTTTCACCCCTTGTCATAGAGAACAAGGAAGTCTATATTAGTCGGTATTTGTTAAGTCCACACCATTAGGGTGTCTCATAATACCTGCTTGGTAAGGCTGAGGAGTTCAGGGTCTGCTGGTTCAGCCCTTTAGGCAAGGCCTATTCACACCTCATCCATTACCAACCAGAAGTTAATTAAGATACACAAAAGGTTTAGGTGCACCAGAAGCACTGATTTATGTTTATGTTACTGTCAATGTTGTGTTTGTTAACGTCTGTCTCCCTTCTTTCCCTTGTGTTCTTTCCCCAAATCACAGAGAGATATCTAATATGGTTTTGTCCACTCAGATACTTCTTATTCATAAGACACCCGAGGCAGAGGCTGAGATGTATGCTACATGAGACTACCAAGATGAGGCCTCCACGAAACTGTGAGTTACCATGTCTCCTGACAGCTAAATGACTTCCCTGAAAATTGGTACATTGAATGTGGGGGGTTTTCATTCCCCCGCAAAGAGAAAAAAAGTTCTGCTATATCTATCCAGAGTGGGGGTTGAGGTGGTGTTCTTACAGGAGACCCATCTGATCCCCACAGAGATAGTGAAATTAAATACACTAGGCTGGCAGGTGATGGCATCAGCACCCTATAATTCCAAGGCCAGAGGAGTTGCCACTTTAATACGGAAATCAATACCATTCGAGACACACTCCGAGCAATCGGACCCAGGGGGTAGATATACAATTTTGGATGTCACAATTCACTCCTCCAGATATGTATTAGCCAATATTTACGCTCCCAATGTTAATCAGAGCCAGTTCAATATAGACATGGCCACCAGGCTTCTCCCCTACACACATCAGCAAATAGTCCTAGCAGGTGACTTTAACCTGACGGCCTCTAACATACTCGACAGAAATGTCACACTATCTACTAGGCGCCAAACACGGCATCCAGTATCTTATGTCCCAGCTGCAACTGGTAGATGTTTGGAGGGCGTGCCACCCAGTTGACCGGGAGTACACGTGCCTATCGGCAGCGCATGGCTCCCTCTCCAGGATCGACTATGTGCTCATGTCCACATCCCTATTTCCAAGGGTGCAGGACTCAGCGCTAGAACCAATAACCGTATCAGACCATGGGATCAGCTGGGTGACGCTCGCGACACACATAGATAGAGGCCCTGTAAGGCAGTGGCGTTTCCCGTCCCATTTGTCAGACTCAGAAAACTTTCGTAATATGTTGGAGGCATCTTGGATGGATTACAAACATACTAATATACAAGCAGAACAGGACACCCCTCTCCTATTTTGGCAGGCCTCAAAACCGGTAATTAGAGGCTCAATCATATCATATTCTGCGAAACATAGAAAGGAAGCCCAAAAACTATATCTAGAATCCCAAGCTAAGCTTACTGAAGCATACCAATTATTCCAAAAAAAAACCACAAGAGTAAACATATCTCAATATGAAGAGCAGAAAACCCTTTTCGATATAGTATTATCTAAAATAGAATCCAAACTCACATTCCTCTCCCAGGCCAGATTCCACAAACATGGCAATAGAGTGAGTAGACTTATGTCAAACCTGCTAAGAGGTCAACACCCCCCGTCCACCATTCAGGCCCTACAAAAAACAGATGGTACAGTAGTACACTCAGGCTCTCAAATACCAGAAACTCTACACACCTTCTACGAGAACCTGTATTCCCAACCTCAAATCAACACACAAGAGAAAGAGAAATTTTGGGAATCTTTAGAACATCCGACACTAAACGTGGACTCCTCACATACATTAACTGCCCCGATAACTGAGGAAGAAGTCCTAGCCACAATCAAAACCCTGAAGACGGGAAAATCCCCGGGCCCCGATGGGTTATCAAACGAATATTACAAGCTCCTGGCCCCCAAATTAGTTAAGTCCTTGTGCTCACTTTACAATGCAATATTAAAAGGCACCCCCCCCCCACTATACTTTAATTCAGCTATACTAAAGATTATCCACAAACCAGGTAGAGACCCCCTTCTCCCAAGCTCATATAGACCCATTTCCCTTCTAAATACCGACTATAAGATTTTCACAAAACTTTTAGCCGACAGACTTAAACTCCAACTCCCCTCCCTGATTCACCTAGACCAGACGGGATTTGTATGGGGACGCCACTCGGTGCTCAATGTGCGGAAGGCACTCACAGTTCTGCAATGGGTGGAGTCGGCCGGGACGACGGACCCATATGCCTTGCTCTCGCTGGACGCGGAAAAGGCGTTTGATCTAGTCACCTGGGACCACCTGTTCCATACCATGGAGCGGTTCGGGATCCCGGCCGACTTCACCCGCACGATTCAACTGCTATATAATAACTCCACCTCCCAAATATTAACAAATAGTTACCTGTCAGCCTCCCTGCCGATATCCAGAGGGACTAGACAGGGCTGTCCCCTGTCACCATTACTTTTTGCATTAGCAATTGAGCCCCTTGCGATAGCCCTGAGAGCTACCCAAGACTTTCAGGGAATAAAGGTGCATACATCGACAGTTAAAATAAGTTTATTTGCGGATGACATTCTATTATTTATCGCTGACCCCAGCTCTTCAATCCCTGCAATCCAGAGAGTTATATCTCACTTCTCTCAGTTCTCGGGGTTCAGAGTGAACTATGATAAGTCCCGCCTACTTCCCTTCCATTCCTCCCGAGCCTACTTCTCCTCCCCCTCGGCCATTTCTCAATTCACGATATGCCACCCCACTCTAAAATACTTAGGAGTACTAATCCCCAACAAACTAGAAGACCTCTACATGGCTAACTTCCCTCCCGTATATACAGTAGTAGAAAAGCAGCTAACAGGCTGGATGAAACTCCCGCTCTCCTTGGCAGGTAGAATATCGGTCATAAAATCGATTGCGTTCCCCAAACTCTCCTACTTACTGCAGATGCTACCTCTTCAGCTAAAGAAAGCTGAATTACAAAAATTTAGGTCTCTATTCATAAAATTTGCCTGGGCAGGCAAAAAGCCGCGTATCCCCTTTGACCGTCTCAGGCTCACTAAACAAGATGGAGGGCTCGCCATGCCAGACATACAGGCCTTTTCACTAGCCTCCCATTTTAGGTACATTACAGATTGGTTTCTTGGTGGTTCAGAATATACGACCCCCACTCTGGAAGGACAGATATTTCAACCTCACTCCCCGGCAGCATTGATTCATGCCCCGGTGAAGATGATACCTAAGCAGATCAGGGACTCAGTGCTGTTCGGAGACACATATAGATCGTGGAAAAAAATAAACAAATTATTACACAGAAACCCTGCTTACTCTCCTTTTACCACCCTATGGGGCAACCCCTTATTTATCCCTGGCATGGAGAACGCGGAATTTAGGAGATGGAGAGATAAAGGAATTACCAGCATCCGTAAGACGTTTGACCCAGGGGGCGCCATAATGCCGTTTTCAAAATTGGCTGAGAAATTCCACCTGCCAAATAGACAATTTTACATGTTTTTGCAGGCTAGACATTTTATACAGACACAAGGGCACCCCATGGATAAAAAAGAGACCATAGACCCCATAGAGAATCTACTGAGACCAGAATGCGTACTGGGATACAGAATAAGATATCTATACTCCTTGCTGATGGCTACCGGAATATTGCACCATCATAGCCAACTACATGAAAGGTGGATAGTAGATGTCCCTGATCTTCCTGCCCCTCCCAGATTATTTAATAAACTATCATTTACAATGAAGCACCTGCAATCTGTATCCTTACAGGAAACTCATATAAAGTTTATCAATAGGGCATATATAGCCCCAGTCCAGAGAGCCCACTTTGTCCCTGAAGACACGGGGGCCTGTTATAAATGTAAAAAGTCGAAAGCATCATATTTTCATAATTTCTGGGGGTGCGGGAAGATCAGGAATTTCTGGGATAAGCTAATGGGGTTCATCAATCACACTTACTCCCTGAGATTGCAGAAAAACCCATCGGCTTGCCTATTCTTGCTTTTCCATATATGGGACTTAGGACCCAATAAAGTAAAGATAATACCGATCCTCACGATCATACTAACCCTTGCCAAGAAACTAATACTTCTTCATTGGATACATAGGAGAGCCCCCTCTATTTTAGAAATTAAAAAGGCACTACTTAATATATTATTTTACGAAAGACAGGCTACGATAGCTGACCTAGAAAAGGGAGCCCCACGATTCTATAAAAAATGGGAAATATACATAAAGACTCTAGACCAGGCAACTCAGGAACGTATCCAAAAGCTTTTTGAATCCACCTCTTGGTACCAACTAAGACAACTAGCTAGTTGAGCAATGCAGCCCAAACTGATGCCCTGCAGGCTGAAAATCACTATCGAAGTCTGAGACGCGAAACCAGATATTGATAATACTGTAAACCCCCCCCCCTCCTTCCCTCATGTTGTCTTGTAAATTTTTGATTATATACTAGAGATATAGACTGAAATAGAAGTTAGATTAAAAATTGATCTGAAGAATGAGTAGCCTATGTTAAGGTAAACATGTTAACTGATAAATGTACTCATTTACACTGTGCAATGCTAATATTGTATTATATTATGTAAAATAAAAACCGTTTAAAAAAAAAAAAAAAAAACTTAAAGTCAATAAAAATGTAATTATATATATGTTTTTTTTTTCTGTCAGACAGCTCGACAAGCTCGGGATAAGACTCCTTTGTGTGTTCTGCAATCAAAATATTTTTAGGGCCCCGCTAAAATATTTTTCAGGCTTGGGGCTTGATATTTTCACGGGGCCCCAAAAATATGGATGCACAATGATGCTTCTAGACGATATTAGCAAACGGCTAAAGTAGTCAACATGGCGGTGTCTCCATTTTTTTGTCTAGCATGGCGATATATAAACAATTAGAGCGGTTTTGTCTAGCATGGCGATGGAGACAAAAGAAAAGGTATACACGTTTGTTTTTTGGATTTTCTTTTTTAGAATTGCTGCCCATTGCTATGAATGGAAGTTTTGGTAGCGGCAGGGAGATTGAAGTGAGCGGGTGGCTGCTGATTGGCTGACAAAGCATCAGCGGCCACCTATTCATTTGAATTGGAGTTTAAAATCTCCTACCAGCCTCTGTCCTCTCTCTCTCTCTGACCCCGAACACTTCTGATCATGGCCACACAGAGCAATTAAGTGTTCGGAGGTCTACTCTCTCAGCCAATCAGCGGCCATCCTATTCATTTGAAATCCGATTGGATCCAATATCTATCGGTGTGTGGGCACATTTAGTCATTTACAACAAGTTTACATTTAAATCTTTCATTGTTGCCCATAGCTTGCGGACTATAGGGTATATGACTGCTATGAAATTACCCCCGGCCATGTATAAAACCTTGATAAATTTCGAATACCAATTCAACTCTGGAAAATAGTTTTATTCCATAATATCAGCTTCTACAAATATAAACATTCACTATTGCATGTAAGGCCAAAAATGCTCTCTATATCGTACTCCAGTAAGTGGAAAGACCTGATCAGTTACTAATAAGGGGGTTTAAAACTAGTAAACAGTAACATATACATTGGTGGTTCCTCTAGTGAGGAGATCCTATAATAGATTCACATTATTAGTACAAATATCAGAAGATCATCAAAATAACACACTAAAAACTTCACAGTATATTAATAAAATAGAAATTGAATGATACAATAACATAGTTTTATCAGTTTACAGAAATTGGCAAAGACAAAAAAAAACTGAAGAATTAGCGCTTGTGGTGTTCTTATAAATGAAACTCAGTTCATGTGAAGATAATCACAAAGAGTAAATGTCACCAAATGTAGGTATCCAAGCATATTGCTGTTTAATCGCTGCAAACGGACTTGGCTGTGGCTATTCTTGGGTTTCAACTTCTCCCAGTATCCGGACCTGGTGTGAGTTCTGTGCCCCTGAACCATCTGTTGGACCGCAGTCTTGCCTTGAGCGACTTTTATCTACATGCTTTTATGAAGCATTTAAATTGTAAGTGCACATCTTTATTAAATTTATTTATTTAAGAAGGTTTGCACTATTTTTCTTTCATTGTGTCATTTCATATTATATACCACCATTGAGGACCTGACTATTTGAGGACCCTACTAGCAATAATCCCATTTATGCTTGGATACCTACATTTGGTGACATTTACTCTTTGTGATTATCTTCACATGAACTGAGTTTCATTTATAAGAACACCACAAGCGCTAATTCTTCAGTTTTTTTTTGTCTTTGCCATATGTCTCTATTGGGTGATTATTGGATGTCACCCTAAACTGTGGATAAGCTGCATGTGTGTTTTGCGCACCTGTTCACAAATCATTTTTTATTGTACAGTTTACAGAAATTGTTAATCTCCACTGAGACTTTACTGGTGTTTACCAAGATAAGCTTTACTGTGCGTTTTTTTGTGTGTAACAAGAGCAGATTTATGCATAAAACATTTCTGACACTCAGAACATGGAAATGAGATCTCATCAATGTGTGTTTTCTTATGTGCAACAAGAGCAGATTTATGTGCAAAACTTTTCCCACACTCAAAACATGAAAATGGTTTCTCACCTGTATGACTTCTCTCATGTATAATAAGA
The DNA here is from genome assembly GCF_055691185.1 of Crinia signifera. NCBI lineage: Eukaryota > Metazoa > Chordata > Amphibia > Anura > Myobatrachidae > Crinia > Crinia signifera. Next base: position 4,820,714 of record NC_139222.1, on the reverse strand, counting down.
TGTGATTTATGTGTAAAACATTTCCTGCAGACGGAACATGGAAATGGCTTTTCACCGGTGTGAATTCTTTTATGTTTAACAAGATCTGATGACTGGGTAAAACATTTCCCACACTCCGAACATGAATATGGTTTCTCACCTGTGTGCCTCCTTTCATGTATAATAAGGTATGATTTCTGTGTAAAACATTTCCCACAATCAGAACATAAATATGGCTTCTCACCTGTGTGACTTTTCTCATGTGAGGCAAGATGTGTTTCCCGTGAAAAACATTTCATACACACAGGGCATGGAAATGGTTTCTCGCCTGTGTGCAGTCTCTCATGTCTAACAAGATGTGATTCCCTTGAAAAACATTTCCCACACTCTGAACATGTAAATGGTTTCTCACCTGTATGAAGTTTTTCATGTCTAACAAGGTGTGATTTTCCTGTAAAACATTTTCCACACACAGAACATGCATATGGCCTCTCACCGGTGTGACTTCTTCCATGTGCCACAAGAGCTGATTTGTGTGTAAAACATTTCCCACACTCAGTACATGTATATGGTTTTTCACCCGTGTGATTTCTCTGATGTGCAGCGAGATCGGATTTCTGTCTAAAACATCTCCCACACTCGGAGCATGGAAATGGTTTTTCACCTGTGTGACGTCTCTGATGATTAACAAGAGCTGATTTATGTGTAAAACATTTCCCGCACTCAGAACATGGAAAAGGCCTTTCACCTGTGTGACTTCTCTCATGCCTAACAAGATCTGATTTGTCAGTAAAACGTTTCCCACATTCAGAACATGGAAACGGTTTCTCCCCTGTGTGAATTCTCTGATGTATAATAAGATTAGCTTTTCGTGTGAAAAAATTCCCACACTCGGAACAGGAAAATGGTTTCTCTCCAGCCACAGCTGGCTGATGGGTAATAGGTTTTACTGTCTGTGTAAGGTATGGGTTATCTATACATGAGGGAAATGTATTATCGACTCCACAAACTGCAGTAGATGTAGCAATATTTGAGTATCCAGGAGAACATTCCCAATGATAAGTAGGATCAGGTGGAGTAAAAGAGTTTCCTCCTTCCGCATATTGTGTGCGGTTATCTTCGATCTCCCCATCTGAAGAGATATGGAGATATTCCTCTGAGGTCTTCCTGTGGAGATGTCCAACTGTTGAGTATAAACCAAACATATTTGGAGCATTAAAGATTAATTTTTCAGTATACATATGGGTAAACGCAAGATACTTCATATGTGGAACCCATCACCTGTGGTATTGCAGTCAGAAGCACCATTCATGAGCTATCTGACCCTGCATAGAAAGATAGAGCATACTAACTATTTGAAGTTCAACGTGAACTTCATAAATATATATATATTTTTTTAAATCAGCATTGTGTGAGCAGATCTATGTAGTGTGTGGCTGCCAAGGACTTTATGTGTGGCTGCACACCACATAGATCTGCTCAATTGCAATGCTAATTATTGATTTGCAACAAAGTCCTATGAAGTGGCTTCATATACAGTAGTTAGAAATCAGTTATTCTGCAGGATCAAATAGCTCAATGAGTAGGGTGTTTAAATGGAATGCAAAAGGTTATGGGTTTGAAACCGGAGCATGGAAACATATTGATATTCTAAGGGGCCCCCAATAATATTTTAAGGTTTTGAAAATATAATATTCTTAAAAAAAAAATTATAATAATACACTGAGATGGTTAGACATTTATCCTTAAACTCATTATAGGTTTTAATTATTTTATCTGATTGTTTTTGACCATAATCTTGAGAAGTGCAGGAATCCTCACATCGATGGAGATGCTTGATGCCAAATTCCTGACTGCTGGCATCCCAAATGTAAGTATTTGGGGAGGCTTAGCGGTAGGCTGAAGGGAGTGGGGGTTGGGTTTAAGAACTAGGGGGTGGGTTAGGGTTAGGCAAGACTGCTGTTCTGATATTCCCATCTTCTTTACTTTAACCCTTAAAGGTCCTGCGCGACTATTTGGTTGACCACACTTTAAGTCACTATATCTCATTTGAAAATGCGTTGATCTTAACTCAACCTGAATGAGCCATCTCTGCCGTTTGGTTTAGTTGCAAAAAATCCCATAGGTGACACTCTTGTTTTGAGCAGTATATGCCTTTTCAGTGTCCCATCAAACCACAACCAAATAGTCGAGCAGGACCTTAAAGGGTTAAGGAGCCCACTAAAGGAATACTGGAAGAGGTATTCTAGCCTATTACAGCTCCTCCTGTTCTCATAGAACTGTTATATATGTTCACCGGTGCTTCAGATGCCACCAGGTCTTATTCTCTCAAGCTAGATAGGCTAATTGTAAGTAACAGGAAATCACAAAAGTATTATTGGGTGTAATACAAGATCCAAAAGGTGGTATGGAGAAACTCCGACAGTACAGGTAGCACAGAAAAACCAGATTGCAGAGCAGCACCAACAGTACAGGTAACAGGACAGCAAAATTGCAGAGAAGCACCGGCAGTCCAGGTAGCACAGGATAGCCAGACTGCAGAGCAGTGAGGCCACACAGGATAAGCGGATTGTGGTGCAGCACCGACAATACAGATTAGCAGGCAGGCGGACAGTATACATGGGGATACGGACGTCAGAGGCCCAGAGGAGGGAAGTTATTAAAGATCAACGAACATGTGAAGTGCCACATGTAGCAGCACTTCTTTGGGTTGCTAGGCAACCAGGAACATGGCCGCCGAATGCGATAAGGTTTCCCCAATACTGGAAGTAACATTTTGGATGGTATTATCCCCCCACTCCCAGACTTTCAGGCACCATGGACAATGGTAAAGGTTTTCATGCTCAGCACCTGCACTAAGAGCCACATTATAAACAGAGATTGTGCCTATATGACGCTCTGACAGACAATGGCCCTTATTCTGGTTTACTCGCAGAGGCAAATCCCTTCTCAAATGGACAAAACCATGAGCACTGCAGGTGGGGCAGATGTAACATGTGCAGAGAGAGTTAGATTTGGGTGGGGTTTTCTTCAAAGTGAAATCTATATTGCAGTGTAGAAATAAAGCAGCCAGTATTTACCATGCACAGAAACAAAATAACTCACCCAAATCTAACTCTCTCTGCACAAGTTACATCTGCCCCCCTGCAGTGCAGCATGGTGTTACCAATTTTGCCTCTGCGAGTGAACCAGAATAAGGTAAGTGGACCCATAAGGAGGTATCAACTTCCCGAGGGTCGCGATCCTCTGATTGGGTTGCCTCGTATGGATTCTGATAAACACCGGAGACCGGATTGGACCTGGAGTCTAGCTGTCTAGTCCAATGCTTAGGGTTCGGTGATGCTGAAGATTGATGGGAATGACGGAGAAGACAATCCGGAAGGGTAACTGGAAGACGTGGATGCTGAAGAGAGAGGGTTCAGGAATCCCCCCGGCTGGACTGCTAAGACTGACTGGATGAGAGTAGAGGAGGTCTTGGCTGAAGATCCGGCACGCATTTCCTGGGAATAACAACGGATGCAGGCTGAGTAACAAGCGAAGACCTGAATGTGCCAGTGGTCTCTGGAATGTGTCCGATTCAGAAGACTATTTGTAGGGACACCAAATAGGCCAAGGCAGACTCGCTATGTGCCCTGAGAACAGCTGGCATTGGTGGTCAGTGAAAGAAGGCCGGAAGAGAGCTCAGGCTGGCCAAAAGTACATTTGCCCATAACCAATATGGCGGTGCCAGCATCCCGAGCCAGGACCAGGCCTAATTACTAACCCCGAAACCTGCATGCCGACCCTCTGCTACCTCATGTCCCCTGCAGTCAGCACAGAGAGACAAAAAACAAAACAAGCAGAAGGCAAGGTCCTTTGATAAAGCTGCAGGGTGCAGTGAAACGCATTAGGTGCCTGTTTCCAGCCCAAGGATATGGTGTATGGATCACCCATTGTTGTGGACATTTGTTCCTGTTACCACCACCAAGGTTTCCTTCTCCAAAATTGGTGGACACCGCGCACAGGACCCCCAGGTGACCTAAAATTACCATCTGTCTCCTGTGTCAGTGGGTTCCCTACTGTGTGCGGAAGCCTCTTTTCAAAACCAATACATTGTTTAAAACATCGGCGGACACTGCTCCAAGGACCCCTCTGGCGACGTATTCTACAGCTGTTCACCCCAATAAGAGGACATCCATAGTGAGCGGAAGCCCAGTTCACCCTCCAGCGGCAGCTAACAGCGCCGCCTCAATCGAGAGGACACTATCTTCACATAATCGTAAGAAGGATCTGGATACACTATCTGGTAATGTGCACTTACCTTGAATATCCAAGTGGTAACCCACAAATATCCATCTACAGTGGCGTGGAACTTGAATACATACATTTTTTTTATATTATTCTTTCTTTCAAGTTTTATGTATTATATTTTATCAATACTGTAATAATCAGGTATATTTCTAAGTAAAGGTTGATACATCTTTTCCAATCATTTGGTATTGTTTTTATTAGTAGCGCTGCTCTACTTGCCTTGTGCTTGTTTTTTGTTTCTTTTGTGGGGGATTGACTACCCCCACATTTGAGCAGCCGCTTTTCTAGAGACACAGCCTCTGTCAAAGCGCCTGAATATTCCTAGTGAATATCCATTTGTCAGCACAGAGAGACAGCTTAGCACACGGATGGGCGAGTAGCAGACCCGCTGTTCTCCACAAATGTTGACCTGTGCCCCGGACTTGAACCGGCTGAACTAGAACCAGAAAGCAATGGATACTAGCACAGGAAACCGCAGTCCGCTGAGAGGGCTGTGACATCCAGGGCCGGCGCTATCACTAGGCAGCTTTAGGCAGCTGCCTAGGGCGCCAGCCACTAGAGGGCGCCCCTATTTCCGCACAACATTTAAATGAACCATATTTCTTTGTGGCTAAGTGACTGCCACTTTTTGAAGTAATTTCAAGGTGGGGGAATTGAGGACAAGCGCCCAGCAATTAAGCAGCAGCTGCCCGGTCCTTACCAGCAATAGCGCTAGCTGTGCTATGAAGCCAGCGGCAACATCAGGGACGGAGCAGGGCTTCCCCATCAGCAGAGGCAGGGTCTGTGCTGTAACGCTCCAGCGGCTGTGTGGCAAAAGCTGCATGCAGCATCATCCTGACGGCGGCAGCATCATGGACAGAGTAGGGCTTGCCTTCCCACCAGCAACAGCAGAATTAACGGCTGTGCAATAACTCCTCAGTGGCCATGCAATAACCCCCTGCTGGTGGCAGCATCAGGGAGCAGTGCTTCCCCATCATTAGCAGCAGCAGAAGCACTTCATGTGCAGTAACCCCTCGGCGCCGGGACTGGGCGATGTTGTCAGCAGCGGGGTGCAGTGACCTCCCACGCCATACCGGCCAACGGTAAGAGTGATTGATGTACAGTATGTACTATATGTATGTAAGCAGTGTATGTACTGTATGTGTGTGTATGTAGGAGGAAGGCAGTGTATAGATGGCTGGATGTACTGTCCTGTATGCAGGGCTACCAGCAGGTGAAGGCCCACATGATGGCCATAGCCTGGGCAAAGCCACCTGCAGGGGCAGGACAATACACTGGCACCTCTGTACCCACCTTTCAGCAGACCTCTTATTGGAGAGTTACAGTACTTAAAAGTTACTGGATGTCATTGTTGCAACTTGCTGTATAGTCAGTAGCAGGCTGTCATGTTATGCTTATTAACCAGCGGCTGTTTCTGTTGATATTTACTTTTTGTGCCTTATTTCACTGTCGCTGCATTTATTAAAATGTGCTGTGGTACCTGTGGTGTCTCCCCTCCCTATCTCCCACTTCTCCCTATTCCCTTCCTGCAGCCCTGCGTCTCTGTCAACTCCCTGCTGCCTGGTGTCTTATTTCCGCATTAATGCCCCACACCACTATTCCCCCCACCCTACCGCCTCTATCCCCTCCCTATCACCCTGCGCCTCTCGATCCCCTCCCTACCGCCCTGCGCCTCTCTATCCCCTCCCTATCACCCTGCGCCTCTCTATCCCCTCCCTACCGCCCTGCGCCTCTCTATCCCCTCCCTACCGCCCCTCTCTATCCCCTCCCTACCACCCTGCGCCTCTCTATCCCCTCCCTAACTATAGATTGCTAAGGGGGATGCAAAGCTGCCCAATGTACAATATCAACATTGAGCAGCATTGCTTCGGAGTCCTGTCCATGCGTGTCAGGGATGATACATCGCAATTTCAAAGATACCGATTTATGTTTTTGCTGGTGGGTGCTCAAGTCTGTTGAAAGGCTCAACAAGCAAATACAGTGGTCCAGCATTGGGACTCTGGAGTTACGGGTACGTGGGTGCTCATTCATTCCTGTGGGTGCTCGGGCCCTTGAGCACCCACAGAATCTGCACCTATGCGCAATTTACAATGCGATCCTGGGCGGTAACATTCTCCCCAGATCGCATTGTAAATGTGATCTGTGATAAATGGGCCCCTATACCTCACTTCTCTACATTCTAGCCCAGGGGTGGCCAAATCGGTCCTCGCGATCTACCAACGGTCCATGTTTTCCAGATCACCTAGCTGCTGCACAGCTGTAGTCAATACTAACGGTCACATTTTCAAACCTGCTGCATTCATTCTTACTATAGATCCACAGGTTGCCTGGAAAACATGCACCGTTGGTAGATCTTGAGGACAGGTTTGGCCACCCCTGGTCTAGCCCCTCCAGAAGCTAATGAACATACTACATTGTGGTGGTAAAGGGTTGGACCGGATGTGTTGAGTATCTATTTAATTTTTTATGTGGGGGCACATGTGTTTTTTTTTTTCTCTAATATATGTAAGGCCCTTTCAAGACTTTATTATGGGAAATGTGTACATATATATATAGAATAGAATCAACTTTATTGGCCATGTGTGCTTGCGCACACTAGGAATTTTTTGTGGATTACAGTGCAGCATCATTAGGGATGAAGGGAGGGGGGAGACATTACATAAAGACATTACATATATTACATAAAGACATTACATGCATTTAATTTCTAGCTACGACTATGGTGGTCAGGTCGCCAATTAGGGACACGTTGTTTGGCTGTTGATATTGGGATTGCATTCGCTTTGATTGGATTGTTCAGGTGATGGACGGCTAACGGAAAGAAGCTTCTTGCGGATCTGGACATTTTGACGGGGATGGACCTGAACCGTCTTCTGGATGGTAGGATGTCAAACAGGTTGTGACCAGGATGCAGCTTGTCGTTTGCTATCTTCTCAGCACGTTTCCTTACCCTGGATGAGAACAGATCCCTTATCGGGGGGAGGTCGGGTCCCTATGATCCTTTCCGCAGTCTTCACTACCCTGTGGGATGTGTAATACCCTGAGTTGCCTCAGGAAGAACAGGCGCTGTTGGGCCTTTTTGATGTTTGTGGTTATGTTTAATCCCCATCTTAGGTCACTGGACATGGTTGTCCCTAGGAATTTGAAAGAATCAACCCGCGACACCACTGCGTTGGCTATTGTTAGCGGGGCTAGTGCATTTGGTTTTTCCTGTAGTCGACCACCATATGAGATACAGCCTACATCCTATGCACTTTCTCCTCTCCGACTGGGAAAAATGTGTAATTGGCGCCTAGGGTGCCAAGAAACCTTGCACCGGCCCTGGTGACTTCATGAATGACTACGAGGGGTTGACATGGCTCATTATCCAATCACAAAGTATATCCCCCTTATCAGCATAATTACCTGGCATTTGCTGTAGCAGGGCTACTTCCAGACTACATGTCTGCAAAGCCACAGGGGGTCTCCATATGGCTCTGAGACACGTTCTAAAGAGCAGAATTGATATACCACCAATCAGGGCACTCTGATGTCACCAGGTGAGCAGAGCATCCTGGGAGTTTGGAAGGTTTCAAGAGGTCTCGCACAAGGTTTGGGGAAGTTGTTGAGTCTAAAGCTGGGTACACATCTATACAATCCCTGTTTTCTAGCGAGCGTTCGATCGACCGTCCACAAACACCAGCTGATACGCGCGTACACACTCTCTCGATTTGGGCTATTGACACGTCATATATAAACAATATTATCATGATGGGCTGGGTTAAGGGCATACCAAAACAAAAGAGGTGTGAGTACAGAACCTAAACAAAAAAGTGAATTCCTTTTACATCAGTGCTGGCTGTGCAGAGAACACGTTTTCATCATGAGCTTGAGGAAAAGAAAGGTTCGGGCTGGCATTCTTGCTGCTATGGCCACAACATTGCAGTCTATAGAAAAAGGGAGGAGCAAGAATCGCAGCAGCTGGACCAGAGACGAGACACCTTCTCCCACAGACCATTGCTACAGGAGATACGGGAGAACAACCCTGATGACTTCAGGAATTATCTTCGTATGGATGACCCTACCTTCATAGAGCTGCTGGCACTAGTCACCCCTTTAATCCAAAAAGAAGGACACCTATTTCAGCTGAGCAGAGACTGGTGGCAACGCTACGTTTCCTGGCTACTGGGAGGAGCCTTGCGGATCTGAGGTACAGCACCGCTATATCCTCTCAAGCTCTGGGACTAATAATACCTGAGACCTGTGGTGCCATCATCCAAGTTCTACAGGAGCAATACATGAAGGTAAATAAAGATATGCCAAATAATATACACGCACCCCATCTTTATAGCAGTTCGCCGTATGTCTGTCCCTAGTCACCCTGCCGGCTGACTAAAATTTAGATGCGTACCCCGTCTTTATAGCAGTTTGCGGTATCTGTCCCTCGTCACCCTGTCGGCTGACTACATGTAGACACGAACACCAAATAATATTTTAAGTAAAATGTTTTATTATAAACTTAGAAAACGATCCATCGCTGTTTGGGAGGGAGATGGTGTTTCCCCCAAACCCTGGAAGGGACCACTGGCTGAACCTGTTGCTATGGTCAATGGTGACGGTACTCCAGTTGGTTGCGCAGAAGTGGGATGTGTGCGCGCATATCATACTGGGGATAATGACCTGGGTGATACATTTGGTGGTGTGGTACTGATGGGTTGGAATTCTGTGACATTGGGGGGTCATTTGTAATCCGACTTTGACGGGTAAGGGTCCCGACACTGGCCCGGTACAGGGCATCGTTGATGAGCCGCTCAGTCTCTACCCTTGTTTCAGGATCAAGGTTTCTCAGTTTTGCGGCTATTGCTTTCGCCACAGGGTCCTGTACCAGGAGTCGATTGGCAGCCTCCAGAAGCTGCTGAGTCAGGACCTCAGTTGTATCTGGTGTCTGCCTTGGCCTTTTATGGCCTCTCATTGATGGAGCTTCAGGCTGCTGCGCGCTGTGTGTGGGCGGTGAAGGCCGCTGTGACGTCACATCCAGTGTCGGTGAAGGCTGTAAAACATAAATGTAACAACACAATCACTGATTTGTTTTGTAAAACCTCTTTACTTCTATATTTCAGTTTCCTACGACTACTGAGGAGTGGCAAGCTATTGCCCAAGATTTCAAGGATCTTTGTCATTTCCCCAATTGCGGTGGTGCCATCGATGGAAAGCATCTCCGAATCATGCCCCCAGCTAATAGTGGCTCTTTTTTCTACAATTATAAGGGATCTTTAGCATTGTTTTAATGGCTAATAATAAAAGCTATTGCCAAATATGAATTCATCTTTGTGGACATTGGCAAAAACGGCACGGTATCTGACGGTGGGGCTTTGGAAAAACCATGTTCCATGACAAACAATGGTCTTCATTTACCAGAGCGGACACAGAATGTGCATGGTTTGAACTTTGTTTTTGTGGCTGACGAGGTGTTTGCCTTGCACGCCAATGTTGTGAAACCCTACCCCCAAAGGTCGCTTAATAGAGAACGTAGAATTTTCAATTACCGCCTGTCACGAGCTAGGCGAGTGGTTGAAAATACCTTTGGCATACTTAGCAATAAGTTTAGGATTGTTATGGTAGTTATGGCCTGTTGTGTGCTGCACAACTATCTACGCAGAAAAACACAGTCTGCACACCCCAATGTTTCCGGCATGGATGACCGTGAAACAGTTGAGGAGCCAGTAGGATTGACATGGTTGGAGACCAATCTAAATACAAGAAATGCTACTATGTGTGCAAAGTTGACCAGAGAGGAATACTTGCAGTACTTTAATGGTGTAGGCGCAGTGGATTGGCGGGATGACATGATCGGCTAAATTGCTATGACATGCTACCCTTGTACTTTTTATCTTCATTTTCAATAAATAATACAAATGTGTACTTACTGTGCCAGAGAGGGTATCCTCAGGAAGTTTAGGGGTGTAAGGTATGGCGCACGTGGCAGGACAATTGCTGATGGACTCCCTCGGCAGTTCTACGTCCGCCGTGAATGCCAGCAGATCATAGTACCAGAGCCTGGGCACATACACTTGGTCCGTACCGGCCCGTGATTTCTTTAATGCTTCAATCTTGTTCAGCTCCCTTTTGAACACGGTCCTCATTTTGGCAATCCTTTCCTGCACCCATTCAATGTTTGCCGTGGGGTAGTAAGGTAAGCTGACCTTAACCAGCTCCTTCAGCGCGACAGCTCTCTTCCGCTTCTTGGAATACTCTCTGGATTTAATATTCCAGAGACAATTCTGGTCTCTGTAGGCCTCAATGAACTCCTTCATAAATTCGACATTCTTCTCAGCCATTTTCTAAATGTCTGTTCAAAAATATAACATAATGGACATTACTTTCATGATGCACACAACAAATACATCAATACAGCATTTGTCATACTCACCAAGGGAAAGAGTGAAAGGAAAGAGTGTGTATTCTGCTGTTTACGTCCACGTGTTTCTGCGGAATCAAGACTCTTGTGTCGCACGCATAGAAAAAGGGGTTGCTCGCGTGCAGAGAAAAATGTGCGATTGGTTAATAGCGCTGGAATGTCCGGCCCATGCACGTGTTCAGTGGCACAAACAACGTGCCTACAAGGAGCCATGTACTGCTCTCCCATCACAAAACTGGCTTCTGTCCCTGTATTTGCAAACGCTTATAGCAAACCACTATATAGACGGGGTACGCATCTAATTAGTCAGCCGGCAGGGTGACTAAACCTCTATATAGACGGGGTACGCATCTAATTAGTCAGCCGGCAGGGTGACTAAACCACTATATAGACGGGGTACGCATCTAATTAGTCAGCCGGCAGGGTGACTAAACCACTATATAGACGGGGTATGCATCCAATTAGTCAGCCGGCAGGGTGACTAAACCACTATATAGACGGGGTACGCATCCAATTAGTCAGCCGGCAGGGTGACTAAACCACTATATAGACGGGGTACGCATCCAATTAGTCAGCCGGCAGGGTGACTAAACCACTATATAGACGGGGTACGCATCCAATTAGTCAGCCGGCAGGGTGACTAAACCACTATATAGACGGGGTACGCATCTAATTAGTCAGCCGGCAGGGTGACTAAACCTCTATATAGACGGGGTACGCATCTAATTAGTCAGCCGGCAGGGTGACTAAACCTCTATATAGACGGGGTACGCATCTAATTAGTCAGCCGGCAGGGTGACTAAACCACTATATAGACGGGGTACGCATCTAATTAGTCAGCCGGCAGGGTGACTAAACCACTATATAGACGGGGTACGCATCCAATTAGTCAGCCGGCAGGGTGACTAAACCACTATATAGACGGGGTACGCATCCAATTAGTCAGCCGGCAGGGTGACTAAACCACTATATAGACGGGGTACGCATCCAATTAGTCAGCCGGCAGGGTGACTAAACCACTATATAGACGGGGTACGCATCCAATTAGTCAGCCGGCAGGGTGACTAAACCACTATATAGACGGGGTACGCATCTAATTAGTCAGCCGGCAGGGTGACTAAACCTCTATATAGACGGGGTACGCATCTAATTAGTCAGCCGGCAGGGTGACTAAACCTCTATATAGACGGGGTACGCATCTAATTAGTCAGCCGGCAGGGTGACTAAACCACTATATAGACGGGGTACGCATCTAATTACTCAGCCGGCAGGGTGACTAAACCACTATATAGACGGGGTACGCATCTAATTAGTCAGCCGGCAGGGTGACTAAACCACTATATAGACGGGGTACGCATCCAATTAGTCAGCCGGCAGGGTGACTAAACCACTATATAGACGGGGTACGCATCCAATTAGTCAGCCGGCAGGGTGACTAAACCACTATATAGACGGGGTACGCATCCAATTAGTCAGCCGGCAGGGTGACTAAACCACTATATAGACGGGGTACGCATCTAATTAGTCAGCCGGCAGGGTGACTAAACCTCTATATAGACGGGGTACGCATCTAATTAGTCAGCCGGCAGGGTGACTAAACCTCTATATAGACGGGGTACGCATCTAATTAGTCAGCCGGCAGGGTGACTAAACCACTATATAGACGGGGTACGCATCTAATTAGTCAGCCGGCAGGGTGTCTAAACTTTTATATAGATCGATAGCAGAATATTATACATATATATAATATACACACACACACTCCCTATTGACACACACACACTCCCTATTGAAATGCTATAAAGAGTAATGGGAATGAAGCCATACATATTTCAACGACTATTTCTTTAACCCCTTCCTGACGCAGCCAGTTTTTGCCTTCCTGACAGAGCCATTTTTTTCAAATCTGACATGTATCACTTAAGTGGGTATAACTTTTTTTTGCTTTTACTTATCCCAGTGATTTTGAGATTGTTTTCCCGTGACACATTGTACTTTAAATTAGTGGTGAAATTTGGTCGATACAGTTTTTTTTTGGGGGGAAAAATTCCAAAGTGTCGTGAAAAAATGGAACATTTTGCTATTTGCAAAATGTTCCATTTTCTGCTTGTGAGACAAATAATCATATCACTCAAAATAGTTAATAACTAACAAAGACCATATATATTCTTTATTTTTAAATCATTATTGAAACCGCCTTTATTTTTTTTGGACGCTAGGGGGCAGCAGAGTCTAAATTTTAGACTCAATGCATTTCAACGGTGCTTTTGGCTATTAACTTTTTAACGGCCAATAGCAGCGATCGCCCAAGACGGGAGGCATCGCTGCCCCCCCCTGGGCAATGAGGGAGGATGTCTGCTGTCAGGGACAGCAGACATTGTCCCTCTGCCACCTCGTCTCGAGACGGGGTGTCAATTTAAAGTCATGACGTACATTTACGCCATGTGTCGGGAAGTACTTCCCGACCATGACGTAAATGTACGTCAAATGTCGGGAAGGGGTTAAATACACATGGGAAGAAGTGAACGCTTGTTGTGCTGTAGGAGAGATGCTGCAGCTATGGAACGCCCACATGGGTGTTCCAGCTTTGGCAGTATAGTCACAAGAACGGGCTGCCTATCGATGGAACGTGCGTACACACTGCACTTTTGTTCCGATATGGGCCCGTCCTGTCGGATGAAAATTAAACAGCGAAGAACCTTCGACCGACCGAGTATGGACGGACAAGACCGTTTTTGGCCGTTTATCGCTCGTACAGAGGGAGTCGGGACAGCGTACACACCTATACAATCGAATGGCCGTCCGACCCAGAACGGAAGAACGGCCTGACGATTGTATATATGTGTACCCAGCTTAAGAATCTGCAGAGGACCCAGGCGGCTGCCAGGATGAGCCTGTCCGTCTGATGCTGGTAGATGGGGAAGCAGCCAGCGTATTGCCCTCACCAGATCTATCACAAGTACCCTGCTTGTGTGCCAGCAGGAGCTGGGTAACATCCAGGGTACCCTACTCACAGGAGCGTAGGGAATTCACACCGGCGACGCAGCTGCAGTCAGCAAGACAAACATCATCGCCCTCCCAGCGACCCTCATCCTGCAGGAGTCACCAACGCAAGTATTCCCTGAGGGGGCTATGGACTGTGTATGGGAGACCGGAGGTCTGACTTACTGTGGTTCTGTTTATATTAGTCTAGTCATAACGGTGTTCAATGTTAATGCTTGAAAACCCATGCAGTTCCTCTTCCCTGCCTGGGGTGTCGCTGTCTGCTGTGGTGTTTCTAGCACAGGTCTGGTTTGCATATCAGTGCTGATGTACAGACCACACTGTGCTACCAGCACTACAGCAGACAGTGACACCCCAGGCAGGGAGGAGGATCTGCATGAGATAGATATATATATATATATGACAAGGGTGTACCGGCACTCTTCCTGAAGATGCAGATACTTGAGGTGCCTTTCTGTTTCTCAAGGAAAAAAGTACCCACAAAAAGGTAGATGGCACTCCCAAGGTTTGTATAGTTTCTGCGCGGCGGCAGCAGTGAAGAAATAAATCAATCAACACAAGCTTGTGTCAGGCAGGGAGGAGGATCTGCATGATATATATATATATATATATATATATATATAGATAGATAGATAGATATACACACACACACACACACACACACACACATAGTGTGTGTGGGACCCCAAGGCGCCGTACAGATCTGTTAACACTGCCTTTCTCAAAGTGGAGATGACCGCTAGGTGAAATGAATTGCACACATGACCCCGGGATCCTCTCACTAGCAATGCACGAGGCAGGCTGGTGGTGATATTAGCATCTAAGAATAAAAGGAATTTGCTGAGGCTATATCGCTGCAAGATTTATTTTCAGCACAGATCCAAATAAAGAGTATTGTCCTACTTCATACAGGAGCTGAGGATTAGCAAAGTAACTCAAGCAACTTCTAGCTCTGTACATCAGTGAAAGTACTCACAGAGTATATACAGTAGCTGAAACTCCCTTATTGGCTGACAGGATCAGCTGAGACAGAAACACTCTAACTGGATAAAAGCAGTCAGCTGACAAGGTGCTGATGGATCCTGATGTATGAGATACACCAGAGAGTGCGGGGAGGAGACTGGTCAGATCTCTGGGCTGGTAACACACAGTGACATGATGTGAGGGGGAGAGCAGGAGTATAATAGGGGCTGATGGCTCCTGATGTATGAGATACACCAGAGAGTGCGGGGAGGAGACTGGTCAGATCTCTGGGCTGGTAACACACAGTGACATGATGTGAGGGGGAGAGCAGGAGTATAATAGGGGCTGATGGCTGCTGATGTATGAGATACACCAGAGAGTGCGGGGAGGAGACTGGTCAGATCTCTGGGCTGGTAACACACAGTGACATGATGTGAGGGGGAGAGCAGGAGTATAATAGGGGCTGATGTCTCCTGATGTATGAGATACACCAGAGAGTGCGGGGAGGAGACTGGTCAGATCTCTGGGCTGGTAACACAGTGACATGATGTGAGGGGGAGAGCAGGAGTATAATAGGGGCTGATGGCTCCTGATGTATGAGATACACCAGAGAGTGCGGGGAGGAGACTGGTCAGATCTCTGGGCTGGTAACACACAGTGATATGATGTGAGGGGGAGAGCAGGAGTATAATAGGGGCTGATGGCTCCTGATGTATGAGATACACCAGAGAGTGCGGGGAGGAGACTGGTCAGATCTCTGGCTGGTAACACACAGTGACATGATGTGAGGGGGAGAGCAGGAGTATAATAGGGGCGGATGGCTCCTGATGTATGAGATACACCAGAGAGTGCGGGGAGGAGACTGGTCATATCTCTGGGCTGGTAACAAACAGTGACATGATGTGAGGGGGAGAGCAGGAGTATAATAGGGGCGGATGGCTCCTGATGTATGAGATACACCAGAGAGTGCGGGGAGGAGACTGGTCATATCTCTGGGCTGGTAACAAACAGTGACATGATGTGAGGGGGAGAGCAGGGTATAATAGGGGCTGATGGCACCTGATGTATGAGATACACCAGAGAGTGCGGGGAGGAGACTGGTCAGATCTCTGGGCTGGTAACACACAGTGACATGATGTGAGGGGGAGAGCAGGAGTATAATAGGGGCTGATGGCGGCTGATGTATGAGATACACCAGAGAGTGCGGGGAGGAGACTGGTCAGATCTCTGGGCTGGTAACACACAGTGACATGATGTGAGGGGGAGAGCAGGAGTATAATAGGGGCTGATGGCACCTGATGTATGAGATACACCAGAGAGTGCGGGGAGGAGACTGGTCAGATCTCTGGGCTGGTTACACACAGTGACATGATGTGAGGGGGAGAGCAGGAGTATAATAGGGGCTGATGGCACCTGATGTATGAGATACACCAGAGAGTGCGGGGAGGAGACTGGTCAGATCTCTGGGCTGGTAACACACAGTGACATGATGTGAGGGGGAGAGCAGGAGTATAATAGGGCTGATGGCTCCTGATGTATGAGATACACCAGAGAGTGCGGGGAGGAGACTGGTCAGATCTCTGGGCTGGTAACACACAGTGACATGATGTGAGGGGAGAGCAGGAGTATAATAGAGGCTGATGGCTCCTGATGTATGAGATACACCAGAGAGTGCGGGGAGGAGACTGGTCAGATGTCTGGACTAGAAGAAAATGTGTATTTTGTAATAAGAGTCTATTACTCACCTGTGCTGATATTTATAGGGATTTCCTCCTCCTTACAATGCTGATCACCCCTCACATACGTCTCTTCTCCTCCCTCTGTATCTTCTACCTTTATAATAGTCAAATAAGTCTCCTCTTCTCCCTCTATAACTTCTGCATCCATATCAGTTCGTTCTTCACTCTAAATAACAACTAACGAAACAACACATTATTAATATCTGATTTTATAAACTGAGCTTTTAGTTTTAGCTGTAGGATAAAAAAATATATTTATATTACTATATTGAGGAGAGAAATGTGGGGAAAAATAAGAGGCTCCCTGCACATCCCCCGGTGTTACTGTATAACGTCCCATTCCCAGCAAACACCTCTCCGGTCACATCCCCTGGTGTTACTGTATAACGTCCCATTCCCTGCAGTCACCTTTCCGGACACATCCCCCGGTGTTACTGTATATTACCCCATTACCAGCAGTCACCTCTCCGGTCACATCCCCCGGTGTTACTGTATAACGTCCCATTCCCAGCAGTCACCTCTCCGGTCACATCCCCCGATGTTACTGTATAACGTCCCATTCCCAGCAGTCACCTCTCCGGTCACATCCCCCGGTGTTACTGTATAACGTCCCATTCCCAGCAGTCACCTCTCCGGTCACATCCCCCGGTGTTACTGTATAACGTCCCATTCCCAGCAGTCACCTCTCCGGTCACATCCCCCGGTGTTACTGTATAACGTCCCATTCCCAGCAGTCACCTCTCCGGTCACATCCCCCGGTGTTACTGTATAACGTCCCATTCCCAGCAGTCACCTCTCCGGTCACATCCCCCGGTGTTACTGTATAACGTCCCATTCCCAGCAGTCACCTCTCCGGTCACATCCCCCGGTGTTACTGTATAACGTCCCATTCCCAGCAGTCACCTCTCCGGTCACATCCCCCGGTGTTACTGTATAACGTCCCATTCCCAGCAGTCACGTCTCCGGTCACATCCCCCGGTGTTACTGTATAACGTCCCATTCCCAGCAGTCACCTCTCCGGTCACATCCCCCGGTGTTACTGTATATTACCCCATTACCAGCAGTCACCTCTCCGGTCACATCCCCCGGTGTTACTGTATAACGTCCCATTCCCAGCAGTCACCTCTCCGGTCACATCCCCCGGTGTTACTGTATAACGTCCCATTCCCAGCAGTCACCTCTCCTGTCACATCCCCCGGTGTTACTGTATAACGTCCCATTCCCAGCAGTCACGTCTCCGGTCACATCCCCCGGTGTTACTGTATAACGTCCCATTCCCAGCAGTCACCTCTCCGGTCACATCCCCCGGTGTTACTGTATAACGTCCCATTCCCAGCAGTCACCTCTCCGGTCACATCCCCCCGTGTTACTGTATAACGTCCCATTCCCAGCAGTCACCTCTCCGGTCACATCCCCCGGTGTTACTGTATAACGTCCCATTCCCAGCAGTCACCTCTCCGGTCACATCCCCCGGTGTTACTGTATAACGTCCCATTCCCAGCAGTCACCTCTCAGGTCACATCCCCCGGTGTTACTGTATAACGTCCCATTCCCAGCAGTCACCTCTCCGGTCACATCCCCCGGTGTTACTGTATAACGTCCCGTTCCCGGCAGTCACCTCTCCGGTCACATCCCCCGATTTTACTGTATAACGTCCCATTCCCAGCAGTCACCTCTCCGGTCACATCCCCCGGTGTTACTGTATAACGTCCCATTCCCAGCAGTCACCTCTCCGGTCACATCCCCCGGTGTTACTGTATAACGTCCCATTCCCAGCAGTCACCTCTCCTGTCACATCCCCCGGTGTTACTGTATAACGTCCCATTCCCAGCAGTCACCTCTCCCGTCACAACCCCCGGTGTTACTGTATAACGTCCCATTCCCAGCAGTCACCTCTCCGGTCACATCCCGCGGTGTTACTGTATAAGGTCCCATTCCCAGCAGTCACCTCTCCTGTCACATCCCCCGGTGTTACTGTATAACGTCCCATTCCCAGCAGTCACCTCTCTCCCGTCACAACCCCCGGTGTAACCGTATAACGTCCCATTCCCAGCAGTCACCTCTCCGGTAACATCCCCCGGTGTTACTGTATAACGTCCCATTCCCAGCAGTCACCTCTCCGGTCACATCCCCCGGTGTTACTGTATAACATCCCATTCCCAGCGGTCACCTCTCCGGTCACATCCCCCGGTGTTACTGTCTAACGCCCCATTCCCAGCAGTCACCTCTCCGGTCACATCCCCCGGTGTTACTGTATAACGTCCCATTCCCAGCAGTCACCTCTCCGGTCACATCCCCCGGTGTTACTGTATAACGTCCCATTCCCAGCAGTCACCTCTCCGGTCACATCCCCCGGTGTTACTGTATAAGGTCCCATTCCCAGCAGTCACCTCTCCGGTCACATCCCCCGGTGTTACTGTATAAGGTCCCATTCCCAGCAGTCACCTCTCCTGTCACATCCCCCGGTGTTACTGTATAACGTCCCATTCCCAGCAGTCACCTCTCCGGTCACATCCCCCGGTGTTACTGTATAACGTCCCATTCCCAGCAGTCACCTCTCCGGTCACATCCCCCGGTGTTACTGTATAAGGTCCCATTCCCAGCAGTCACCTCTCCGGTCACATCCCCCGGTGTTACTGTATAACGTCCCATTCCCAGCAGTCACCTCTCCGGTCACATCCCCCGGTGTTACTGTATAACGTCCCATTTCCGGATGTGCAGTGCATAGGTAAAAGACTTTGTGGAGCTCAATTGAAGACAATGGAGAGCCATGATTATTAGAGTAAGCGGCTATGAGCTGGTTTATGGGAGGACGCACCATCTGGAACCACCGCGTTTGAATGGTGGGTATAAGCACAGGAAATGATCCTTGGAAGACTAGTAACTCTGTGGCCAATGTTGAGGCGGGCACAGAATTAGAGAATGAGATCGGCATTTCATTGTGATCCATCCACTGACGCGAGTAGGAGGCGGCTTGGGTGACGATGCCACAATATGCCGGCCAGAATTCATGGCGGTCATTCAAACTGTCTAAAAGATCATCAGTGGTGACGAATCCTGGTTCTACCGTTACCATCATGAGACCAGTCAGTAGGCCTAGTAGAACCCAGTTGGAGGTGACTGGTCATGTAGCAGTGCTGGCTCCTAGATTTTACAAGAGACTTGTTCATACTAGATCGAGTGGCCAGTAAGTTGCCCCATAGAGCCCTGGTCAGCGTCTGTCAGAGGTTCCTGTGACCCAGCCCCATCACACAGTGCTGTACAGCATAACCCGGCATAGAGCCCTGGTCAGATTCTGTCAGAGGGTCCTGTGACCCAGCCCCATTACACAGCGCTGTACAGTATAACCCTGTGACCCAGCCCCATCACACAGCGCTGTACAGTATAACCCTGTGACCCAGCCCCATCACACAGCGCTGTACAGCATAACCCGGCATAGAGCCCTGGTCAGAGTCTGTCAGAGGTTCCTATGACCCAGCCTCATCACACAGTGCTGTACAGCATAACCCGACATAGAGCCCTGGTCAGAGTCTGTCAGAGGTTCCTGTGACCCAGCCCCATCACACAGCGCTGTACAGCATAACCCGGCATAGAGCCCTGGTCAGCCTCTGTCAGAGGGTCCTGTGACCCATCACACAGCGCTGTACAGTATAACCCTGTGACCCAGCCCCTCTCCTGCATGGGGTCTTATCCTCAGACAGGACAGTATAGACAATGAGTGATGGGATAACCACAAGTACCAGCACACTGCTGTAGCCCGAGGCCCGTGGAGGAGAGGCAGGATGCCGAGGCGATGGAACAGCGTACCGTGTGGAGGGTACTGCTGGCAGCTCTACTACAGTACTTTGCTGTGCAGATATACAGAGAGAACACCCCGAGTCTGCTATCGCTGAGGTGTGACATATTTAGACACACAGCGCGACACCAGGAACCAGGGATATCGGGCGCATGCAATTAAAGGGTATTATAAACAGGTTGTGGCAAGTGCTGCTCTCAGGAGTGATTCTGGATCACTCAGAATAAAGACACCACAGATAACTGAAAAACAGAGAGCGCAGTTGTCACAGTATAAAAATGTATTACTAACACATAGATAGATCTATATCAGGCATGTCCAAAGTCAGGCCCGGGGGCCAATTGCGGCCCGTGCTGTCATTTCAAGTGGCCCGCAGCCTCCAGCTGGAAGTGGGCAGAGCATCAGATGTGGGAAGCACAGCACAGGACACTAAGGCAGGTATTCAATGCTGTGGGCGAGTAGTGACAGCGAGCAGAGCTTCCTGCTCGCTGTCACCACTCACCCTGACAGCATTCAACGCAGCCCCCTCATCCGCCAATTCCCCCTCGCTCCGTTTTTTGAGCGAGGGGGAATTGGCGGATGCGGCTCCAGAAGCAGCGAGACCCGCGGCTAAAAACTGCGAGTTTTCTGCAGCAGCCGCGGGTCTCGCTGTTTTGGGGAAATCTCGCCGTCCTGTGACGGCGAGGATTTCCCCAGCAGGTTGAATAGTGCGAGCGGCCGGCGCGGGGGTTAAACAGCGAGGATCGCTGGTTTTCAGCAATCCTCGCTGTTTAACCCCCTCGCCGGCCGCTCGCTGCGGCACTGAATACATGACATAAGGTGGGGCCCCGGCGAGTGCGCCTTTACCTTGCTGTCTGCTGCAGTGAGGAGGTGCCGGCCGCCACAGTCAGATGTGTTTGGCGTCCTCCCCTGCTGCTGCAATCATATATCACCCTACTCCACAATCACAGTGACAGCAGTGTGTGGGGAGGGGGGCAGCAAGGGGGAAGCTTGCTCCCGTAACATGCAGAGCGGAGGAGGGCAGCAGTGGGAGCCCAAGCATCTCCTGTCCTTGCAGTGCCTGCTTTGCCTCTCCGTCCTCTGGCTCACACAAGGGGCTGGGAAACATACAGAGAAGGGAGGGGGTAGAGTGGGGGACATACAGTGAAGGAGGGTCAGGCTGGGGGAACATACAGTGAATGGAGGCAGTCATGGCCATTCAGAGAAGGGGGAGCAGGGTCAGGCTGGGGGACATACAGTGAATGGGGGCAGAGTGGGGTACATAGTGAATGGGAGTCATACAGTGAAGGAGGGTCAGGTTTGGGGATAGAGTGAATGGAGGTATTTATGGACATTAAGAGAAGGGAGGCAGGCTGGGGGACAGAGTGAATGGGTGCAGAGTGGGGAACATACAGTGAATGGGGAACATACAGTGAAGAAGGGAGAGGCTGGGGACATACAGTGAATGGGTGCAGAGTGGGGAACATACGGTGAATGGGGGTCATACAGTGAAGAAGGGAGAGGCTGGGGACATACAGTGAATGGGTGCAGAGTGGGGAACATACGGTGAATGGGGGTCATACAGTGAAGAAGGGGCAGGCTGGGGGACATACAGTGAATGGGACCAGAGTGGGGAACATACGGTGAATGGGGGTCATACAGTGAAGAAGGGGCAGGCTGGGGGACATACAGTGAATGGGACCAGAGTGGGGGACTATTCTGATGTGATTAATGATTCAAAGAATGTCAGGCTGAATGGTCGGCCCCAACACATTTACACTTCACCAAATCTGGCCCTCGTCGCAAAAAGTTTGTACACCCCTGATCTATATTAAATCTAACAATTCATTAGCACTGACATCTGTTGGGCACATTCATTTAAAAAGCTTTAGAGACAGTGTTTCAAGTAAATTGCCCTAAAGCTAAGTATCACTAATGGATCAGTTCTCACCAATGATGATCAGAGTTCAACAGTTCTCCTGTAACCTTGGTTTCCCTTTTGATTTTTTCTGCAAAGCAGCACAGAAGTTCCAGTTGGAATAGGGTTGCCTCCAGAGTCTGCCGTGTACACACCAGGCAATTTTCCGATTGTGTATCCACAATATGTTGGTAGGGTACTTGTTTCCTAGCACGGCCACAATCGCGGGCATCGCGGATAATTTTTAATGGTCTGCGATGCGACCGACGCGATGCCCGCGATTTCCCATTGAAAAAGTCAAAATCGCGTCGGTCGCATCGCAGGCGGCTAAAAATGCATGCAATGGTACCGACGCGATGCCCGCAATTTCCCATAGGGAACAATGTAAAATGGCTCAATTTACCCAAATCAACATAGGGAACAATGTTAATTGGGCCAGAGACCCCAAAAAACCCCCTGAACAGTGAAATGGCCCCCCAAAAATAGTTAACACCACCCCACGATCAACGTGAACCCGAAGCGTGGCGAGCGCAGCGAGCCCACGAGGGGCGGCGGTACGCGTCCTCCGACCTTTTCATACCCCCACTATCCACGTTGGCGTTGAGAATAGATAGTGTGGCGAGCGCAGCGAGCCCCGCGAGGGGACGCGGATACCTGTGAAGCCCACGAAGGGACGCCTTTACCTGTGAAGGTATCCACGTCCGCTCGCCACGCTTCGGGATCGGTGCCTCGCCACACTATCTACTAGATAGTGGGGGTATGAAAAGGTCGGAGGACGCGTACCGCCGCCCCTCGCGTACCGCCGCCCCTCGCGGGCTCGATGCGCTCGCCACGCTTCGGGTTCACGTTGATCGTGGGGTGGCGTTAACTATTTTTGGGGGGCCATTTCACTGTTCAGGGTTTTTTTTGGGGTCTCTGGCCCCCTTAACATTGTTCCCTATGTTGATTTGGGTAAATTGAGGCATTTTACATTGTTCCCTATGGGAAATCGCGGCCATCGCGTCGGTCGCATCGCATGCGATTTTTTAGCCCGCATGCGATGCGACGACGCGATTTTTTTACCTGCGATGCCCGAGATCCAAATCGTTGTGGCCGTGCTAGGAAACAAGTACCGTTGGTAGTTTTATATTCCAATGCCTTTTGGAGTGCAGCTGCCTGGGGGAGTGATTGCCTGGTGTGTACATCTATCTATGTGTTATTAATATATTTTTATATTGTGACAACTGCGCTCTCTGTTTTTCAATTATCTTTGCTGTGCAGAGCTGTCCCCAGCAGTGGGAGAGCAATGCCGACCTCCTGCGCTGCTGTAATACAGGCGACGGTCTCCCGGCGGCGCTATAAAGGGAGGAGCTATTCTGCTTTCTATGAGGCCCGGGCTGTTTTACCCAATGTCTCGCACCCTACCCGGATCCAGGGCCAGATGCACTAAGCTTCAAAAGTGATCAACAGCCAGCCAATGAGCTCCTACCGGCCATGTCACAGGCTGTGTTTGAAAAATGTCAGGCAGGAGCTGATTGGCTGGTTGTTTATCACTTTTGAAGCTTAGTGCATCTGGCCCCCAATCTGTACTTGGCCTCACAAGGGGGGCGTCCTCAAGGTGGGTGCAAGTATGAGTGCTCACTGCTGAAAAGCGAGCGATACACCTGCCCGGTAGCGGGGGAAGGGAGCACTGTGGCGGTGGGATATCTGCATGTCAGACAGCCCCAGATCTGCCTGGCCAGGTGAGGGGGGCGCTCAGGTGGACCAATGCAGCACTGGTCAGGTCACAGGGTGCAGGCCAGGTCACAGGGTGCAGGCCAGGTCACAGGGTGCAGGCCAGGTCACAGGGTGCAGGCCAGATCCCAGTGTTCACAATACCGACCCCTCTCACACCAGCCAAACTTCCAGGTGTGAATGGCTCACACAATAAGCTACACCTGCAGTACAGCACTACAGGCTTCCCCAACTGTATAATATAGCACCACAGGCCGCTCCCCGGGTACATGAGGTCATTCATTACCTGCTGCTGACGGACACAGCGGCGCCGCTACCTCCGTGCTCGGGTCCCGACTCCTCGCGGACAATTGGAAGTTGCACAGATCGATAAGAAACCCCCTTCCTGTGTTTGGAACGCAACGGCCGGAAGTGCCGTGGAACGCAGCGCCAGGAAGTGCGGCGGGTCGCAGGACCTGGAAGTAGGAAGGAACACAGAGTGGCAGAAAGGTGCGGGCGGGCGCACACAGACACTGCAGTGACTCGGGAAGGACAGACTCACGGGATGTAGAGCCCTTTACCCATAGCACGGAGAGCGATCACTCACAGAGCCGGCTCCTCCCCCCATCCAATCCACTGTCACGTTTACTAACAGAGGCCCGCCCACCGTCGTCACCAAAGCGACGGTCTTCGCCGCCTACGCATTGATTGGTGCGCGGAGCAGCCTATGGGGAGGCTCAGATCACCAGCAGCAACGACACCGCCGGAGAAACGCCCTCTCCTATTGGACGTAGCCCTCCCGGTACGTTTCATAGCCTATAAGCGGAGACGCTGCGGAGGGGGCGAAGCTTCTGCGCCGGGGACAGCCGCCATTTTGTGTCACGCATCGAGCGCGGGTAATGTGTCCTATGCCTATATTGTATGACTACTATGTTATTATACTACAATGCTGATATATCCTATGATGTGCTGCTGTGTTACTGATAGCTCCTGTTATTGTATCATCCTGCTGTTATACTGCATTATTTATTATAGTTACTATGGTTATCCTGCTGTTAGACTGTAGTATTAGTGTTCATTCTAGCACCCGCCACCTTTGAAAATCCATGCAGTTCCTCTTCCCTGCCTGGGGTGTCGCTGTCTGTTGTGGTGCTTCTAGCACAGTGTGGTCTGTATATCAGCACTGATATGCAAACCAGACCTGTGCTAGAAACACTACAGCGACACCCCAGGCAGGGAACAGGAACTGCATGGGTTTTCAAAGGTGGCGAGTGCTAGAATGAACACCATTGTTATTATTGGTATATCCTGCTATTATACTGCATTATTTATTATAATTACTATGGTTATCCTGCTATTATACTATATTAGTATGACGCCAGGGAAAGCCGTCCACGCCATCACTCATGTGCAGGTAATACCATCAGATTAGCGGCGGTGACCGGCAATGATATGGGAGCGCATACCTCCCAGCATGCCCCTCTCCAGGAGGGACACAGTGCTCTGCTCCTGCACTTTCCACTTAATGCATGATTCTCTTCATCTGTGTTGAACAGGTTAATAGATAAGAAAGGTGCTGCAACACAGGTGATGGCAATCATACATTACCAGGGAAGTCCAGGAACAGAGCACTGTGTCCTCCTGGAGAGGGGCATGCTGGGAGGTATGGATAATGTAGGATTGCCAGCACCTGCGGGGAGCTAGGTAACTGATAAGAAAGGTGTCACCACAGGTGATGGCAATCATACATTACCAGGGAAGCCCAGGAACAGAGCATTGTGTCCTCCTGGAGAGGGGCATGCTGGGAGGTATGGATGATGTATGATTGCCAGCACCTGTGGGGAGCTAGGTAACTGATAAGAAAGGTGTCACCACAGGTGCTGGCAATCATACATTACCAGGGAAGCCCAGGAGCAGAGCATTGTGTCCTCCTGGAGAGGGGCATGCTGGGAGGTATGGATAATGTAGGATCGCCAGCACCTGTGGGGAGCTAGGTAACTGATAAGAAAGGTGTCACCACTGGTGATGGCAATCATACATTACCAGGGAAGCCCAGGAACAGAGCATTGTGTCCTCCTGGAGAGGGGCATGCTGGGAGGTATGGATAATGTATGATTGCCAGCACCTGTGGGGAGCTAGGTAACTGATAAGAAAGGTGTCACCACAGGTGCTGGCAATCATACATTACCAGGGAAGCCCAGGAGCAGAGCATTGTGTCCTCCTGGAGAGGGGCATGCTGGGAGGTATGGATAATGTATGATTGCCAGCACCTGTGAGGAGCTAGGTAACTGATAAGAAAGGTGTCACCACAGGTGCTGGCAATCATACATCACCAGGGAAGCCCAGGAACAGAGCATTGTGTCCTCCTGGAGAGGGACATGCTGGGAGGTATGGATAATGTATGATTGCCAGCACCTGTGGGGAGCTAGGTAACTGATAAGAAAGGTGTCACCACAGGTGCTGGCAATCATACATTACCAGGGAAGCCCAGGAGCAGAGCATTGTGTCCTCCTGGAGAGGGGCATGCTGGGAGGTATGGATAATGTATGATTGCCAGCACCTGTGAGGAGCTAGGTAACTGATAAGAAAGGTGTCACCACAGGTGCTGGCAATCATACATTACCAGGGAAGCCCAGGAACAGAGCATTGTGTCCTCCTGGAGAGGGACATGCTGGGAGGTATGGATAATGTATGATTGCCAGCACCTGTTGGGAGCTAGGTAACTGATAAGAAAGGTGTCACCACAGGTGATGGCAATCCTACATTACCAGGGAAGCCCAGGAACAGAGCATTGTGTCCTCCTGGAGAGGGGAATGCTGGGAGGTATGGATAATGTAGGATTGCCAGCACCTGTGAGGAGCTAGGTAACTGATAAGAAAGGTGTCACCACAGGTGCTGGCAATCCTACATTACCAGGGAAGCCCAGGAACAGAACATTGTGTCCTCCTGGAGAGGGGCATGCTGGGAGGTATGGATAATGTATGATTGCCAGCACCTGTGGGGAGCTAGGTAACTGATAAGAAAGGTGTCACCACAGGTGCTGGCAATCATACATTACCAGGGAAGCCCAGGAACAGAGCATTGTGTCCTCCTGGAGAGGGGCATGCTGGGAGGTATGGATAATGTATGATTGCCAGCACCTGTGGGGAGCTAGGTAACTGATAAGAAAGGTGTCACCACAGGTGCTGGCAATCCTACATTACCAGGGAAGCTCAGGAGCAGAGCATTGTGCCTCCTGGAGAGGGGCATGCTGGGAGGTATGGATGATGTATGATTGCCAGCACCTGTGGGGAGCTAGGTAACTGATAAGAAAGGTGTCACCACAGGTGCTGGCAATCCTACATTACCAGGGAAGTGCATGAGCAGAGCAATGTGTCCTCCTGGAGAGGGGCATGCTGGGAGGTATGGATAATGTATGATTACCAGCACCTGTGGGGAGCTAGGTAACTGATAAGAAAGGTGTCACCACAGGTGCTGGCAATCCTACATTACCAGGGAAGTGCATGAGCAGAGCAATGTGTCCTCCTGGAGAGGGGCATGCTGGGAGGTATGGATAATGTAGGATTGCCAGCACCTGTGGGGAGCTAGGTAACTGATAAGAAACGTGTCACCACAGGTGCTGGCAATCCTACATTACCAGGGAAGTGCATGAGCAGAGCAATGTGTCCCTCCTGGAGAGGGGAATGCTGGGAGGTATGTGAGTGCGCATCACCTCTCATCGCTGCCCCGTACACACTCGGCGGCATTTGAGCTGAAGGGTCAGAACTGGGCCGCTTTCCGCTAAAGGCCGCCCAGTGTGTGTGTTGGTAATCTGTCAAAACACAAGTTTTTTTGTTTTTATCATATTTATTTAGTCCTTTTCCTGTATCTTATATTTTCTCCACTTATGTAATGTCATTTTCTCTTTTTGTAGTGCACTCTGGCATGCCGATAACAAGTGGCTAGACCCCTGCTCTTCTGTTCTCTCCTCCGATGTACTCCCTGCTTCCTCCTGCTTAACACGCTGACACCTTGTCTTCCATAGACCGCTCATCGTCAGCGGGTTACCGAGGAGTCGTTGAGCTGACGCGTGCAAGAAGAGTTTGACCAAATGATTTAGCTTTTTTTTTTCTTCTATTTTAATTTAGTGTAGCGTTACATGTTCTTAGCGCATTTTTATGTATATTTAGCAGTTTTAACTCTTAATCGATCGTTTCCCGAGATTTTTTTCGGTGATTTAAAAAAAAACGAAAATGAGGCCAAAAAGCATTGCATGGAATTATTTTGATAAAACCTCTGAGAAAACCGCGCTTTGCCGTCTCTGCGGGGCCCTCATAAAGACTTGCGGGAACACCACCAACCTAAACTGCCACCTAAAAAGCAAGCATTCCCAGGTGCTGCAGACCCCGGTTGCCGGGGCGACTGATGGCAAAATCAGACTCCTTTACACAGAGTGGCCCTCGGGGAACGTGGTCCACGTGGCGGAAGAAGAGGAAGCTGCTGCCAATCTGTTAGCGGAGGCTGCTGCAAACCTTACCCCGGTGCAATCGGTTCAGCCGCTACCGCAAGACCCGGGACCGTCCACTCCACAGCCACAGATAATACAGCCACAGATAATACAGCCGCATATAATGCAGCCGCAAATACTACAGCCACAAGTGACTCAGGACGTGGAGGCTCATACCTTAAAGAGGGCCCACGCTTATAAAGAGCCCGTCAGCGAGAGTCATCGCATCACCCAGGCAATTGTCTACATGATCTGTAAGGACAGCGAACCGTTTAACATTGTGGAGCTGCCTGGATTTATACATTTAATAAAAACCTTGGCCCCCCAATACGAAATTCCCACTCGAAAAATGATCAAAAATGCCGTCATCGAGAAATATTATCACCTCAGCAATGTGGTGAGAGAGAAGCTCATGAACAAGAAGAGCACCCTCACGTTGGACGTTTGGGCGGACGTACAAAGGCAGAGTTATCTTAGTCTTTCCGTCCATTTTTACGACCTGGAGGACGAGCTGTTCAGTGCCACGCTTGGGGTATTGCCGCTCGAAGAAACGCACACAAGCGAGTCCCTGGCAGAGCAACTTAGGCAGTGGTGCAGAGATTGGGGCATAAGGCTGGAAAAAGACGACGTGATGGCAGTCGTTACGGGCAACGACGCCAATATTAAAAGGGCGGCCGAAGTAGCGTTTGGGGACAAGAAGTACATTCCGTGCTTCGCGAGCAGCCTCAACTTCGTCGTTGAGAAATGTTTCGAAATCGAGAGCGTGAGGACGCTGGTAACGAAGGCAAAGGCGATCGTCGGGTGGTTTAAACAAAGCGCCACGGCCAGCGAAGAGCTGAGGAAGCTGGACGAGAGGAAGTTGGTAAAGTCTGTTGCTTCCCGGTGGATCTCCACCTTCCATATGTTACAGAGGCTGCTCGAGCTGCAAGAGCACATCGGTGGTGTCCTCAGCAGGCACACGGGCGCACCTCCCATGCTCACCGCCGCGGAGCTAGAGGATGTGAGCGAAGTGGTGGCAATATTGGATCCGTTTGAGTCGGCGACGCAGCTGATTAGTGGGGAGCACTACTTGAGCAGCAGCATGGTGATCCCCATTGCGTCCCTCATCCTTGATAAACTCGAGAAGCTGCATCCAAACCGCGATCTCCCGAAGGCTGTGTTAAACAAAGCCGTCAGCGGGATGAAGAAGAAGTTCGGAAGGATCGAGCACGTGTCGTTATTGGCCGCTGCCACAGTGTTAGACCCCCGCTTCAAGAAGCTCTACTTCCGCGATCCCACCGCGTTGTCCAAACAAGTCACGTTCTTGAGCAACCAGATGAAGAAAAACGGAACTGAAATCGCTAAGGGCAACGACTTGTCAATGTCAGTGTGTGAGAGCGAAGGTAAGATGGCTACGTTATTGCACACGTCTAATTATATGTACTAAGGGGGCAGTTTACCAAGATGGAAGTTCTATCGAAGGTGGGAGGTTGCCCATAGCAACCAATCAGAGCCTATCTATTTTCTTCTAGAACAGGCGTAGCCAAACTATGGCCCTCTAGCTGTTGGCAAACTACAAGTCCCAGCATGCCTTGCCACAGTTTGCTATTAACGAATGCTAAAACTGTGGCAAGGGATGCTGGGATGTGTAGTTTCGCAACAGCTGGAGGGCCAAGGTTTTGCATGCCTGTTCTTGAAGTTGCTAAATAAGAAGTTTAATCTGGTTGCTATTGACAACATCCCATCCTCAATAGTACTACCATTTTAGTAAATTTACCCCTTTGTGTGTTTGTGTGTGTGTGACCGGTGGATGGAATGCCAGCAGCCAGCATGCCACCATCCCGCTAGAAGGAATCCTAACAGGGGTCGAGTAAGTAATCTTGCCCCCTCCCCCTTGCAGCCTAAACCACTCTTGCCCAAACCTAACCCCCGGAGTCCTACTCCACCTACTCCAGGTGCTTTTTCCGCGACAGTAATAATCCCTGCCAAAATGGTTGCCATCAGAATATAATTTAGTCTCCGGAACATGACAGGTGCCATGTTTCTGGAGACCTGAGCATGTGCAGCAAACTCTGGCACGATGCCGTAGTCTGTGGTGCTGTGGAGAGGGGGCGGGACTACTGCTGAGAGGGGGCGGATCTTTATAATGACTCTTTTTTACCAGTGCCTCATGTATGCGGTAAGACTGGTCTAGATTACGCAGGCCGACATGCTTATTAGCTTGTCCGGGCCTAACGACATGCAATGAGGTCGACATTGAATTTTGTCAACAGTTTTAATGTCACCCTTTTTTACTCTGTTGACTTAAATGCATGTCGACATAGACACTGTCAACCTTTTGCTCATAGACCTGCTTCCTGTATACCCATATCCCGCATGATGTATTTACTATTCTGTTGCCTGGAATCTATGGGAACATGAGACTATATGATCTACTTTCTGCGGTACTTGTTTCCTAGCACGGCGCCCATCGTATACCATAAGCCATACAATGGTATGCGATGCGATGTTACGCCATGGCAGCCGATGTTATACAATTTTAAATCCTATACCATCGCATTGTATGCCATATACAATTGTATAAGCACCCTAATGGATGTTTTCAATGTTAAATGGCCCCCCTATAAGATTATTGTATAAGCACCGTAATGGGTGCTTACAATGTTAAAAGCACCCCCACGCCACCCGTACTATCAACGCCAACCCAAAGCGTGGTGAGGGGCGGCGGTACGCGTCCTCCGACCTTTTCATACCCCCGCCATCCACGTCGGCGTGAAGTTGATTTTAGATAGTGAGCGCAGCGAGTCACCGAGTCCGAAGCGTGATACATGTAAAGTCGCCACACTATATAAAGACAAATCCACGCCGACGTGGAGGGTGGGGGTATGAAAAGGTCGGAGGATGCGTACCGCCCCCCCTCGCTGCGCTCGCCACGCTTCGGGTTGGTGTTGATAGTGGGGGTGCATTTAACATTGTAAGCACCCATCAGGGTGCTTATACAATTAAAAAATCGTATAGGGGGGCCATTTAACATTGAAAAAACCATTACGGTGCTCATACAATTTAAAATCGCATCCGGGTATATGGCATGTGATGCGTTACAATGCATAAGATGCCATACGGCTGAATCTCGGGGGCGCCGTGCTAGGAAACAAGTACCCTTTCTGCATTACAAGATCTAGATTTACTGTATAACTTGTGTCCAGACGTAATCTACGCTCGCATGTTAATAAGATAAATATTCCATTATGTAACCAAAGCTGAATTATTTCAGATATACAAAAGCCATCGAGGGATCTGTTCAGTGAACACAACAACGTTGTGCAGAAAACGTGGCAGCAACGCGAGGAGTCGCCCTATTTAAATATGCCGCAGGAGCTGTCCATGTACTTGGGTAAGCCACTTGTAACGTCGTTACACTCAGGGACAGTTAGGAGCCACGTGTTCATAGATGCTGGTACATGGGGAGATGGTTTCCAATCATATATTTATATAATTATTTACTATTATTCAGCGATTTCGCTCAGGGAAGAAATATGTGGGTCCTGGGGGCCCATCACATTATAAAGTTGGGGTCGAACTCCACTGTTTTTGGGTTATATGAAGGGGTAATCTGGGTCAACCTCTGTATAATTGGCGAACCCAAGTTTAATCTGAAAACACCGGACCTGGGATCATGATCCCAGATCCAACCTGGGTTTGCGATGCAAAAGGGGGTATTAGGGGAGCAGAAGAAAGAGTGAGGGGAAAAGACTAGGGAGAGGAGAGGAACAAGAAATAGAGAGGAGGGAGAGAAGTCTTCATAGAAAGAGGAAATGAGAGGTGTGTGAGCGAGGATGTCCGACAGAGGGGGAGGGGTGCAAGCAGGAGTAAGAGGGGGAGGAGCAAGAGGGCGGGGTGCAAGCAGGAGTAAGAGGGGGAGGAGCAAGAGGGCGGGGTGCAAGCAGGAGTAAGAGGGGGAAGAGCAAGAGGGAGGGGTGCAAGCAGGAGTAAGAGGGGGAGGTGCAAGAGGGTGGGGTGCAAGCAGGAGTAAGAGGGGGAGGAGCAAGAGGGGAGGGTGCAAGCAGGAGTAAGAGGGGGAGGAGCAAGAGGGTGGGGTGCAAGCAGGAGTAAGAGGGGGAGGAGCAAGCAGGAGCAAGAGGGAGGGGTGCAAGCAGGAGTAAGAGGGGGAGGAGCAAGAGATTGTGGAGTAGATGTATGAAGCCATGAGGAGGAGAAGTGTTAAAGTGCCTGGCACTTTAGCAAGGATAGAGGGAAGAGAGGGTGACTGAGACAGGGTGGGGGGAGCTGCCCCCTCCCTCTGTCCCCACAGTACACAGTAAACTTCCTGTGTCAACTGTATCGCTTAGATGTCCATGGATCAGTGTATTATAGCCAACAAGGATTCTATAACAAAGCATGGTATGATATGTTGTTAGTTGACTTTGTCATGACGACACACTGAAAATGTTGACATCTGGAAATGTCAACGAATTGTCCCACGTGGCCCAGCGATTGCTTAAATGCTCCCGGCAGCAGCTTGGGTCTGTCTAGTTCCCACTCTAGAGCAGTGTATCCTGGTGTCCGCAGACAATTGGCTGACATTTACATTTGCCGACTCTGCTGTGAAGTCTGTTTCTGGCTGACAGTGCCACCTGCCCGTACACACAGCCAATGTCGCCCATCAAATGTCGACGTGATAGGTCTGAACGATGTTATTCACACACATCGCGGGTATACACCCATCAACTGCTCCATTGCATGCTTGATATCCAGTAATATGTGGGGAGTTGGGGAGAGGGATCGGAGGTCCGCACACACTTTGAATTTTGTCCCTTGTATATTGTTAGGGATTTCATTTGTTTTGGAGCCGCCTTTTTAAGGTATAGTTGGGCGGGGGGTGCTATCCGGGCAAGAAAAGAGTAAGACCATGGTTAAAGAGAGGAAGAATTGTGCGATGGATGCACGACCAAGAGAAAAAATATTCTTAAGAGGAGAATATTCAGCTTCGATTGATTAAGATTTAACTTTTATTAGTTTAATTCAAGTAAAAAGAAGAGAGGGCCTTATCCTGTGTGGATTTAGCATATGGGATCCCACAGGGTGACCTCCTTCTATAGGCTTGTGAAAATATCAGAGGTTAAAAATCTTGGGCGTACATACACACAACACATACTGTGACGTGCCAGTGCACGAAAGGAAGAAAAAGGGTTTATAGGGATTCAAATGGTTTCCCTTAGGCTTGTTACACTTTAATGATGCTGTTATGGATGGAGTCTTTCTGTGAGAAAGGAATGAGGGAGATGAAATGTCACAGGGTTTAATCTAGGTCCTTTTATTAGGATTATAATCTCGGCTCAGGCACGCGTGTGCTTATTGGGTAGCACAGGGATAATTCAATAGTATCTGGATAAGTCCGGTATTTGTGCCCAGTACTTGTCTAGTGGATATTGGTTATCTTACATATAGGCATGCATTCTCTCACAGAATTAACATTTAAATATATACATTTTGTAGCATTATTTCAACATTTCATATGTCTTGCAACTTTGTAACAAGCGATAAGGGCTACGCGCGTTTCACAAGTTCGCTTCTTCAGGACTGCAAATCCTTCCTGCTTCTTCAGGTCCTGAAGAAGCAAACTTGTGAAACGCGCATAGCCCTTATTGCTTGTTACAAAGTTGCAAAACATGAAATGTTGAAATAATGCTACAATCATGCTACAAAATGTATATATTTAAATGTTAATTCTGTGAGAGAAAGGAAATCATTGCTACAAGCTACTTGAGACTGGGAAACTGCAAAGCAATAAGATACAAAAGTATACCTTAACACAAAGCACTGCCCCAGTACTAATGAATACAGGCAGTATTGAAAATATCCACTGGATGGCAACAGCCACATTATAACCGGAAAATTGCCAGAGGATTAGTGAGAAGTAAGATAAATAAAACCACTGTCTAATAATACTGCTCTGAGCAATTGAGCTCCGCTGAATGTGGATCAGCGCTTGAGGTGCCTCCGTTCCCCGATGGTTATTGTAGTCCGCTTTGAGACTGTGTACAAGCAGCTGTCTTTAAGCCGAGATGTAGATAGCCTGGAGATACAGCTCATGTATTTTTCTTTGGTGTGCATCCATCGCGCAATTCTTCCTCTCTTTAACCATTGTCATGCTTGATATCCGCCAGTGTGTACCCAGCTGAAGTGTGTCTTGAGGACCTGTGATAGTTACCCCAGGGGTGAGAACTCTGTGTCAGGCGTAAGCCTATGGAAAGTCTGTGAGTCTCGGAAATAAGTATTTATGAACCAGTGGCGCTAAATCATGGTTTCCAAATCTCGTTGCAGGCGCTCCGCCGGAGAAAATAGAAGAAAACCCGCTCAGATTTTGGAATCAAATGGAATCCACCTACCCAAATCTAACCAGCGTGGCAAGGCGATACCTGACCACTGTGGCCACTTCTGTGCCCTCCGATTGGCTTTTCTCCAAGACAGGAGAAATCAAGTGCCGATCAAGAAACCGGATAACGGGAAAGCTGCTGCCCAAGTTACTGTTCTTACAGAGTATTGATGCCCGGCTGTGGGCGGTTTAGGCAACATAGCGTTTCATGGAAGTCCTGGTTTTCCATTAAAGTAGCGGCCTGTTATACCTTGTGTTGTCGTTATGTACATGGTACAGGGCTTGACAAATTTTATTTTAAATGTAGGAGCCAGATAAACTAATAGTAGGGACAGTGCGCGGCGAAGGTGCGCCACAAAAAAATGTACACACGACCTAATGCCCGTTACATATACCACACACCGTAATATCCATTACACATTATACCAAACATCGTAATGCTCAGTACATATAATACCACATGCCGTAATTAGATATTATGCCACATTTCAGTTTACCTATATGCTCATTGCCAATGGGGTCAACATGGTCTGCCAGGGGTAAATGCTTGTTGCTATGGGGTTATTATGGTCTGCCAGGGGTTAACCTACTCTGATGCAGCGGCAGCCGGGAGATAATGTTATATCTAACAGTGTAATCCACCACAGCACCCCCTGCTGTCATTAATTCTAGCCACCACTGTGCCCGGGGATTCTACTTCCTGGCAGAACATGACTTTGTCGAGCCCTGACATAGTGTATCTGTAATATCGATAAAGACAATACAGTGATATATGATGTGGGTAACACGGCTCCCGGCACACGCTGATATGTGGTGTTATTATATAGGGGAGAGGGGACGGTACAGTGATATATGATGGGGATAACACAGCTCCTGGCACACGCTGATATGTGGTGTTATTATATAGGGGAGAGGGGACGGTACAGTGATATATGATGGGGATAACACAGCTCCCGGCACACACTGATATGTGGTGTTATTATATAGGGGAGAGGGGACGGTACAGCGATATATGATGGGGATAACACAGCTCCCGGCACACGCTGATATGTGGTATTATTATATAGGGGAGAGGGGACGGTACAGTGATATATGATGGGGGATAACACAGCTCCCGGCACACGCTGATATGTGGTATTATTATATAGGGGAGAGGGGACGGTACAGCGATATATGATGGGGATAACACAGCTCCCGGCACACGCTGATATGTGGTATTATTATATAGAGGAGAGGGGACGGTACAGTGATATATGATGGGGATAACACAGCTCCCGCCACACGCTGATATGTGGTATTATTATATAGGGGAGAGGGGACGGTACAGTGATATATGATGGGGGATAACACAGCTCCCGGCACACGCTGATATGTGGTATTATTATATAGGGGAGAGGGGACGGTACAGTGATATATGATGGGGATAACACAGCTCCCGGCACACGCTGATATGTGGTATTATTATATAGGGGAGAGGGGACGGTACAGTGATATATGATGGGGATAACACCGCTCCCGGCACACGCTGATATGTGGTGTTATTATATAGGGGAGAGGGGACGGTACAGTGATATATGATGGGGATAACACAGCTCCCGGCACACGCTGATATGTGGTATTATTATATAGGGGAGAGGGGACGGTACAGTGATATATGATGGGGATAACACCGCTCCCGGCACACGCTGATATGTGGTGTTATTATATAGGGGAGAGGGGACGGTACAGTGATATATGATGGGGATAACACAGCTCCCGGCACACGCTGATATGTGGTATTATTATATAGGGGAGAGGGGACGGTACAGTGATATATGATGGGGATAACACCGCTCCCGGCACACGCTGATATGTGGTATCATTATATAGGGGAGAGGGGACGGTACAGTGATATATGATGGGGATAAGGCAGCTCCCGGCACACACTGATATGTGGTATTATTATATAGGGGAGAGGGGACGGTACAGCGATATATGATGGGGATAACACAGCTCCCGGCACAGGCTGATATGTGGTGTTATTATATAGGGGAGAGGGGACGGTACAGTGATATATGATGGGGATAACACAGCTCCCGGCACACGCTGATATGTGGTGTTATTATATAGGGGAGAGGGGACGGTACAGTGATATATGATGGGGATAACACCGCTCCCGGCACACGCTGATATGTGGTGTTATTATATAGGGGACAGGGGACGGTACAGTGATATATGATGGGGATAACACAGCTCCCGGCACACGCTGATATGTGGTATTATTATATAGGGGAGAGGGGACGGTACAGTGATATATGATGGGGATAACACCGCTCCCGTCACACGCTGATATGTGGTGTTATTATATAGGGGAGAGGGGACGGTACAGTGATATATGATGGGGATAACACAGCTCCCGGCACACGCTGATATGTGGTATTATTATATAGGGGAGAGGGGACGGTACAGTGATATATGATGGGGATAACACCGCTCCCGGCACACGCTGATATGTGGTATCATTATATAGGGGAGAGGGGACGGTACAGTGATATATGATGGGGATAAGGCAGCTCCCGGCACACACTGATATGTGGTATTATTATATAGGGGAGAGGGGACGGTACAGCGATATATGATGGGGATAACACAGCTCCCGGCACAGGCTGATATGTGGTGTTATTATATAGGGGAGAGGGGACGGTACAGCGATATATGATGGGGATAACACAGCTCCCGGCACACGCTGATATGTGGTGTTATTATATAGGGGAGAGGGGACGGTACAGTGATATATGATGGGGATAACACAGCTCCCGGCACACGCTGATATGTGGTGTTATTATATAGGGGAGAGGGGACGGTACAGTGATATATGATGGGGATAACACAGCTCCCGGCACACGCTGATATGTGGTATTATTATATAGGGGAGAGGGGACGGTACAGCGATATATGATGGGGGATAACACAGCTCCCGGCACACGCTGATATGTGGTGTTATTATATAGGGGAGAGGGGACGGTACAGTGATATATGATGGGGATAACACAGCACCCGGCACACGCTGATATGTGGTATTATTATATAGGGGAGAGGGGACGGTACAGCGATATATGATGGGGGATAACACAGCTCCCGGCACACGCTGATATGTGGTATTATTATATAGGGGAGAGGGGACGGTACAGTGATATATGATGGGGATAACACAGCACCCGGCACACGCTGATATGTGGTATTATTATATAGGGGAGAGGGGACGGTACAGTGATATATGATGGGGATAACACCGCTCCCGGCACACGCTGATATGTGGTATTATTATATAGGGGAGAGGGGACGGTACAGCGATATATGATTGGGGATAACGCAGCTCCCGGCACACGCTGATATGTGGTATTATTATATAGTGGAGAGGGGACGGTACAGCGATATATATGATGGGGATAACACAGCTCCCGGCACACGCTGATATGTGGTATTATTATATAGGGGAGAGGGGACGGTACAGTGATATATGATGGGGGATAACGCAGCTCCCGGCACACGCTGATATGTGGTGTTATTATATAGGGGAGAGGGGACGGTACAGCGATATATGATGGGGATAACACAGCTCCCGGCACACGCTGATATGTGGTGTTATTATATAGGGGAGAGGGGACGGTACAGCGATATATGATGGGGGATAACACAACTCCCGGCACACGCTGATATGTGGCGTTATTATATAGGGGAGAGGGGACGGTACAGTGATATATGATGGGGGATAACACAGCTCCCGGCACACGCTGATATGTGGTGTTATTATATAGGGGAGAGGGGGCGGTACAGCGATATATGATGGGGGATAACACAGCTCCCGGCACACGCTGATATGTGGTGTTATTATATAGGGGAGAGGGGACGGTACAGTGATATATGATGGGGGATAACACAGCTCCCGGCACACGCTGATATGTGGTGTTATTATATAGGGGAGAGGGGACGGTACAGCGATATATGATGGGGATAACACAGCTCCCGGCACACGCTGATATGTGGTGTTATTATATAGGGGAGAGGGGACGGTACAGCGATATATGATGGGGATAACACAGCTCCCGACACACGCTGATATGTGGTATTATTATATAGGGGAGAGGGGACGGTACAGTGATATATGATGGGGGATAACACAGCTCCTGGCACACGCTGATATGTGGTGTTATTATATAGGGGAGAGGGGACGGTACAGCGATATATGATGGGGATAACACAGCTCCCGGCACACGCTGATATGTGGTATTATTATATAGGGGAGAGGGGAAGGTAGAGCGATATATGATGGGGGATAACACAGCTCCCGGCACATGCTGATATGTGGTATTATTATATAGGGGAGAGGGGACGGTACAGCGATATATGATGGGGGATAACACAGCTCCCGGCACACGCTGATGTGTGGTGTTATTATATAGGGGAGAGGGGACGGTACAGTGATATATGATGGGATAACACAGCTCCCGGCACACCCTGATGTGTGGTATTATTATATAGGGGAGAGGGGACGGTACAGTGATATATGATGGGGGATAACGCAGCTCCCGGCACACGCTGATATGTGGTATTATTATATAGGGGAGAGGGGACGGTACAGTGATATATGATGGGGATAACACAGCTCCCGGCACACGCTGATATGTGGTGTTATTATATAGGGGAGAGGGGACGGTACAGTGATATATGATGGGGGATAACACAGCTCCCGGCACACACTGATATGTGGTATTATTATATAGGGGAGAGGGGACGGTACAGTGATATATGATGGGGATAACACAGCTCCCGGCACACGCTGATATGTGGTGTTATTATATAGGGGAGAGGGGACGGTACAGTGATATATGATGGGGGATAACACAGCTCCCGGCACACGCTGATATGTGGTATTATTATATAGGGGAGAGGGGACGGTACAGTGATATATGATGGGGATAACACAGCTCCCGGCACACACTGATATGTGGTGTTATTATATAGGGGAGAGGGGACGGTACAGGGATATATGATGGGGGATAACACAGCTCCCGGCACACGCTGATATGTGGTATTATTATATAGGGGAGAGGGGGCGGTACATCGATATATGATGGGGATAACACAGCTCCCGGCACACGCTGATATGTGGTATTATTATATAGGGGAGAGGGGACGGTACAGTGATATATGATGGGGATAACACAGCTCCCGGCACACGCTGATATGTGGTATTATTATATAGGGGAGAGGGGACGGTACAGTGATATATGATGGGGATAACACAGCTCCCGGCACACGCTGATATGTGGTGGTATTATATAGGGGAGAGGGGACGGTACAGTGATATATGATGGGGGATAACGCAGCTCCCGGCACACGCTGATATGTGGTATTATTATATAGGGGAGAGGGGACGGTACAGTGATATATGATGGGGATAACACAGCTCCCGGCACAGGCTGATATGTGGTATTATTATATAGCGGAGAGGGGACGGTACAGTGATATATGATGGGGATAACACAGCTCCCGGCACACGCTGATATGTGGTGGTATTATATAACGGAGAGGGGACGGTACAGTGATATATGATGGGGATAACACAGCTCCCGGCACACGCTGATATGTGGTGGTATTATATAGGGGAGAGGGGACGGTACAGTGATATATGATGGGGGATAACGCAGCTCCCGGCACACGCTGATATGTGGTGTTATTATATAGGGGAGAGGGGACGGTACAGTGATATATGATGGGGGATAACACAGCTCCCGGCACACGCTGATATGTGGTATTATTATATAGGGGAGAGGGGACGGTACAGTGATATATGATGGGGGATAACACAGCTCCCGGCACACGCTGATATGTGGTAATATTATATAGGGGAGAGGGGACGGTACAGCGATATATAATGGGGATAACACAGCTCCCGGCACACGCTGATATGTGGTGTTATTATATAGGGGAGAGGGGACGGTACAGTGATATATGATGGGGATAACGCAGCTCCCGGCACACGCTGATATGTGGTATTATTATATAGGGGAGAGGGGACGGTACAGTGATATATGATGGGGATAACGCAGCTCCCGGCACACGCTGATATGTGGTATTATTATATAGGGGAGAGGGGACGGTACAGTGATATATGATGGGGATAACACAGCTCCCGGCACACGCTGATATGTGGTATTATTATATAGGGGAGAGGGGACGGTACAGTGATATATGATGGGGATAACACAGCTCCCGGCACACGCTGATATGTGGTGTTATTATATAGGGGAGAGGGGACGGTACAGTGATATATGATGGGGATAACACAGCTCCCGGCACACGCTGATATGTGGTATTATTATATAGGGGAGAGGGGACGGTACAGTGATATATGATGGGGATAACGCAGCTCCCGGCACACGCTGATATGTGGTATTATTATATAGGGGAGAGGGGACGGTACAGTGATATATGATGGGGATAACACAGCTCCCGGCACACGCTGATATGTGGTATTATTATATAGGGGAGAGGGGACGGTACAGTGATATATGATGGGGATAACACAGCTCCCGGCACACGCTGATATGTGGTGTTATTATATAGGGGAGAGGGGACGGTACAGTGATATATGATGGGGATAACACAGCTCCCGGCACACGCTGATATGTGGTATTATTATATAGGGGAGAGGGGACGGTACAGTGATATATGATGGGGATAACGCAGCTCCCGGCACACGCTGATATGTGGTATTATTATATAGGGGAGAGGGGACGGTACAGTGATATATGATGGGGGATAACACCGCTCCCGGCACACGCTGATATGTGGTGTTATTATATAGGGGAGAGGGGACGGTACAGTGATATATGATGGGGGATAACACAGCTCCCGGCACACGCTGATATGTGGTATTATTATATAGGGGAGAGGGGACGGTACAGTGATATATGATGGGGATAACGCAGCTCCCGGCACACGCTGATATGTGGTATTATTATATAGGGGAGAGGGGACGGTACAGTGATATATGATGGGGATAACGCAGCTCCCGGCACACGCTGATATGTGGTGTTATTATATAGGGGAGAGGG
This sequence comes from Crinia signifera, assembly GCF_055691185.1. Classification (NCBI taxonomy): domain Eukaryota; kingdom Metazoa; phylum Chordata; class Amphibia; order Anura; family Myobatrachidae; genus Crinia; species Crinia signifera. The sequence goes on along the minus strand of NC_139222.1, from coordinate 4,779,017 downwards.
GACGGTACAGCGATATATGATGGGGGATAACACAGCTCCCGGCACACGCTGATATGTGGTATTATTATATAGGGGAGAGGGGACGGTACAGTGATATATGATGGGGGATAACACAGCTCCCGGCACACGCTGATATGTGGTATTATTATATAGGGGAGAGGGGACGGTACAGCGATATATGATGGGGATAACACAGCTCCCGGCACAGGCTGATATGTGGTGTTATTATATAGGGGAGAGGGGACGGTACAGCGATATATGATGGGGGATAACACAGCTCCCGGCACACGCTGATATGTGGTATTATTATATAGGGGAGAGGGGACGGTACAGTGATATATGATGGGGATAACACAGCTCCCGGCACACGCTGATATGTGGTATTATTATATAGGGGAGAGGGGACGGTACAGTGATATATGATGGGGATAACACTGCTCCCAGCACACGCTGATATGTGGTATTATTATATAGGGGAGAGGGGACGGTACAGTGATATATGATGGGATAACACAGCTCCCGGCACACGCTGATATGTGGTATTATTATATAGGGGAGAGGGGACGGTACAGTGATATATGATGGGATAACACAGCTCCCGGCACACGCTGATATGTGGTATTATTATAAAGGGGAGAGGGGACGGTACAGTGATATATGATGGGGATAACGCAGCTCCCGGCACACGCTGATATGTGGTGTTATTATATAGGGGAGAGGGGACGGTACAGCGATATATGATGGGGGATAACACAGCTCCCGGCACACGCTGATATGTGGTATTATTATATAGGGGAGAGGGGACGGTACAGTGATATATGATGGGGATAACGCAGCTCCCGGCACACGCTGATATGTGGTATTATTATATAGGGGAGAGGGGACGGTACAGTGATATATGATGGGGGATAACACCGCTCCCGGCACACGCTGATATGTGGTGTTATTATATAGGGGAGAGGGGACGGTACAGTGATATATGATGGGGGATAACACAGCTCCCGGCACACGCTGATATGTGGTATTATTATATAGGGGAGAGGGGACGGTACAGTGATATATGATGGGGATAACACAGCTCCCGGCACACGCTGATATGTGGTATTATTATATAGGGGAGAGGGGACGGTACAGCGATATATGATGGGGATAACACAGCTCCCGGCACACGCTGATATGTGGTATTATTATATAGGGGAGAGGGGACGGTACAGTGATATATGATGGGGATAACACAGCTCCCGGCACACGCTGATATGTGGTATTATTATATAGGGGAGAGGGGACGGTACAGTGATATATGATGGGGATAACGCAGCTCCCGGCACACGCTGATATGTGGTGTTATTATATAGGGGAGAGGGGACGGTACAGCGATATATGATGGGGGATAACACAGCTCCCGGCACACGCTGATATGTGGTATTATTATATAGGGGAGAGGGGACGGTACAGTGATATATGATGGGGGATAACACAGCTCCCGGCACACGCTGATATGTGGTGTTATTATATAGGGGAGAGGGGACGGTACAGCGATATATGATGGGGATAACACAGCTCCCGGCACAGGCTGATATGTGGTGTTATTATATAGGGGAGAGGGGACGGTACAGCGATATATGATGGGGGATAACACAGCTCCCGGCACACGCTGATATGTGGTATTATTATATAGGGGAGAGGGGACGGTACAGTGATATATGATGGGGATAACACAGCTCCCGGCACACGCTGATATGTGGTATTATTATATAGGGGAGAGGGGACGGTACAGTGATATATGATGGGGATAACACTGCTCCCGGCACACGCTGATATGTGGTATTATTATATAGGGGAGAGGGGACGGTACAGTGATATATGATGGGATAACACAGCTCCCGGCACACGCTGATATGTGGTATTATTATAAAGGGGAGAGGGGACGGTACAGTGATATATGATGGGGATAACGCAGCTCCCGGCACACGCTGATATGTGGTGTTATTATATAGGGGAGAGGGGACGGTACAGAGATATATGATGGGGGATAACACAGCTCCCGGCACACGCTGATATGTGGTATTATTATATAGGGGAGAGGGGACGGTACAGTGATATATGATGGGATAACACAGCTCCCGGCACACGCTGATATGTGGTATTATTATAAAGGGGAGAGGGGACGGTACAGTGATATATGATGGGGATAACGCAGCTCCCGGCACACGCTGATATGTGGTGTTATTATATAGGGGAGAGGGGACGGTACAGCGATATATGATGGGGGATAACACAGCTCCCGGCACACGCTGATATGTGGTATTATTATATAGGGGAGAGGGGACGGTACAGTGATATATGATGGGGGATAACACAGCTCCCGGCACACGCTGATATGTGGTATTATTATATAGGGGAGAGGGGACGGTACAGCGATATATGATGGGGATAACACAGCTCCCGGCACAGGCTGATATGTGGTGTTATTATATAGGGGAGAGGGGACGGTACAGCGATATATGATGGGGGATAACACAGCTCCCGGCACACGCTGATATGTGGTATTATTATATAGGGGAGAGGGGACGGTACAGTGATATATGATGGGATAACACAGCTCCCGGCACACGCTGATATGTGGTATTATTATAAAGGGGAGAGGGGACGGTACAGTGATATATGATGGGGATAACGCAGCTCCCGGCACACGCTGATATGTGGTGTTATTATATAGGGGAGAGGGGACGGTACAGCGATATATGATGGGGGATAACACAGCTCCCGGCACACGCTGATATGTGGTATTATTATATAGGGGAGAGGGGACGGTACAGTGATATATGATGGGGGATAACACAGCTCCCGGCACACGCTGATATGTGGTATTATTATATAGGGGAGAGGGGACGGTACAGCGATATATGATGGGGATAACACAGCTCCCGGCACAGGCTGATATGTGGTGTTATTATATAGGGGAGAGGGGACGGTACAGCGATATATGATGGGGGATAACACAGCTCCCGGCACACGCTGATATGTGGTGTTATTATATAGGGGAGAGGGGACGGTACAGCGATATATGATGGGGATAACACAGCTCCCGGCACACGCTGATATGTGGTATTATTATATAGGGGAGAGGGGGCGGTACAGTGATATATGATGGGGGATAACACAGCTCCCGGCACACGCTGATATGTGGTGTTATTATATAGGGGAGAGGGGACGGTACAGTGATATATGATGGGGATAACACAGCTCCCGGCACATGCTGATATGTGGTGTTATTATATAGGGGAGAGGGGACGGTACAGTGATATATGATGGGGATAACACAGCTCCCGGCACACGCTGATATGTGGTGTTATTATATAGGGGAGAGGGGACGGTACAGTGATATATGATGGGGATAACACAGCTCCCGGCACACGCTGATATGTGGTGTTATTATATAGGGGAGAGGGGACGGTACAGTGATATATGATGGGGATAACACCGCTCCCGGCACACGGTTATATGTGGTATTATTATATAGGGGAGAGGGGACGGTACAGCGATATATGATGGGGGATAACACAGCTCCCGGCACACGGTTATATGTGGTATTATTATATAGGGGAGAGGGGACGGTACAGCGATATATGATGGGGGATAACACAGCTCCCGGCACACGCTGATATGTGGTATTATTATATAGGGGAGAGGGGACGGTACAGTGATATATGATGGGGGATAACACAGCTCCCGGCACACGCTGATATGTGGTATTATTATAGGGGAGAGGGGACGGTACAGCGATATATGATGGGGATAACACAGCTCCCGGCACACGCTGATATGTGGTATTATTATATAGGGGAGAGGGGACGGTACAGTGATATATGATGGGATAACACAGCTCCCGGCACACGGTTATATGTGGTATTATTATATAGGGGAGAGGGGACGGTACAGCGATATATGATGGGGGATAACACAGCTCCCGGCACACGCTGATATGTGGTATTATTATACTGTGCATAGGCAGGGGGTGCGGCTGAAGTTGACCATGAGTATGTCAGTAGTCACTACGTATTCCTCCTGGTATAATATTATGTGTACAGGTATTTGAAAGCAGAAAATATTGTATCAGTGGAAGAGCCAAAAGTCAGGCTGCTCCCGGATCCGAAGACGCTACACCCCATGCCCCTGACACTACACTCCACGCCCCTGCAACAGTGGCCCTGACACTACGCCCCTGCGACAGCGCCCCTGACACTACACCCCACGCCCCTGCGGCAGCGCCCCTGACACTACACCCCACGCCCCTGCGGCAGCGCCCCTGACACTACACCCCACGCCCCTGCGGCAGCGCCCCTGACACTACACCCCACGCCCCTTCGGCAGCGGCCCTCAGACTACAATCCACGCCCCTGCGGCAGCGGCCCTGACACTACACCCTGCGCCCCTGCGACAGCGCCCCTGACACTACACCCCGCGCCCCTGCGGCAGTGCCCCTGACACTACACCCCACACGCCCCTGCGGCAGCGCCCCTGAAACTACACCCCACGCCCCTGCGGCAGCGCCCCTGACACTACACCCCACGCCCCTGCGGCAGCGGCCCTCACACTACACCCCACGCCCCTGCGGCAGTGCCCCTGACACTACACACCACACGCCCCTGCGGCAGCGCCCCTGAAACTACACCCCACGCCCCTGCGACAGCGCCCCAGACACTACGCCCCTGACACTACACCCCTGCGGCAGTGCCCCTGACACTACACCCCACACGCCCCTGCGGCAGCGCCCCTGAAACTACACCCCACGCCCCTGCGGCAGCGCCCCTGACACTACACCCCACGCCCCTGCGGCAGCGGCCCTCACACTACACCCCACGCCCCTGCGGCAGTGCCCCTGACACTACACACCACACGCCCCTGCGGCAGCGCCCCTGAAACTACACCCCACGCCCCTGCGACAGCGCCCCAGACACTACGCCCCTGACACTACACCCCTGCGGCAGCGGCCCTGACACTACACCCCACGCCCCTGTGACAGTGCCCCTGACATTACACCCTACCCCACACGCCCCTGCGGCAGCGCCCCTGACACTACACTTCACGCCCCTGACACTACACCCCACCCCACACGCCCCTGCGGCAGCGCCCCTGAAACTACGCCCCTGACACTACACCCCACGCCCCTGACACTACACCCCACGCCCCTGCGGCAGCGGCCCTGACACTACACCCCACGCCCCTGCGGCAGTGCCCCTGACACTACACCCCACCCCACGCCCCTGCGGCAGTGCCCCTGACACTACACCACACGCCCCTGCGGCAGCGCCCCTGAAACTACACCCCACGCCCCTGCGACAGCGCCCCTGGCACCCCACCCACACGCCCCTGCGGCAGCGCCCCTGAAACTACACCCCACGCCCCTGACACTACACCCCTGACACTACACCCCATACCCCTGCCACAGCGCCCCTGACACTACACCCCACCCCACACGACCCTGCGGCAGCGCCCCTGAAACTACACCCCACGCCCCTGCGGCAGCGCCCCTGACACTACACCCCACGCCCCTGCGACAGCGCCCCGACACTACACCCCACGCCCCTGCGGCAGCGCCCCTGATATTACACCCCACGGTCACAGCAGGAGGACTTAAGCCCGTGGTGGCTCAGCCTGCAGGGCAGTACCAGGCGCAGGAATAACGGCACACGCCACTGTGCCAGCCAATCATAGAGCAGCTCTCAGTGTGACTCGTAGTAGCTACAATGCAGTGACGTCATTCAATTCACACTGTGCGGCGCCATCGCCACCTATTGGCAGCTTCTGGATCTACACCTGGCACAACTAGTACTACATAGTACTAATGCACGATGGAGCAGGCGCCATGTTTATGACTTCCTAGGGGCGCCGCCATGTTGGGTTAGTCTGTCTCACAGCAGATAATGATGTTTATAGTGGGAGCAATGAAAGATGAGGGAGGTCTATGCTGCAGCCTATGGGCGGGCAGGGTCATGGGTGAGTGACGGTTCGCTGCGGCCTATAGGCGGGGGAGTAGGCGTGGTTTGCGGATATGCTGAATGACGGAACTATGTTGAGGCCAACGGACAGCAGAGTGGGCGGGGTTACCTCAGGCGGCCGGTTTGTGCATGGTAGTGTCTAGATCCCATGCAGTTTAGGTAATTTTCCCATCATGCCCTGGGTCCACGTATACCTGGAGGGGGAATATAAATCTGTGGCGAGCGAAGCGAGCCACCGTGCCCGAAGCGTGCGAGCGTAGCGAGCCCGCGAGGGTACAATGCTGCAAAAATAAACGACACCTACATGAATTACACATAAATTTAAAAACGTTGTGAGGGCATCTAACAACTTCCGCCCTCACTAAACGTCACTTCCTGTAAGCTATACTGCATGGGAACTAGCCTCTACCATGCACAAACGGTAGAGGCTAGTTCCCATGCAGTATAGCTTACAGGAAGTGACGTTTAGTGAGGGCGGAAGTTTGTTTGGGGGGGGGGGGGGGGTTTGGGGGTGCATATACGTATGTTCCCGCTGTTTGTGATATACCCATAACTCTTTGCGGTGAGTTTCACTTCCTGGGTCCAGCCAAGCCTCGTTCCTGTGCATAACTCCGCCCATCTGCGAGCACACTCCTCCCTACAGGCTGTTGCTGCTTCTGTCGTGCTGCAGGTAACTCTCACCTGCTGCCCCCTCACCTGTCACCTGCTGCACCCCACCTGTCACCTGCTGCCCCCTCACCTGTCACCTGCTGCCCCCTCACCTGTCACCTGCTGCCCCCTCACCTCTCACCTGCTGCACCCCACCTCTCACCTGCTGCCCCCTCACCTGTCACCTGCTGCACCCCACCTGTCACCTGCTGCCCCCTCACCTGTCACCTGCTGCACCCCACCTGTCACCTGCTGCACCCCACCTGTCACCTGCTGCCCCCTCACCTGTCACCTGCTGCACCCCACCTGTCACCTGCTGCCCCCTCACCTGTCACCTGCTGCCCCCTCACCTGTCACCTGCTGCACCCCACCTCTCACCTGCTGCACCCCACCTCTCACCTGCTGCACCCCACCTCTCACCTGCTGCCCCCTCACCTGTCACCTGCTGCACCCCACCTGTCACCTGCTGCCCCCTCACCTGTCACCTGCTGCACCCCACCTGTCACCTGCTGCACCCCACCTGTCACCTGCTGCCCCCTCACCTGTCACCTGCTGCACCCCACCTGTCACCTGCTGCCCCCTCACCTGTCACCTGCTGCACCCCACCTGTCACCTGCTGCACCCCACCTGTCACCTGCTGCCCCCTCACCTGTCACCTGCTGCACCCCACCTCTCACCTGCTGCACCCCACCTCTCACCTGCTGCACCCCACCTCTCACCTGCTGCCCCCTCACCTGTCACCTGCTGCACCCCACCTGTCACCTGCTGCCCCCTCACCTGTCACCTGCTGCACCCCACCTGTCACCTGCTGCACCCTCACCTGTCATCTGCTGCACCCCACCTGTCACCTGCTGCCCCCTCACCTGTCACCTGCTGCACCCCACCTGTCACCTGCTGCACCCCACCTCTCACCTGCTGCACCCCACCTCTCACCTGCTGCCCCCTCACCTGTCACCTGCTGCACCCCACCTGTCACCTGCTGCCCCCTCACCTGTCACCTGCTGCCCCCTCACCTGTCACCTGCTGCCCCCTCACCTGTCACCTGCTGCACCCCACCTGTCACCTGCTGCCCCCTCACCTGTCACCTGCTGCACCCCACCTCTCACCTGCTGCACCCCACCTCTCACCTGCTGCCCCCTCACCTGTCACCTGCTGCACCCCACCTGTCACCTGCTGCCCCCTCACCTGTCACCTGCTGCCCCCTCACCTGTCACCTGCTGCACCCCACCTCTAACCTGCTGCCCCCTCACCTGTCACCTGCTGCCCCCTCACCTGTCACCTGCTGCCCCCTCACCTGTCACCTGCTGCCCCCTCACCTGTCACCTGCTGCCCCCTCACCTGTCACCTGCTGCACCCCACCTGTCACCTGGTGCCCCCTCACCTGTCACCTGCTGCACCCCACCTGTCACCTGCTGCCCCCTCACCTGTCACCTGCTGCACCCCACCTCTCACCTGCTGCACCCCACCTCTCACCTGCTGCCCCCTCACCTGTCACCTGCTGCCCCCTCACCTGTCACCTGCTGCACCCCACCTGTCACCTGCTGCCCCCTCACCTGTCACCTGCTGCCCCCTCACCTGTCACCTGCTGCCCCCTCACCTGTCACCTGCTGCCCCCTCACCTGTCACCTGCTGCCCCCTCACCTGTCACCTGCTGCACCCCACCTGTCACCTGCTGCCCCCTCACCTGTCACCTGCTGCACCCCACCTCTCACCTGCTGCACCCCACCTCTCACCTGCTGCCCCCTCACCTGTCACCTGCTGCACCCCACCTGTCACCTGCTGCCCCCTCACCTGTCACCTGCTGCCCCCTCACCTGTCACCTGCTGCACCCCACCTCTCACCTGCTGCCCCCTCACCTGTCACCTGCTGCCCCCTCACCTGTCACCTGCTGCCCCCTCACCTGTCACCTGCTGCCCCCTCACCTGTCACCTGCTGCCCCCTCACCTGTCACCTGCTGCCCCCTCACCTGTCACCTGCTGCACCCCACCTGTCACCTGCTGCCCCCTCACCTGCTGCACCCCACCTGTCACCTGCTGCACCCCACCTGTCACCTGCTGCCCCCAACCTGTCACCTGCTGCCCCCTCACCTGTCACCTGCTGCACCCCACCTGTCACCTGCTGCCCCCTCACCTGTCACCTGCTGCACCCCACCTGTCACCTGCTGCCCCCTCACCTGCTGCCCCCTCACCTGTCACCTGCCCCCCTCACCTGTCACCTGCTGCACCCCACCTGTCACCTGTTGCCCCCTCACCTGTCACCTGCTGCACCCCACCTGTCACCTGCTGCACCCCACCTGTCACCTGCTGCCCCAACCTGTCACCTGCTGCCCCCTCACCTGTCACCTGCTGCACCCCACCTGTCACCTGCTGCCCCCTCACCTGTCACCTGCTGCACCCCACCTGTCACCTGCTGCCCCCTCACCTGCTGCCCCCTCACCTGTCACCTGCCCCCCTCACCTGTCACCTGCTGCCCCCTCACCTGTCACCTGCTGCCCCCTCACCTGTCACCTGCTGCCCCCTCACCTGTCACCTGCTGCCCCCTCACCTGTCACCTGCTGCCCCCTCACCTGTCACCTGCTGCCCCCTCACCTGTCACCTGCTGCACCCCACCTGTCACCTGCTGCCCCCTCACCTGCTGCACCCCACCTGTCACCTGCTGCACCCCACCTGTCACCTGCTGCCCCCAACCTGTCACCTGCTGCCCCCTCACCTGTCACCTGCTGCACCCCACCTGTCACCTGCTGCCCCCTCACCTGTCACCTGCTGCACCCCACCTGTCACCTGCTGCCCCCTCACCTGCTGCCCCCTCACCTGTCACCTGCCCCCCTCACCTGTCACCTGCTGCACCCCACCTGTCACCTGTTGCCCCCTCACCTGTCACCTGCTGCACCCCACCTGTCACCTGCTGGCTGCTGCACCCCACCTGTCACCTGCTGCCCCAACCTGTCACCTGCTGCACCCCTCACCTGTCACCTGCTGCTGGAAGTGGGCCATATTGCTTTGCATTTGTGTTTTTAACCTTGCTGCACACCTAGATGTGCTGTTTTAATTGTATGTTTTGTATTTGTATCACATTTTGAAGTAAATAATTATATGAAAAGATCGTCCAATTTCTCACTTTCAATTGTCCACAGCGCTGCTACCTTTTTCTTTGTTGCTTTACATGTTTTACAGGAGTAACTAACCTGTTTTCAGCAGCTGCTTAGAAGCCACTTGTGCCAAGCGCCCCCCTTCTAGATTCCCACCCAGTCCAGGGTGTGTTCTAGTTCTATCTATTTTTTGTCCTCTGCTGTCCCCTGACATCCCCTGCCTCTCCCATACTCCTCCCTAGTATCTTGCTGTCTCCTGCCAGGGAAGGGGTGTTTGATACATTTGCAGCAGCTGGGCACATCACAATGGATGGGGGGAGCAGCGGCTGGGCACATCACAATAGAGGGGGGGCAGCGGATGGGCACATCACAATGGATGAGGGAGCAGCGGCTGGGCACGGCACAATGGATGTGGGAGCAGCGGCTGGGTACGTCACAATGGATGGGGACAGCAGCTGGGCACATCAAAATGGATGGGGGAGCAGCGGATGGGCACATCACAGTGGATTGGGGGGGCAGCGGATGGGCACGGCACAATGGATGGGGGAGCAGTGGCTGGGCACATCACAATGGATGGGGCGCAGCGGATGGGCACGGCACAATGGATGGGGGAGCAGTGGCTGGGCACATCACAATGGATGGGGGAGCAGTGGCTGGGCACATCACAATGGATGGGGGAGAGCAGCGAGTGCCCATTACAGGAGAGGTGTAGGATGTGTTTGGGTTGGAAAGAGCACAGTCATAGAGCACATAGCCTCATCAGACAGGAAACCCGTCACTTACATATAGCCGAGCATAAGAAATGTCTCAATTTATGTATTCAAATTTAAACAACATTTGTTCATTGCGTCTCCAGCCCCAGTAACTCTGTAATCTGAATCAGGCCCATTATGTGCTACAATCTTATAGGGCTGTGTCACAGGAACCTCTGACAGACGCTGGTCAGACATCTATGGCTGGGGGAAAGGGGAGACTTACTGGTGACTCCGTGTTACATATCTGTGTTACATGTGCTCTCTGTGACGTGTTATATGTATGATATTTATTCCTAGGCGCTCCAGCTGTGAGGAACCAGAGTCTTTATTACACGTCACACGTTCTGTATTCTCACTGATTCCCTGAGGATGGACACGGACAGGAGTCCCAGGACTGAGAGGATAATAACTATCACCCTGGAGATTATCTACCTGCTGACCGGGGAGGTGACAGTGACATCACTTATATCTATAGTAATAATACAGGGATGTGACCGGGGAGGTGACATCACTTATATCTATAGTAATAATACAGGGAGGTGACAGTGACATCACTTATATCTATAGTAATAATACAGGGATGTGACCGGGGAGGTGACAGTGACATCACTTATATCTATAGTAATATTACAGGGATGTGACCGGGGAGGTGACAGTGACATCACTTATATCTATAGTAATAATACAGGGACGTGACAGTGACATCACATATATCTATAGTAATAATACAGGGATGTGACCGGGGAGGTGACAGTGACATCACTTATAACTATAGTAATAATACAGGGACGTGACCGGGGAGGTGACAGTGACATCACTTATATCTATAGTAATAATACAGGGATGTGACCGGGGAGGTGACAGTGACATCACTTATATCTATAGTAATATTACAGGGATGTGACCGGGGAGGTGACAGTGACATCACTTATATCTATAGTAATAATACAGGGAGGTGACCGGGGAGGTGACAGTGACATCACATATATCTATAGTAATAATACGGGGAGGTGACAGTGACATCACTTATATCTATAGTAATAATACAGGGAGGTGACCGGGGAGGTTACGGTGACATCACTTATATCTATAGTAATAATACAGGGAGGTGACGGTGACATCACTTATATCTATAGTAATAATACAGGGATGTGACCGAGGAGGTGACAGTGACATCACTTATATCTACAGTAATAATACAGGGATGTGACGGGGAGGTGACAGTGACATCACTTATATCTACAGTAATAATACAGGGATGTGACGGGGAGGTGACAGTGACATCACTTATATCTATAGTAATAATACGGGGAGGTGACAGTGACATCACTTATATCTATAGTAATAATACAGGGAGGTGACCGGGGAGGTTACGGTGACATCACTTATATCTATAGTAATAATACAGGGAGGTGACGGTGACATCACTTATATCTATAGTAATAATACAGGGATGTGACCGGGGAGGTGACAGTGACATCACTTATATCTACAGTAATAATACAGGGATGTGACGGGGAGGTGACAGTGACATCACTTATATCTATAGTAATAATACAGGGATGTGACCGGGGAGGTGACAGTGACATCACTTATATCTATAGTAATAATACAGGGACGGGACCGGGGAGGTGACAGTGACATCACTTATATCTATAGTAATAATACAGGGAGGTGACCGGGGAGGTGACAGTGACATCACTTATATCTATAGTAATACAGGGATGTGAGCGGGGAGGTGACAGTGACATCACTTATATCTATAGTAATAATACAGGGATGTGACCGGGGAGGTGACAGTGACATCACTTATATCTATAGTAATAATACAGGGAGGTGACCGGGGAGGTGACAGTGACATCACTTATATCTATAGTAATAATACAGGGACGTGACCGGGGAGGTGACAGTGACATCACTTATATCTATAGTAATAATACAGGGATGTGACGGGGAGGTGACAGTGACATCACTTATATCTATAGTAATAATACAGGGATGTGACCGGGGAGGTGACAGTGACATCAGTTATATCTATAGTAATAATACAGGGACGTGACCGGGGAGGTGACAGTGACATCACTTATATCTATAGTAATAATACAGGGAGGTGACCGGGGAGGTGACAGTGACATCACTTATATCTACAGTAATAATACAGGGATGTGACCGGGGAGGTGACAGTGACATCACTTATATCTATAGTAATAATACAGGGATGTGACCGGGGAGGTGACAGTGACATCACTTATATCTATAGTAATAATACAGGGATGTGACTGGGGAGGTGACAGTGACATCACTTATATCTATAGTAATAATACAGGGAGGTGACCGGGGAGGTGACAGTGACATCACTTATATCTATAGTAATACAGGGATGTGAGCGGGGAGGTGACAGTGACATCACTTATATCTATAGTAATAATACAGGGATGTGACCGGGGAGGTGACAGTGACATCACTTATATCTATAGTAATAATACAGGGAGGTGACCGGGGAGGTGACAGTGACATCACTTATATCTATAGTAATAATACAGGGACGTGACCGGGGAGGTGACAGTGACATCACTTATATCTATAGTAATAATACAGGGATGTGACCGGGGAGGTCACAGTGACATCACTTATATCTATAGTAATAATACAGGGAGGTGACCGGGGAGGTGACAGTGACATCAGTTATATCTATAGTAATAATACAGGGACGTGACCGGGGAGGTGACAGTGACATCACTTATATCTATAGTAATAATACAGGGAGGTGACCGGGGAGGTGACAGTGACATCACTTATATCTATAGTAATAATACAGGGATGTGACCGGGGAGGTGACAGTGACATCACTTATATCTATAGTAATAATACAGGGATGTGACCGGGGAGGTCACAGTGACATCACTTATTTCTGTAGTAATAATACAGGGACGTGACCGGGGAGGTGACATCACTTATATCTATAGTAATTATACAGGGACGTGACCGGGGAGGTGACAGTGACATCACTTATATCTATAGTAATAATACAGGGACGTGACCGGGGAGGTGACATCACTAATATCTATAGTAATAATACAGGGACGTGACCAGGGAGGTGACAGTGACATCACTTATATCTATAGTAATAATACAGGGACGTGACCGGGGAGGTGACAGTGACATCACTTATATCTATAGTAATAATACAGGGATGTGACCAGGGAGGTGACAGTGACATCACTTATATCTATAGTAATAATACAGGGAGGTGACCGGGGAGGTGACAGTGACATCACTTATATCTATAGTAATAATACAGGGAGGTGACAGTGACATCACTTATATCTATAGTAATAATACAGGGACGTGACCGGGGAGGTGACAGTGACATCACTTATATCTATAGTAATAATACAGGGACGTGACCGGGGAGGTGACAGTGACATCACTTATATCTATAGTAATAATACAGGGACGTGACCGGGGAGGTGACAGTGACATCACTTATAACTATAGTAATAATACAGGGATGTGACCGGGGAGGTGACAGTGACATCACTTATATCTATAGTAATAATACAGGGAGGTGACAGTGACATCACTTATATCTATAGTAATAATACAGGGATGTGACCGGGGAGGTGACAGTGACATCACTTATATCTATAGTAATAATACAGGGAGGTGACAGTGACATCACTTATATCTATAGTAATAATACAGGGATGTGACCGGGGAGGTGACAGTGACATCACTTATATCTATAGTAATAATACAGGGACGTGACCAGGGAGGTGACAGTGACATCACTTATATCTATAGTAATAATACAGGGATGTGACCGGGGAGGTGACAGTGACATCACTTATATCTATAGTAATAATACAGGGAGGTGACCGGGGAGGTGACAGTGACATCACTTATATCTATAGTAATAATACAGGGACATGATTGGGGAGGTGACGGTGACATCACTTATATCTATAGTAATAATACCGGGACGTGACCGGGGAGGTGACAGTGACATCACTTATATCTATAGTAATAATACAGGGAGGTGACAGTGACATCACTTATATCTATAGTAATAATACAGGGACGTGACCGGAGATGTGACATCACTTATATCTATAGTAATAATACAGGGAGGTGACTGGGGAGGTGACAGTGACATCACTTATATCTATAGTAATAATACAGGGACGTGACCGGGGAGGTGACATCACTTATATCTATAGTAATAATACAGGGACGTGACCGGGGAGATGACAGTGACATCACTTATACCTATAGTAATAATACAGGGACGTGACCGGGGAGGTGACAGTGACATCACTTATATCTATAGTAATAATACAGGGACGTGACCGGGGAGGTGACAGTGACATCACTTATATCTATAGTAATAATACAGGGACGTGACAGTGACATCACTTATATCTATAGTAATAATACAGGGACGTGACCAGGGAGGTGACAGTGACATCACTTATATCTATAGTAATAATACAGGGATGTGACCGGGGAGGTGACAGTGACATCACTTATATCTATAGTAATAATACAGGGACGTGACCGGGGAGGTGACATCACTTATATCTATGGTAATAATACAGGGAGGTGACCGGGGAGGTGACAGTGACATCACTTATATCTATAGTAATAATACAGGGATGTGACCGGGGAGGTGACAGTGACATCACTTATATCTATAGTAATTATACAGGGATGTGACCGGGGAGGTGACAGTGACATCACTTATATCTATAGTAATTATACAGGGATGTGACCGGGGAGGTGACAGTGACATCACTTATATCTATAGTAATTATACAGGGATGTGACCGGGGAGGTGACAGTGACATCACTTATATCTATAGTAATAACACATGGACATGACCGGGGAGGTGACAGTGACATCACTTATATCTATAGTAATAATACAGGGAGGTGACCGGGGATGTGACATCACTTATATCTATAGTAATAATACAGGGAGGTGACCGGGGAGGTGACAGTGACATCACTTATATCTATAGTAATAATACAGGGAGGTGACCGGGGATGTGACATCACTTATATCTATAGTAATAATACAGGGAGGTGACCGGGGAGGTGACAGTGACATCACTTATATCTATAGTAATAATACAGGGATGTGACCGGGGAGGTGACAGTGACATCACTTATATCTATAGTAATTATACAGGGATGTGACCGGGGAGGTGACAGTGACATCACTTATATCTATAGTAATAACACATGGACATGACCGGGGAGGTGACAGTGACATCACTTATATCTATAGTAATAATACAGGGAGGTGAACGGGGAGGTGACAGTGACATCACTTATATCTATAGTAATAATACAGGGACGTGACCGGGGAGGTGACAGTGACATCACTTATATCTATAGTAATAATACAGGGATGTGACCGGGGAGGTGACAGTGACATCACTTATATCTATAGTAATAATACAGGGAGGTGACAGTGACATCACTTATATCTATAGTAATAATACAGGGAGGTGACAGTGACATCATTTATATCTATAGTAATAATACAGGGATGTGACCGGGGAGGTGACAGTGACATAACTTATATCTATAGTAATAATACAGGGACGGGACCGGGGAGGTGACAGTGACATCACTTATATCTATAGTAATAATACAGGGACGTGACCGGGGAGGTGACAGTGACATCACTTATATCTATAGTAATAATACAGGGAGGTGACCGGGGAGGTGACAGTGACATCACTTATATCTATAGTAATAATACAGGGAGGTGACCGGGGAGGTGACAGTGACATCACTTATATCTATAGTAATAATACAGGGAGGTTACAGTGACATCACTTATATCTATAGTAATAATACAGGGATGTGACCGGGGAGGTGACAGTGACATCACTTATATCTATAGTAATAATACAGGGACGTGACCGGGGAGGCGACATCACTTATATCTATAGTAATAATACAGGGACGTGACCGGGGAGGTGACAGTGACATCACTTATATCTATAGTAATAATACAGGGACGTGACCGGGGAGGCGACATCACTTATATCTATAGTAATAATACAGGGACGTGACCGGGGAGGTGACAGTGACATCACTTATATCTATAGTAATAATACAGGGACGTGACCGGGGAGGCGACATCACTTATATCTATAGTAATAATACAGGGACGTGACCGGGGAGGTGACAGTGACATCACTTATATCTATAGTAATAATACAGGGACGTGACCTGGGAGGTGACAGTGACATCACTTATATCTATAGTAATAATACAGGGACGTGACTGGGGAGGTGACAGTGACATCACTAATATCTATAGTAATAATACAGGGACGTGACAGTGACATCACATATATCTATAGTAGTAATACAGGGACGTGACCGGGGAGGTGACAGTGACATCACTTTTATCTATAGTAAAAATACAGGGATGTGACTGGGGAGGTGACAGTGACATCACTAATATCTATAGTAATAATACAGGGACGTGACCGGGGAGGTGACAGTGACATCACTTATATCTATAGTAATAATACAGGAACGTGACCGGGGAGGTGACAGTGACATCACTTATATCTATAGTAATAATAAAGGGACGTGACCGGGGAGGTGACAGTGACATCACTTATATCTATAGTAATAATACAGGGAGGTGACCGGGGAGGTGACAGTGACATCACTTATATCTATAGTAATAATACAGGGACGTGACCGGGGAGGTGACAGTGACATCACTTATATCTATTGTAATAATACAGGGACGTGACCGGGGAGGTGACATCACTTATATCTATAGTAATAATACAGGGACATGACCGGGGAGGTGACAGTGACATCACTTATATCTATAGTAATAATACAGGAAGGTGACCGGGGAGGTGACAGTGACATCACTTATATCTATAGTAATAATACAGGGATGTGACCGGGGAGGTGACAGTGACATCACTTATATCTATAGTAATAATACAGGGATGTGACAGGGGAGGTGACAGTAACATCACTAATAGCTATAGTAATAATACAGGGACTTGACCGGGGAGGTGACAGTGACATCATTTATATCTATAGTAATAATACAGGGATGTGACCGGGGAGGTAACAGTGACATCACTTACATCTATAGTAATAATACAGGGACGTGACCGGGGAGGTGACGGTGACATCACTTATATCTATAGTAATAATACAGGGATGTGACAGGGGAGGTGACAGTAACATCACTAATAGCTATAGTAATAATACAGGGACTTGACCGGGGAGGTGACAGTGACATCACTTATATCTATAGTAATAATACAGGGACGTGACCGGGGAGGTGACAGTGACATCACTTATATCTATAGTAATAATACAGGGATGTGGCCCGGGAGGAGACAGTGACATCACTTATATCTATAGTAATAATACAGGGAGGTGACCGGGGAGGAGACGGTGACATCACTTATATCTATAGTAATAATACAGGGACGTGACCGGGAAGGTGACAGTGACATCACTAATATCTATAGTAATAATACAGGGACGTGACCGGGGAGGTGACAGTGACATCACTTATATCTATAGTAATAATACAGGGACCTGACCGGGGAGGTGACAGTGACATCACTTATATCTATAGTAATAATACAGGGACATGACCGGGGAGGGGGTTCTAGGATTGTAAATAATGATAGTTGATGTCTCCCCCAATACACAGGGTTACACAGTAGTGAAAAAGACATCAGGTGAGTGTGAGACACCCAGCAGCCGTCCCCGTGTGTCAGGGGGACTGAGCAGGACCCAAAGCCCCATCACGGTGCCTCCACCTCACTCACTGATACATGAGAGGCACAATGACCAGAAGATCCTGGAACTCACCAACAAGATCATTCAACTGCTGACTGGAGAGGTGACTGCTGGGAATGGGACGTTATACAGTAATACCGGGGGATGTGACCGGAGAGGTGACTGCTGGGAATGGGACATTATACAGTAACACCAGGGATGTGTCTGGAGAGGTGACTGCTGGGAGTGGGACGTTATACAGTAACACTAGGGGATGTGACCGGAGAGGTGACTGCTGGGAATGGGACGTTATACAGTAACACCGGGGGATGTGGCCGGAGAGGTGACTGCTGGGAATGGGACGTTATACAGTAACACCGGGGGATGTGGCCGGAGAGGTGACTGCTGGGAATGGGAAGTTATACAGTAACACCGGGGGATGTGACCGGAGAGGTGACTGCTGGGAATGGGACGTTATACAGTAACACCTGGGGATGTGACCGGAGAGGTGACTGCTGGGAATGGGACGTTATACTGTAACACCGGGGGATGTGACCGGAGAGGTGACTGCTGGGAATGGGACGTTATACAGTAACACCGGGGGATGTGACCGGAGAGGTGACTGCTGGGAATGGGATGTTATACAGTAACACCGGGGGATGTGACCGGAGAGGTGGCTGCTGGGAATGGGATGTTATACAGTAACACCGGGGGATGTGACTGGAGGGGTGACTGCTGGGAATGGGACGTTATACAGTAACACCAGGGGATGTGACCGGAGAGGTGACTTTTGGGAATGGGACGTTATACAGTAACACCGAGGGATGTGACCGGAGAGGTGACTGCTGGGAATGGGACGTTATACAGTAACACCGAGGGATGTGACCGGAGAGGTGACTGCTGGAAATGGGACGTTATACAGTAACACCGGGGGATGTGACTGGGGAGCTGACTGCTGGTGTCACTGATATTATACATTTGAATTGTTATTATCTAATTCTTGTTTATATGTTGTTGTGTTTATTTAGAGTAATTTAATTTATATGAGGGCAGAAGATACAGAGGCAGGAGAAGAGACATATGTGAGGGGTGATCAGCAGTGTAAGGAGGAGGAAATCCCTAAAGATATCAGCACAGGTGAGTAATAAACACTTATTACAGAACAGATGCACACATTCTCCTTGCTCACTCACTACAATAATCTCTTCTCCATACAATCCAATAAGGCAAATGTATCTGTGCATTGGGAAAGTCAGTAGCCATAAGCCCCTATTATACTCCTGCTCTCCCCTCACATCATGTCACTGTGTTACCAGCCCAGAGATCTGACCAGTCTCCTCCCCGCACTCTCTGGTATATCTCATACATCAGGAGCCATCAGCCCCTATTATACTCCTGCTCTCCCCCTCACATCATGTCACTGTGTGTTACCAGCCAGAGATCTGACCAGTCTCCTCCCCGCACTCTTTGGTGTATCTCATACATCAGGAGCCATCAGCCCCTATTATACTCCTGCTCTCCCCCTCACATCATGTCACTGTGTGTTACCAGCCCAGAGATCTGACCAGTCTCCTCCCCGCACTCTCTGGTGTATCTCATACATCAGCAGCCATCAGCGCCTATTATACTCCTGCTCTCCCCCTCACAACATGTCACTGTGTGTTACCAGCCCAGAGATCTGACCAGTCTCCTTCCCGCACTCTCTGGTGTATCTCATACATCAGGAACCATCAGCCCCTATTATACTCCTGCTCTCCCCCTCACATCATGTCACTGTGTTACCAGCCCAGAGATCTGACCAGTCTCCTCCCCGCACTCTCTGGTGAATCTCATACATCAGGAGCCATCAGCCCCTATTATACTCCTGCTCTCCCCTCACATCATGTCACTGTGTGTTACCAGCCCAGAGATCTGACCAGTCTCCTCCCCGCACTCTCTGGTGTATCTCATACATCAGCAGCCATCAGCCCCTATTATACTCCTGCTCTCCCCTCACATCATGTCACTGTGTTACCAGCCCAGAGATCTGACCAGTCTCCTCCCCGCACTCTCTGGTGTATCTCATACATCAGCAGCCATCAGCCCCTATTATACTCCTGCTCTCCCCTCACATCATGTCACTGTGTTACCAGCCCAGAGATCTGACCAGTCTCCTCCCCGCACTCTCTGGTGTATCTCATACATCAGGAGCCATCAGCCCCTATTATACTCCTGCTCTCCCCTCACATCATGTGACTGTGTGTTACCAGCCCAGAGATCTGACCAGTCTCCTCCCCGCACTCTCTGGTGTATCTCATACATCAGCAGCCATCAGCGCCTATTATACTCCTGCTCTCCCCTCACATCATGTCACTGTGTTACCAGCCCAGAGATCTGACCAGTCTCCTCCCCGCACTCTCTGGTGTATCTCATACATCAGGAGTCATCAGCCCCTATTATACTCCTGCTCTCCCCCTCACATCATGTCACTGTGTGTTACCAGCCCAGAGATCTGACCAGTCTCCTCCCCGCACTCTCTGGTGTATCTCATACATCAGGATCCATCAGCCCCTATTATACTCCTGCTCTCCCCCTCACATCATGTCACTGTGTGTTACCAGCCCAGAGATCTGACCAGTCTCCTCCCCACACTCTCTGGTGTATCTCATACATCAGCAGCCATCAGCGCCTATTATACTCCTGCTCTCCCCCTCACATCATGTCACTGTGTGTTACCAGCCCAGAGATCTGACCAGTCTCCTCCCCGCACTCTGTGGTGTATATCATACATCAGGGGCCATCAGCCCCTATTATACTCCTGCTCTCCCCCTCACATCATGTCACTGTGTGTTACCAGCCCAGAGATCTGACCAGTCTCCTCCCCGCACTCTCTGGTGTATCTCATACATCAGGATCCATCAGCCCCTATTATACTCCTGCTCTCCCCCTCACATCATGTCACTGTGTGTTACCAGCCCAGAGATCTGACCAGTCTCCTCCCCACACTCTCTGGTGTATCTCATACATCAGGAACCATCAGCCCCTATTATACTCCTGCTCTCCCCCTCACATCATGTCACTGTGTGTTACCAGCCCAGAGATCTGACCAGTCTCCTCCCCGCACTCTGTGGTGTGTCTCATACATCAGGAACCATCAGCCCCTATTATACCCCTGCTCTCCCCCTCACACCATGTCACTGTGTGTTACCAGCCCAGAGATCTGACCAGTCTCCTCCCCGCACTCTGTGGTGTATATCATACATCAGGAGCCATCAGCCCCTATTATACTCCTGCTCTCCCCCTCACATCATGTCACTGTGTGTTACCAGCCCAGAGATGTGACCAGTCTCCTCCCCGCACTCTGTGGTGTATATCATACATCAGGGGCCATCAGCCCCTATTATACTCCTGCTCTCCCCCTCACATCATGTCACTGTGTGTTACCTGCCCAGAGATCTGACCAGTCTCCTCCCTGCACTCTCTGGTGTATCTCATACATCAGGAGCCATCAGCCCCTATTATACTGCTGCTCTCCCACTAACATCATGTCACTGTGTGTTACCAGCCCAGAGATCTGACCAGTCTTCTCCCTGCACTCTCTGGTGTGTCTCATACATCACCAGCCATCAGCACCTATTATACTCCTGCTCTCCCCCTCACATCATGTCACTGTGTGTTACCAGCCCAGATATCTGACCAGTCTCCTCCCCACACTCTCTGGTGTATCTCATACATCAGGAGCCATCAGCCTCTATTATACTCCTGCTCTCCCCCTCACATCATGTCACTGTGTGTTACCAGCCCAGAGATCTGACCAGTCTCCTCCCCGCACTCTCTGGTGTATCTCATACATCAGGAGCTATCAGCCCCTATTATACTCCTGCTCTCCCCCTCACATCATGTCACTGTGTTACCAGCCCAGAGATCTGACCAGTCTCCTCCCCACACTCTCTGGTGTATCTCATACATCAGGAGCCATCAGCCCCTATTATACTCCTGCTCTCCCCCTCACATCATGTCACTGTGTGTTACCAGCCCAGAGATCTGACCAGTCTCCTCCCCGCACTCTCTGGTGTATCTCATACATCAGGTGCCATCAGCCCCTATTATACTCCTGCTCCCCCTCACATCATGTCACTGTGTGTTACCAGCCCAGAGATCTGACCAGTCTCCTCCCCACACTCTCTGGTGTATCTCATACATCAGGAGACATCAGCCCCTATTATACTCCTGCTCTCCCCCTCACATCATGTCACTGTGTGTTACCAGCCCAGAGATCTGACCAGTCTCCTCCCCGCACTCTCTGGTGTATCTCATACATCAGCAGCCATCAGCCCCTATTATACTCCTGCTCTCCCCCTCACATCATGTCACTGTGTTACCAGCCCAGAGACCTGACCAGTCTCCTCCCCACACTCTCTGGTGTATCTCATACATCAGGAGACATCAGCCCCTATTATACTCCTGCTCTCCCCCTCACATCATGTCACTGTGTGTTACCAGCCCAGAGACCTGACCAGTCTCCTCCCCACACTCTCTGGTGTATCTCATACATCAGGAGACATCAGCCCCTATTATACTCCTGCTCTCCCCCTCACATCATGTCACTGTGTGTTACCAGCCCAGAGATCTGACCAGTCTCCTCCCCGCACTCTCTGGTGTATCTCATACATCAGGTGCCATCAGCCCCTATTATACTCCTGCTCCCCCTCACATCATGTCACTGTGTGTTACCAGCCCAGAGATCTGACTAGTCTCCTCCCCGCACTCTCTGGTGTATCTCATACATCAGGAGCCATCAGCCCCTATTATACTCATGCTCTCCCCCTCACATCATGTCACTGTGTGTTACCTGCCCAGAGATCTGACCAGTCTCCTCCCTGCACTCTCTGGTGTATCTCATACATCAGGAGCCATCAGCCCCTATTATACTGCTGCTCTCCCACTAACATCATGTCACTGTGTGTTACCAGCCCAGAGATCTGACCAGTCTTCTCCCTGCACTCTCTGGTGTGTCTCATACATCACCAGCCATCAGCACCTATTATACTCCTGCTCTCCCCCTCACATCATGTCACTGTGTGTTACCAGCCCAGATATCTGACCAGTCTCCTCCCCACACTCTCTGGTGTATCTCATACATCAGGAGCCATCAGCCTCTATTATACTCCTGCTCTCCCCCTCACATCATGTCACTGTGTGTTACCAGCCCAGAGATCTGACCAGTCTCCTCCCCGCACTCTCTGGTGTATCTCATACATCAGGAGCTATCAGCCCCTATTATACTCCTGCTCTCCCCCTCACATCATGTCACTGTGTTACCAGCCCAGAGATCTGACCAGTCTCCTCCCCACACTCTCTGGTGTATCTCATACATCAGGAGCCATCAGCCCCTATTATACTCCTGCTCTCCCCCTCACATCATGTCACTGTGTGTTACCAGCCCAGAGATCTGACCAGTCTCCTCCCCGCACTCTCTGGTGTATCTCATACATCAGGTGCCATCAGCCCCTATTATACTCCTGCTCCCCCTCACATCATGTCACTGTGTGTTACCAGCCCAGAGATCTGACCAGTCTCCTCCCCACACTCTCTGGTGTATCTCATACATCAGGAGACATCAGCCCCTATTATACTCCTGCTCTCCCCCTCACATCATGTCACTGTGTGTTACCAGCCCAGAGATCTGACCAGTCTCCTCCCCGCACTCTCTGGTGTATCTCATACATCAGGTGCCATCAGCCCCTATTATACTCCTGCTCTCCCCTCACATCATGTCACTGTGTGTTACCAGCCCAGAGATCTGACCAGTCTCCTCCCCGCACTCTCTGGTGTATCTCATACATCAGGAGCCATCAGCCCCTATTATACTCCTGCTCTCCTCCTCACATCATGTCACTGTGTGTTACCAGCCCAGAGAACTGACCAGTCTCCTCCCCACACTCTCTGGTGTATCTCATACATCAGGAGACATCAGCCCCTATTATACTCCTGCTCTCCCCCTCACATCATGTCACTGTGTGTTACCAGCCCAGAGATCTGACCAGTCTCCTCCCCACACTCTCTGGTGTATCTCATACATCAGGAGACATCAGCCCCTATTATACTCCTGCTCTCCCCCTCACATCATGTCACTGTGTGTTACCAGCCCAGAGATCTGACCAGTCTTCTCCCCGCACTCTCTGGTGTATCTCATACATCAGGAACCATCAGCCCCTATTATACTCCTGCTCTCCCATCACATCATGTCACTGTGTGTTACCAGCCCAGAGATCTGACCAGTCTCCTCCTCGCACTCTCTGGTGTATCTCATACATCAGGAGACATCAGCCCCTATTATACTCCTGCTCTCCCCCTCACATCATGTCACTGTGTGTTACCAGCCCAGAGATCTGACCAGTCTCCTTCCCGCACTCTCTGGTGTATCTCATACATCAGGAACCATCAGTCCCTATTATACCCCTGCTCTCCCCTCACATAATGTAACTGTGTGTTACCAGCCCAGAGATCTGACCAGTCTCCTCCCCGCTCTCTCTGGTGTATCTCATACATCAGGAGCCATCAGTCCCTATTATACTCCTGCTCTCCCCTCACATAATGTAACTGTGTGTTACCAGCCCAGAGATCTGACCAGTCTCCTACCTGCACTCTCTGGTGTATCTCATACATCAGGAGCCATCAGCCCCTATTATAGTCCTGCTCTCCCCCTCACATCATGTCACTGTGTGTTACCAGCCCAGAGATCTGACCAGTCTCCTCCCCGCACTCTCTGGTGTATCTCATACATCAGGTGCCATCAGCCCCTATTATACTCCTGCTCTCCCCCTCACATCATGTCACTGTGTTACCAGCCCAGAGATCTGACCAGTCTCCTCCCCGCACTCTCTGGTGTATCTCATACATCAGGTGCCATCAGCCCCTATTATACTACTGCTCTCCCCTCACATCATGTCACTGTGTGTTACCAGCCCAGAGATCTGACCAGTCTCCTCCCCGCACTCTCTGGTGTATCTCATACATCAGGAGCCATCAGCCCCTATTATACTCCTGCTCTCCCCTCACATCATGTCACTGTGTGTTACCAGCCCAGAGATCTGACCAGTCTCCTCCCCGCACTCTCTGGTGTATCTCATACATCAGGTGCCATCAGCCCCTATTATACTACTGCTCTCCCCTCACATCATGTCACTGTGTGTTACCAGCCCAGAGATCTGACCAGTCTCCTCCCCGCACTCTCTGGTGTATCTCATACATCAGGAGCCATCAGCCCCTATTATACTCCTGCTCTCCCCCTCACATCATGTCACTGTGTGTTACCAGCCCAGAGATCTGACCAGTCTCCTCCCCACACTCTCTGGTGTATCTCATACATCAGGAGCCATCAGCCCCTATTATACTACTGCTCTCCCCTCACATCATGTCACTGTGTGTTACCAGCCCAGAGATCTGACCAGTCTGACAGGATGGATCAGTCTGTAACATACTATGACATGTACCTGCAATGTCCGCTGTAGGAACAGTCAGTAGCAGCTCTAAAACCAGATGGTACGTGGTGAATGAGGCTGACATCACACTGGTATAGAGAGAAGCGCTGATTACAATGGCAGCAGCCAGTAAGTCTCCGCTGCAGGGCGGTGAGCGCTGATGACAAGATGAATGCTGTTCGGTGTTGTCCCTCAGGTGAACATAAAGGCCAGTATTCAATGCCTCTGATTCGCCGTATTTTCTGGCGAATCAGGCAATTCGCCGGGTTTACATGTATTCGGCATCTTTTTTTGGTGAACTGGATTGTGATCTTTCAAAAGAAAGCGTTTTTTAAAGTTTTTTTTGGGGTGTAAAAAAATCAGTTATTTAATTATTTGAAGAGTCTTGCTATTTTTTTTACTGGACAAAGATCACATAAATATATTTTTAATTTTAAATAAAATAAATGTAACGTACCATATGCAAGGGGGGGGGGGGGGGGGCTGCTGGTCACATTACATAGGCTGTGCTGCTGATTACATTACATATTGCAGGGGGCCCCGCTGATCTCACATAAGGACTGCGGGGACCCCCTGCCCGCTGGTGGGTGGCATGCAGCGGGGTGTGGCAGCGCAGGGTTCAGTAGCGCTGGCGGGCAGGGGGGATCAGTGTTTGCCCTCTGCCTGGCAGTGCCAGTGCCACAACCTGGAACCATCAGGCTGCCACTGACAGCAGCAGGGGGGATACAGGGGGAGAAGCAGCATATACACCCAGAGCATAGAACCAGCGTCAGATCACAGAGCAGGGCACAAACTGCGCTCATCAGGTGCCGGCCACTCACCGTTCTGAGCGCTGACAAACTCCACAGCAAGATAACCGATTACCAGCAGAGGCTGCCTGGGAGGGCATGCAGCAGGACTGTAGGCGTCTGGCGACGTGTGCGTAGTTTCCCCTGCAGGTTATCTCCCCCCCCTCTCCCTCTCCAACATCAGTGCACTGCTCCCTTGAGCTGCCGCTCACAGCCAATGCCCGAGTCAGGAGTCCCGGCAGGGGGATGTGACGACTGGTGTCCCAGCGGGGGAGCGCTCTGATGTTGCAGGGAGCGCTGCCAGGCTGAGCACAGGGACGGGTCCAGCGGCAGCAGACCTCTGGCTCCGGCAGCCACAGCGCGGTGATAGCAGATGTCAGCGCTGGGACTGCTGGAGCCGGAGGTCTGCTGCTGCTGGACCCGTCCCCGTCCTCAGGCTGTGCAGGGCTCCTGGCAGCATTAGCGCGCTCCCCCGCCGTGACTACGCTCAATCCCCTGCAGTGGCATTGTAGCTGCAGCAGCAGGGGAGAGAGCCGAGTGCCATTCGCCACAGGTTGTAATTATCGCCGTCAGGGGCTGAGAGCCCCTGACGCGTTGAATAATGTGAACGGGCGGCTGCCGGCGAATCTCCCAGCAGGGAGAATCAGGGAGAAAGTGCAGCAAATCCTACACAGGATTCGCTGCCGCCCAGGACCCCCAGCCATTGAATACTGGCCTCTGTCCACATGTTCGCTCATTTTCAGGTCTTCGTTTACGGAGATGCTAACTTTGGCCAAACAGTTCTCCTGTCAACCAGCCAGAGCGTTCTCTCCCCTGGGCAGATGAACGCTCCATAGTCCAGTGTCACAGAGCTTTACTGCAAGAAAATAATCATATGGTTCTAGATGTAGTGAGCATGGAGGATGATCTAGCACCGCAATCTGTTTCTCGGCCAAAAACTACTTCACAGAGAGAGCTGTGTGGGCTGATGTGTTGTACTGATATATGAAGAATCCACTTTTTCTATAACTCTGGTCTCTTTTGATTATCGCAAAGTTTGAAGAACACAATTACAATGTCAGCAATCATTATAAATTGTACATTATAACATCTTGGGTCTCATCTACTCATTGTAGTAATTTGCCATTTTGTTCATAATCTACAAGATTACATTTGTTACAGGAACATTCATTTTTCTTCATTTTATTTCCAGCAGACGGACACAGAAGCAGGAATGTCTCAGACGGGCATCTGATTGTATCCCTGGATTGTGACCGTAGACAAGATTCTCCAGGATCTCATCCCATCACCCCAATTATACATCCAGCTATATCTGCTGATCCCTCAGATCATGGGGAACGGTCTCCTGATAACTATGATATTGGTGCCTCTGTTACATCTCTTACAGTAGATGCAGTGATTCCCTGTTCTACGAATGTGAAATGTTTTACACAGAACACAAAGTGTGTTGCCCATCTGCCAACTAAGTCAGTTGAGAAGCCGTTTCCATGTGCTGAGTGTGGGAAATGCTTTACATACAAATCAAATCTTGTTATACATGAGAGAATACATACAGGCGAGAAACCATTCCCATGTTCTGAGTGTGGGAAATGTTTTTCACACAAGTCCGCTCTTGTTAAGCATCAGAGATGTCACACAGGTGAGAAACCTTTTTCCTGTTCAGAGTGTGGGAAATGTTTTACTCAGAGATCAAATCTGATTAAACATCAGAGAAGTCACACAGGTGAGAAACCTTTTTCCTGTTTGGAGTGTGGGAAAGGTTTTACATACAAATCGTATCTTGTTATGCATGAGAAAATACATACAGGTGAAGGGCAGCATCCATGCTCTGGATGTGGAAAATGTTTTACACACAAATCAACTCTTGTTGCACATGAAAGAACTCACACAGGCGAGAAACCATTTTCATGTCCCCAGTGTGGCAAATGTTTTGCTCGGAAATCACAACTTGTTTCACATAAAAAAAGCCACACAGGGGAAAAGCCGTTTCCATGCTCTGAGTGTGGGAAATGTTTCACGCTCAAACTAGATGTCATTAAACATCAGAGAACTCATACAGGTGAGAAACCATTTTCCTGTTCTGTGTGTGGGAAATGTTTTACACAGATATCAAATCTATCTGTACATCAGAGAACTCACACAGGTGCAAATGTATTAAAGAGAACTCGGAAATCCGATGATGGTAAACATTAGAGAAGTCACACAGGTCAGAAGCCATTTTCATGTTCGGAGTGTAGGAAATGTTTTGCAATGAAATCACAGCTTGTTAGACACGAGAGAAGTCACACAGGTGAGAAACTATTTCCATGATCTGAGTGTAAGAAACAAATTATTTCTGCTTGCACACAATAGACATTACGCAGTGATGAACCATTTTAATCTTCTGGAGTACTCTCATCCTCATCATTGCCCTTATGACTTCCCCAGCCCTACATGAGCAGCATCCAATGTACCAGAAGCAGTTCCCGCTGCCCCGCTCGTGTACTTCCATCTGCAGATGAAGGCCTGTCAGCAGCCGGACCTTTTAGCTGTGTAACCCTGACTCGATGTCTCCTCTCTGGAGCCCGTCGCCAACAGGCTAAACTCACACATTTCATTAATGCTACTTCCTGTTAAATGATATCCTGTTGTGTTTTATTGGAATGTGAATGTAAAGCTCTTTAAGTCCCTTCAGGAGAAAAGTGCAATATACATAATATAATTAATACTGAGAATTAACGGAATCAGATGTTAAACCTCGTACACCCCCGAAGATACAGTACTGTAAATGGTATCGTTCAGAATCTTTTAAAATATCATCTAGTGTGTACATTCAGTATCGTTAACGACCCCTCCTGTCTGCTGGACATGCAGGTCACTTTGGCTATATAGCATGTTCAGCGGGTCCTCGTGGCGCAACTGAATTATATCGTTTACCGATATCGGACGACTACCCACGGTCGATATCGATAACTATATTGTCCCGGGTCAAGTTCGCCTAGTGTGTATAGGGCTTCACACACATGTACAAATGAGAAAGTGTTTGCATGATAAGTATTTTGGGGGTTATTCAGAACTGGTCACTACGCAGTGTATATTCACAGAATAATGTGGAGAATAAATCCCATTACGCCGATCCTGGTTCTTATGTGATCTCTCGCAGTTTTGTGTTACATCAGATCATCTGCGCACATTGGGCGTTCTGTTGAAGATGGGATGTTGCTACCGGCAACCAATAAGATTCTATCGCTCATCTTCTCTGTACTGTTGGGCGACAGGAAGTAGGTTTATGTGGACTGGGCTGACAATGACAAAGTTCGACACAAGCAAAAGATTCACATGGAAAAAAAATCTACACAAGTCAAAAAGTATATATTAGTTTTTCACATTTCATTGTGTGACAATGTTGATATCTGTTGACATGAACCCCCTTGCTGTGCTCGCCATGCTTCGGGCGTGGTACCTCACTCTGACCATGTGGATCGTAAAGCCTTAAAAAGTACCAAAAAGTTGAAAAAAAAAATCAGGAAAAACATGTCAACCTTTTTACGTGTCAACCATTGTCATGTCACTCTTTTACTTGTGTTGACTTTCGTCAATATCGACCTATAAACTATCGATCAAGAAACAGTAGATCTATCAACCCGATGATTCAATGGCTGGAAGTAAGGATGAGTACTTGCTGCATCAAATGTAAACTTGCTGGCGATACAGGAGCTAATAGCAGGCCAGGGTTCAGGATCTCCGCTACAGATTGGGAAATGCACGCCAAACCCTGCAGTGAGCGGTCATAGGGTTCTGTACCCTGCAGCCAGGAACAACAGGGGCTCGGGGAGCAGGACAATGCTAGAAGAATAAGACTTGTTGCTCTGGCCGTGAATAGATGACCAGACCAGGCTTATATAGGAGTTACAGCTCTCTGATTGGTTGCTGGTGTCACTTGAGGTCAGGAGCATTTTTAACTGGAGGAATGCAGTCAGCTGACATGCTGGAAGATGGTGACATTGGTGAATTCATTCATGAACAAGGACAAGCTGAACACAGCCTACAGAAAAGATAGGAAAGTCCCAGGGCAAATACTTAGAACATGAGAGCTGAAAGTCAGGCACATGACACAACTAGGAAAACCATACTATAGTCTAGTGGTAAGTGCAGGATAGATAGCTACGGATGAACTGAGAGAAGGACTTCAGCAAACCACTGATGGGGCTTCAGGTGGTGCCAGATTCTGGGCCAGCTGACTACGTCCATCTTCCTTTACATAGCCATCAACTGACTTACCTTGTGAAGAGTGACCCATCAACACTTCAAAGAGAAGGACGTTATTTATAATGGACCGCGCACTCCATCGGCCCGATTCAGGTTAGCTCGGTATGCTGCGAGCAGATGTGTAACTAGGACGCATCCCCTTGCATGCCTCCGCTGCAGGAGAAATCCTTCGATGATCGCAGAACTTCGATTGATTTCTCCTGCCTTCGCAAATAAGTCAGATGAAGCTGACATTTATTTGTGGCTGCCCGGGACAAAGACGGGGCGGACAATTGATGTCCTGTGATGTCAGCTGTCCACCCAAGTACCCATAAAATGCCGTCCACCCCCTGCTCTCCCCCTCTGCAACGAACGACCCGGCGAGTGTGTAGCTCAGTTCACGGAGATGGGTGGAGATCCGCACAGACTGGATATTTTTAGAAATGAATCAGATAACCAACATATTGAACTTCTTAACTTGAAAAATTGTGGTATTTTACTGGTTGGTGGTGCGCCCAGCGCTTAGTATCAATGATTGTATACTGGCGTTTTTTTTTGTCTGCTGAGAGGTAGACAGAAAGAAGGAAAAACGCGTTTGGGCGCACTCTTTGGAATTTAATAGGTGGATAAATTTAAAACATAACTTTTATTCTAGACTTTTCTAAGATAGATGGCACAAATTATGAAAATGGAATACATAATTAGTTTAAAAATGTTGTGTGATCCATATCCAAATTCTTCTTATGGTCAATCATGAATTTGTCACACATTTATTTTTCATTTAAGCACTGTATTATCAGTGGTACTGTGTGACACACAGCTGAGGAAGCACCCCATGGCGAAACGATCGTGGTGGCAAAATTAGCTGTGTGACACACAGCTGAGGAAGCACCCCCTGGCGAAACGATCGTTCAGCAGTAGCAGAATCCACACCGCTGTGCACAGCTGTATCCGCAGCAGCACTCCTGGGCGGACACCCGCATAAACCGTATAGGCATTGGGATAGCAAGCCTAAGACCCGATCTGGAAAGACTTTTACCCTGGATGAGCGGACCTGTACCAACTTACCCATTCCAGATTGGTATCATTGTTCGACATTGGAGTAGCTGTCTGCCAGTGGGACTATCAATTGTACCATTATTTTTGTCTCCGTTTGTAAGTGCATTTGTTTAATTAAAATCCCCTTTTACCTTAAGGTCATCTGCACTATATTCTTTTCCCTTTATCTCCCTATCCATGGAAGGAGGGATATAGATTTGGCTGAATTGAATTTTGTCGCCCTAATTTAGGGTGATGACAATAAAGTGGTATCTATCTTCATCAGTAGCTGTTTTTGCCTATTGGATCATATGTACATGCTTCATTACACGTCTAGTGCAGTTTTTAAATAAACAATAATTTCTTTGAAGCAGTGGCGTAACTATGCATTTTTCTTCCCCCTGCCAAAAAGTTTGTGGCACCCCCCCCAGCTCCTCTCCAGTATGTTTCCCCAGCGTGTGATGTGATCACATCACACGAATAACGGAGAAGCTGAAGCAGGAGAGAGGCAGAGAGACCAGCAGACACTGCAGCTTCCCCTGACTCTGATGTGTCCCAGGCCAACCCAGCATGCCCATCCGCCCGCCCACCAATCCGCCTGCCCATCCTATACACAGTAGCCAATAGCCGGCTCTGTATACAGTCAATTGAATCAGTGGGGGATTTGTCAACCCTGTCATGGCCGCTCCTGTGCTGTGGCTGACTCGCCTCCGATGCTCAGCCAGCAAGCAGCGGCAGGCAGCAGCATGTCAGTGCATCGAGCGGGTGCCAGCGCCCACACAGACCCTGCTGCTGCTTGCTCCCCCAAGCGGCAGCTGGGGCTGCCTTACAGTAGTTACGCCACTGCTTTGAAGGCAATCTGCACTATCATTTCTCCTATCTCCCTCCATGTACATGGTTAAATCCATGGGAGAAGGGAGTTTATCTTTTGTCTCCAATGCCTGAATTGAAATAACAAATGAGTATTATTTGGTTATATCGTTCACATTTAATATATTTATCACTGTGATCACTTTTTCACATGTTTTTTTGTTATTAATGAGCGCATTGTATTTAAGGTTGCCAGCAACTACCTCCTATCTGCTCACATCTGCTGCGTTACACCATTATTACATAGCCCGAATGCAGCAATACTCTGAAAACTGTTGTCAGAGTAGTGACAGAAATGTGCAAAAGGACGTCCACCGCTCTCTGCAGCCGCCCGCCCGTCTGCCGCTGGGATACTTCTGCGGCTCCCGGCGTCTTCATTGCCACGGGCCGCCCGGAAGCTGCACCTCTCATCTCTGCTAGTCAGGGAGGGAGTCACATGACCCCGGTTGTATGAGCCATCTAATGACAGATTGCATGTGCTTAAAAGCACATGCAATCTGCTCCCAATCCCAACTGATCTGACATGCAGCACGTCAGGACCAATCCTCCAAACTCCCAGGGTTAGGAGATTGTGTGATTGTATGATTGTGTACACACAATGTGCACACAATCTGCATACAATCCATCTTACAATCAATTGAGATTGTATGATTGAGTGCAATGTCTTTCTGATGTATGGCCACCTTTATATGTAACCTGCATTCCTGTACTCTGGGCATTATGTGTACTTCATTACTCTGGGCATTATGTGTACGTAGCATTATTGTGGGTATCAGGTGTAACCTGTATTACTGTGGGCATTATGGGGGATTCAACACCGCTCGCTAAGCAGCGGCTGTGTGTAACACGTATTACTGTGGGCGTTACGTGTAAGCCGTATTACTGTGGGTGTTACGTGTAAGCTGTATTACTGTGGACGTTACGTGTAAGCCGTATTACAGTGGGAGTTACGTGTAAGACGTATTACTGCGGGCGTTACGTGTAAGCCGTATTACTGCGGGCGTTACGTGTAAGACGTATTACTGCGGGCGTTACGTGTAAGACGTATTACTGTGGGCGTTACGTGTAAGCCGTATTACTTTGGGCGTTATGTGTAAGCCGTATTACTGTGGGCGTTATGTGTAAGCCGTATTACTGTGGGCGTTATGTGTAAGACGTATTACTGTGGGCGTTAGGTGTAAGACGTATTACTGTGGGCGTTATTTGTAAGCGGTATTACTGTGGGCGTTATGTGTAAGCCGTATTACTGTGGGCGTTATGTGTAAGCCGTATTACTGTGGGCGTTATGTGTAAGACGTATTACTGTGGGCGTTATGTGTAAGACGTATTACTGTGGGCTTTAGGTGTAAGACGTATTACTGTGGGTGTTATGTGTAAGCCGTATTACTGTGGGCGTTATGTGTAAGCCGTATTACTGTGGGCGTTATGTGTAAGCCGTATTACTGTGGGCGTTATGTGTAAAATTTAGAGTTTGCAGGGAGGCGCCGAACACTCTATCACCGGCCCTGGGGACAGGGCGAAATGTCGGGGGCGTGGCCTAGCGGGAAGGGGACGTGACCTGTGCTCGCTGCACTACTGTGAGGCCACGCCCCCTGATTCCGCCGCTGTGGGGGCACGCTCAGCAGCTCCGTGAACTGCTGGCTATACCCCCAGCCCCTCCGGCTACAGCATGGGCACAGCGTCTACTATTCATGTGTGACGGGGGTCTCCCAACTGCCCCGCCTCTCAACAGGACACTGTCGGCCCCCGGAAGGGACGCGGGAACATCCCAAAACACTGGGACGTTCTCGCGATAAGTGGGACAGTTGGGAGGTATGCTTGTATCATATGAATAGTAATGGCTGCCCCGTATCAGTGACTTCTGTACAAATCTCTGCAGTGGGTGACAGTAACACACACCCATCTCATTGTATTATATAGTAATTGTCTTCATGTCCTGATTATATTGTATTCCAGTGTCTGCACCTGAGTGTATATGGCTGATGCTGAGTGTAGCTGAGTATGAGGGGAGGTAGCTAAGTACACATTATATAGGTTAGTAGTGGGGGCTGTCCTCAGAATAAGCTGAGGTAACGTTGCAGCCGCCATTTTCCTGACTCCTTACGGGCGCCGCCATCTTGGCTTAGCCGGTATCACCACAGAACGCTGCGTGAGGAGATAGATAAATCATTATGTAGCGGTCAGGAGAGTGGGCGGGGCTGAGGAAAGGAGTGGGCGGGGCCTACGGACGGGAGACGTAATACAGCGCAGCCTGCCGTCATCCAAACTCTCCCATACTCCTCTGCGCTGTGTCAGACGCTGACCCGGAAGTACACTCCCGCTGTCACCCCGCCCACCTGCTGACGCTTTTTGTTTACATCATCATCATCATCACTCTCCGCTGCCAGGTAACGTCCGCAGCTCCGGCCCCCTGCCCACTCTCCTATTTCCCCATGCCCCTCTCCCACTGCCCCCTGACCGTGCCCTATTACCCCCAGTCCCTCTCTTACAGCCCTCTGCCCGTCTCCTATGGCCTCCTGACCTTCTTATTTCCATCAATTCCCACTTCCTGCCTGTCTTCTGCCATAATAATACGTCCCTGTATTATTACTATAGATATATAAGTGATGTCACTGTCACCTCCCTGTATTATTACTATAAATATAAGTGATGTCACTGTCACCTCCCCGGTCACCTCCCTGTATTATTACTATAGATATAAGTGATGTCACTGTCACCTGCCCGGTCACATCCCTGTATTATTACTATAGATATAAGTGATGTCACTGTCACCTCCCTGTAGTATTACTATAGATATAAGTGATGTCACCTCCCCGGTTACGTCCCTGTATTATTACTATAGATATAAGTGATGTCACTGTCACCTCCCCGGTCACCTCCCTGTATTATTACTATAGATATAAGTGATGTCACTGTCACCTGCCCGGTCACATCCCTGTATTATTACTATAGATATAAGTGATGTCACTGTCACCTCCCCGGTCACCTCCCTGTATTATTACTATAGATATAAGTGATGTCACTGTCACCTCCCCGGTCACATCCCCGTATTATTACTATAGATATAAGTGATGTCACTGTCACCTCCCCGGTCATGTCTCTGTATTATTACTATAGATATAAGTGATGTCACTGTCACCTTCCCGGTCACCTCCTGTATTATTACTATAGATATAAGTGATGCCACTGTCACTTCCCCGGTCACGTCCCTGTATTATTACTATAGATATAAGTGATGTCACTGTCACCTCCCCGGTCACGTCCCTGTATTATTACTATAGATATAAGTGATGTCACTGTCACCTCCCCGGTCACATCCCTGTATTATTACTGTAGATATAAGTGATGTCACTGTCACCTGCCCGGTCACATCCCTGTATTATTACTATAGATATAAGTGATGTCACTGTCACCTCCCTGTAGTATTACTATAGATATAAGTGATGTCACTGTCACCTCCCCAGTCACGTCCCTGTTGTTATTACTATATAAGTGATGTCACTGTCACCTCCCGGTCATGTCCCTGTATTATTACTATAGATATAAGTGATGTCACTGTCACCTCCTCGGTCATGTCCCTGTATTATTACTATAGATATAAGTGATGTCACTGTCACCTCCCGGTCACATCCCTGTATTATTACTATAGATATAAGTCATGTCACTGTCACCTCCCAGGTCACATCCCTGTATTATTACTATAGATATAAGTCATGTCACTGTCACCTCCCCGGTCATGTACCTTTTTTATTAGTATAGATAGAAGTGATGTCACTGTCACCTCCCCGGTCATGTACCTTTTTGATTAGATATAAGTGATGTCACTGTCACCTCCCCGGTCACGTCCCTGTATTATTACTGTAGATGTAAGTGACTTTATTTCCAAAATCAGATAAACAAATTATATTAGCTTTTTTTTTTTTGACAATAGATGATAAATCCGTGAGAGTGAGACAAACAACATCCACCCCTGTTTGTCAGGAGGACATAGGTGGCCCCTCAGCTCCATCACGGTGCCTCACCAACAAGATCATTCAACTGCTGACTGCAGAGGTGACTTCTGGGAAAGGGACATTATACAGTAACACAGGGGGATGTGACCGGAGAGGTGACTGCTGGGAATGGGACGTTATACAGTAACACCGGGGATGTGACCGGAGAGCTGACTGCTGGGAATGGGACGTTATACAGTAACACCGGGGTATGTGACCGGAGAGGTGACTGTTGGGTATGGGACGTTATACAGTAACACCGGGGGATGTGACCGGAGAGGTGACTGCTGGGAATCGGACATTATATAGTAACATTGGGGGATGTGACTGGAGAGGTGACTGCTGGGAATGGGATGTTATACTGTAACACCGGGGGATGTGACCACAGAGGTGACTGCTGGGAATGGGACATTATACATTAACACCGGGGGATGTGACCGGAGAGGTGACTGCTGGGAATGGGACGTTATACAGTAACACCGGGGGATGTGACCGGAGAGGTGACTGCTGGGAATGAGACGTTATACAGTAACACCGAGGATTTGACCGGAGAGGTGACTGCGGGGAATAGGATGTTATACAGTAACACCGGGGGATGTGACCGGAGAGCTGACTGCTGGGAATGGGATGTTATACAGTAACACCGGGGGATGTGACCGGAGAGGTGACTGCTGGGAATCGGACATTATATAGTAACATTGGGGGATGTGACTGGAGAGGTGACTGCTGGGAATGGGATGTTATACTGTAACACCGGGGGATGTGACCACAGAGGTGACTGCTGGGAATGGGACATTATACATTAACACCGGGGGATGTGACCGGAGAGGTGACTGCTGGGAATGGGACGTTATACAGTAACACCGGGGGATGTGACCGGAGAGGTGACTGCTGGGAATGAGACGTTATACAGTAACACCGAGGATTTGACCGGAGAGGTGACTGCGGGGAATAGGATGTTATACAGTAACACCGGGGGATGTGACCGGAGAGCTGACTGCTGGGAATGGGATGTTATACAGTAACACAGGGGGATGTGACCGGAGAGGTGACTGCTGGGAATGGGACGTTATACAGTAACACCGGGGATGTGACCGGAGAGGTAACTGCTGGGAATGGGACGTTATACAGTAACACCGGGGATGTGACCAGAGAGGTGACTGCTGGGAATGGGACGTTATACAGTAACATCGGGGGGATGTGACCGGAGAGGTGACTGCTGGGAATGGGACGTTATACAGTAACACCGGGGATGTGACCAGAGAGGTGACTGCTGGGAATGGGACGTTATACAGTAACATCGGGGGGATGTGACCGGAGAGGTGACTGCTGGGAATGGGACGTTATACAGTTACACCGGGGGATGTGACCGGAGAGGTGGCTGCTGGGAATGGGACGTTATACAGTTACACCGGGGGATGTGACCGGAGAGGTGGCTGCTGGGAATGGGACGTTATACAGTAACACCGAGGGATGTGACAGGAGAGGTGACTGCTGGGAATGGGACGCTATGCAGTAACACAGGGGATGTGACCGGAGAGCTGACTGCTGGGAATGGGACGTTATACAGTAACACCGGGGTATGTGACCGGAGAGGTGACTGTTGGGTATGGGACGTTATACAGTAACACCGGGGGATGTGACCGGAGAGGTGACTGCTGGGAATCGGACATTATATAGTAACATTGGGGGATGTGACTGGAGAGGTGACTGCTGGGAATGGGATGTTATACTGTAACACCGGGGGATGTGACCACAGAGGTGACTGCTGGGAATGGGACATTATACATTAACACCGGGGGATGTGACCGGAGAGGTGACTGCTGGGAATGGGACGTTATACAGTAACACCGGGGGATGTGACCGGAGAGGTGACTGCTGGGAATGAGACGTTATACAGTAACACCGAGGATTTGACCGGAGAGGTGACTGCGGGGAATAGGATGTTATACAGTAACACCGGGGGATGTGACCGGAGAGCTGACTGCTGGGAATGGGATGTTATACAGTAACACCGGGGGATGTGACCGGAGAGGTGACTGCTGGGAATCGGACATTATATAGTAACATTGGGGGATGTGACTGGAGAGGTGACTGCTGGGAATGGGATGTTATACTGTAACACCGGGGGATGTGACCACAGAGGTGACTGCTGGGAATGGGACGTTATACAGTAACACCGGGGGATGTGACCGGAGAGGTGACTGCTGGGAATGAGACGTTATACAGTAACACCGAGGATTTGACCGGAGAGGTGACTGCGGGGAATAGGATGTTATACAGTAACACCGGGGGATGTGACCGGAGAGCTGACTGCTGGGAATGGGATGTTATACAGTAACACAGGGGGATGTGACCGGAGAGGTGACTGCTGGGAATGGGACGTTATACAGTAACACCGGGGATGTGACCGGAGAGGTAACTGCTGGGAATGGGACGTTATACAGTAACACCGGGGATGTGACCAGAGAGGTGACTGCTGGGAATGGGACGTTATACAGTAACATCGGGGGGATGTGACCGGAGAGGTGACTGCTGGGAATGGGACGTTATACAGTAACACCGGGGATGTGACCAGAGAGGTGACTGCTGGGAATGGGACGTTATACAGTAACATCGGGGGGATGTGACCGGAGAGGTGACTGCTGGGAATGGGACGTTATACAGTTACACCGGGGGATGTGACCGGAGAGGTGGCTGCTGGGAATGGGACGTTATACAGTTACACCGGGGGATGTGACCGGAGAGGTGGCTGCTGGGAATGGGACGTTATACAGTAACACCGAGGGATGTGACAGGAGAGGTGACTGCTGGGAATGGGACGCTATGCAGTAACACAGGGGATGTGATCGGAGAGGTGACTGCTGGGAATGGGACGCTATACAGTAACACAGGGGATGTGACCGGAGAGGTGACTGCTGGGAATGGGACGCTATACAGTAACATGGGGGGACATGACCGGAGAGGTGACTGCTGGGAATGGGATGTTATACAGTAACACCGGGGGATGTGTCTGGGTGATTACTGTACCATTGTGAGCACGTCAGGTGCCTATAATGTGTCAAGATGTCACTGTCTATCTCTCCGTGCAGGAGGGGGAGTATGTAGAGGAACATAGAGGTCTGTATAAGGACGTGATGATGGAGAATCACCGGCCCCTCACATCACTGGGTAAGAGGAGACATTTATTGTACTGGGGAGAGCAGGTATGGTGTCCCATATATACACTCAGCATCTGATAATCGCATATATACAATGTTCTCAGTCACTGTGTGTCTCCTACAGATGGGCCCAGTAACAGGAATACCCTAGAATATTC
Source organism: Crinia signifera (assembly GCF_055691185.1). Lineage (NCBI taxonomy): Eukaryota > Metazoa > Chordata > Amphibia > Anura > Myobatrachidae > Crinia > Crinia signifera. The sequence goes on along the minus strand of NC_139222.1, from coordinate 4,739,043 downwards.
CCGGGATTGTACAGAGGAGAATCACAGGACCCCACAGGAGGATCAGGTAGGTAGGATTTGGGGTCTTGCCAATATACCACAGTGACTGTCACTGTATGATCTATACAGAAGCTGTTGATATTATACTGTTCACCTCCGCTTATTCTAACTATATGCAAATTTCATTATATTTTGTTTGGGTTTTATAGGTCAAAGATCTGTTCGATATTAAGACAGAAGATACAGAGGGAGAAGAAGAGACGTATGTGACTGATATGAAGGCAGAAGATACAGAGGGAGAAGAAGAGACGTATGTGACTGATATGAAGGCAGAAGATACAGAGGGAGGAGAAGAGACGTATGTGACTGATATGAAGGCAGAAGATACAGAGGGAGGAGAAGAGATGTATGTCACTGATATGAAGGCAGAAGTTACAGAGGGAGGAGAAGAGACATATGTGACTGATATGAAGGCAGAAGATACAGAGGAAGGAGAAGAGGTATATGTGACTGATATGAAGGCAGAAGATACAGAGGGAGGAGAAGTGACGGATATGAAAGCAGAAGATAAAGAAGGAAGTGGAAAAGCGATGTATATGATTGGTGATCAACAGTGTAAGGAGGAGGAAATCCCTACAGATATTAGCCTAGGTGAGTAATAGAACTTTATTACAGAGAAGATTACCATATTCTCCTTGCTCAGTCACTATAACAATTTATTTTCCCACATCCTGAATGAATACACGCAAAAAGAGTAATACCACTGTCAGAAGAAATGTGCAATAGGGTATAGTCCTTGGTGTATTATCTACAGATCCATCAGCAGACAACAGTAAGGAAAGGGCTTCAGCCGGTGAGAATGTTTCCTCCCACTGTAGGGCTGGTCTTCTGTGGAAGATGGCAGGCATGTAGGTTCCATCTGCAACTACCATGTAGTATCACCAGCTTGTATCTTTTGAGCTCCGCACCAGTTACAAAATGCCACCAAGAGATTTTTTTGTGTCACCACAGGGTGGCAAACAAACCTTTCTTGATGAAAAAATTATAATGCGATATCAAGGTACAGGTTTATCTGCTTGGCGTTTGCTGCAGCCAGCTAGGCTGCCTTCCCCTGTTCACAGTGACTGAAACCTGTGTGCAGAGTTCCCTTGTCCGGCCGGATGACGTACGTTTCACCAGGGGCACTGGTGAAGCGTCTATGTGGATGACGTACGTTTCACCAGAAGTACTGGTGAAATGTCAATGTAGATGACGTACAACGTTTCACCAGGGGCATTTCTCACATACAGGCATAGAATATGTTGAAGAGGAACCATGTCTTTCGCCTTGCATTCCATATTATTGTCTCAGGGCTGAGGGGTAGATTTATTATTGTTGCGATAAGGATGTATCAACTTTTAACTATACATTATGGGAGTGCGTTATGCCCACTCGATAGGGATACATGTCCTCCCATAACGACTGTGCGCTGTGTACTTCCTTGATTTACTGCGAATGCGCCGGTTTGTGTGTCTTGTGCTGTGTTTTCGGTGCAGAGAGCAGGCACACTTGTCCGCGCCGGAGGCTGTGTAAAACAATAAAGTTGTATGATATGAGGGGTGATCAGCAGTGTAAGGAGAAGAAAATCCGTACAGCTATTAGCCCAGGTGAGTAATAATATGCTGGATACAGGCCCGCCCAAAATAATGCATGAATCTCATATAATACACTTCCGTGTAACTTAAAAGCTTGTAATTCTATCTATAACTGTAACTTTAACTACTTCATTTATATAATTTAATGATAAAAACTATGATACCAACCATGTCTATGCTAACACATCCTATCTTTAAGTAATCATATTGTGTATGGTGTGGGCTACCAGACGGGTGGTGCAGATATATAGATATATCTCTCTATGTATACACTAGTAAGCTGCCACCAGATGGCAGTGTATAAATATATATTTTATATGTGTGTTTTCTTTTACAGGAATTGCTTGTATAATATTCTTATTGTTTATGGGTTATCTGTCTATATCTATATATCCTGAAATATTTTTCTGAATATATTCACACATTGCAGTATCTGTCACCAGCAGCTTACTCCCATTGCCTACACAGAAGAATTGGTTTCGTAGTCTTGGTGCCAACTCTTAGACACACCCCCGGCCTCCAGAGACCGCAGTGGAAAAGATTATAAACAGTTCTCACAGAAACACACACAGACTACAATAGAGCAGTATTTTGTTGACACAATAGAAGCCAGAAACCCCAAAACAGTGTCTCATTTATATTCACACAGAGGAAAAACAGTCACCACTGCCGCAGATCTCACTCCCGTCGGGCACCAGCAACCTTCACATGGACATTCAGACAACAGAGAAGTGTGACACACCTAGAAACTGCACATGGAAAGGTTAACACTGTGGCGGTCATCTTGGGGTTTATTGCACCTACGTACAGCTTTAACTGCTCCAATTGCTGTCTCCACCCCCTATCGCCAAACGCCAGGACCCGCCATTAGACGGAAGGGGGTGCACAAGATGCTCATGCACCCTGTTCCGTCTGAACATTCCGCTACCTCCCGCCGATTCCTGGCCGTTGTCTGCCGCTCCCCAAAACCTTCCCCCCCCCCCCTCCAACCCTGACGGGCAGGGAAAGCACTCCCCCAAACGCTCGCACGTCCCCGTTATATGGAGTGGCTCTCAGCAGTGCAGGGAATCTGGGGGTTCCTAGCTCTGAATAAGAGCCACTCCATCATCTGTACATCAGGCTTCAGTGTCACAGGTTCGGGAGCTCCCCTCCAGCCAAAGGTAGCACCAGGTATACGGCTACAGGAAGAGATGAATCATCATGTGAATGTTATGTAAATTAGAACCGTATGGAAGGTAGTACAAATGTTTCCAGCTGTTACTGGAGAAGCGTCTCCGAGTATTCCCAGACAGCCTGCCTGCCAGGAAGGCAGCAGTAGCAATGCTATGATGGCAGAGGTAGCAAAGCTGATATCTTGTGTAGAGAGACCTAATGCCACTCTGGGTATTCCATGTAAGGAGAATGCAGAGGCCAATTAGGGGAGACAGACGCGAGGTGCCCCAAGGTCCAGGGATAAGTCTTCCAGCTACTGCTAGATTCAGGCTTCAAGTAGAGATCATGGCAACAAAGTTGAACACAGCACCCGGTTCTCTTTCTTTGCAGGGGGAAAAGAGAGTGAATGTAGACTGTATGTGTCACCTGCCCAGTGTCTTCTGTCTGTTTATTGTCTCACACTAAGAAAGCTCAAGAAAGAGAATTCCTTTTGTCCTTGGTTCCAGGTAGCTTGGGATATACACACCTATGGGTTGTGGTCACAAGACTTAGACTGAACAGAAACAACTTTTGAATGAGTTGTATCTTGTCTGTGGGTTATATGCATAATTATGTGTATTACTTGTGTCCTCCTTATGAAGGAAAGTGAGTTGATCCCGATCCCATGTGGTATCACCACAGTGTAGCAGACGAACGTTTCCTGATCTCGTGTGGTATCACCACAGTGTAGCAGACGAACGTTTCCTGATCTCATGTATCACCACAGTGTAGCAGACAAACTTTTCCCGATCTCATGTATCACCACAGTGTAGCAGACGAACGTTTCCCGATCTCATATGGTATCACCACAGTGCAGCAGACGAACGTTTCCTGATCTCGTGTATCACCACAGTGTAGCAGACGAACGTTTCCCGATCTCATATGGTATCACCACAGTGCAGCAGACGAACGTTTCCTGATCTCGTGTATCACCACAGTGTAGCAGACGAACGTTTCCCGATCTCATATGGTATCACCACAGTGCAGCAGACGAATGTTTCCTGATCTCATGTATCATCACAGTGCAGCAGACGAACGTTTCCTGATCTCATGTATCACCACAGTGTAGCAGACGAACGTTTCCTAATCTCATGTGGTATCACCACAGTGTAGCAGACGAACTTTTCCTGATCTCATGTAGTATCACCACAGTGTAGCAGACGAACGTTTCCTGATCTCGTGTAGTATCACCACAGTGTAGCAGACGAACATTTCCTGATCTCATGTGGTATCACCACAGTGTAGCAGACGAACATTTCCTGATCTCATGTGGTATCACCACAGTGTAGCAGATGAACGTTTCCTGATCTCATGTATCACCACAGTGTAGCAGATGAACGTTTCCTGATCTCAGGTAGTATCACCACAGTGTAGCAGGCGAACGTTTCCTGATCTCGTGTAGTATCACCTCAGTGTAGCAGATGAACGTTTCCTGATCTCATGTATCACCTCAGTGTAGCAGACGAATGTTTCTTGATCTCATGTATCACCACAGTGTAGCAGACGAACGTTTCCTGATCTCATCTATCACCTCAGTGTAGCAGACGAACGTTTCCTGATCTCATCTATCACCTCAGTGTAGCAGATGAACGTTTCCTGTTTTCATGTAGTATCACCACAGTGTAGCAGATGAACGTTTCCTGTTTTCATGTAGTATCACCACAGTGTAGCAGATGAACGTTTCCTGTTTTCATGTAGTATCACCACAGTGTAGCAGATGAACGTTTCCTGATCTCGTGTAGTATCACCACAGTGTAGCAGATGAACTTTTCCTGATCTCGTGTAGTATCACCACAGTGTAGCAGACGAACGTTTCCTGATCTCATGTAGTATCACCACAGTGTAGCAGATGAAAATTTCCTGATCTCATGTAGTATCACCTCAGTGTAGCAGACGAACGTTTCCTGATCTCATATGGTATCACCACAGTGTAGCAGATTAACGTTTCCCGATCTCATATGGTATCACCACAGTGTAGCAGACGAACGTTTCCCGATCTCATATGGTATCACCACAGTGTAGCAGACGAACGTTTCCTGATCTCATGTAGTATCACCACAGTGTAACAGATGAACGTTTCCTGATCTCATGTAGTATCACCACAGTGTAGCAGATGAACGTTTCCTGATCTCATGTAGTATCACCACAGTGTAGCAGACAAATGTTTCCCGATCTCATGTAGTATCACCACAGTGTAACAGATGAACGTTTCCTGATCTCATATGGTATCACCACAGTGTAGCAGATGAACGTTTCCTGATCTCAGGTGGTATCACCACAGTGTAGCAGACAAATGTTTCCCGATCTCATGTAGTATCACCACACAGTGTAGCAGATGAACATTTCCTAATCTCATGTAGTATCACCTCAGTGTAGCAGACGAACGTTTCCTGATCTCATATGGTATCACCACAGTGTAGCAGATGAACGTTTCCCGATCCCATGTAGTATCACCACAGTGTAGCAGACGAACGTTTCCTGATCTCGTGTAGTATCACCACAGTGTAGCAGACGAATGTTTCCCGATCTCATGTAGTATCACCACAGTGTAGCAGACGTATGTTTCCTGATTTCATTTAGTATCACCACAGTGTAGCAGATGAACGTTTCCTGATCTCAGGTAGTATCACCACAGTGTAGCAGATGAACGTTTCCTGATCTCATGTAGTATCACCACAGTGTAGCAGACGTACGTTTCTTGATTTCATTTAGTATCACCACAGTGTAGCAGATGAATGTTTCCTGATCTCAGGTAGTATCACCACAGTGTAGCAGATGAACATTTCCTGATTTAACCTGTGTTTTCTTAATTTTATTTCCAGCGGATGGACACAGAAGCAGGAATATCTCAGACAGGCATCTGATTGTATTCCCGGATTGTGACATAAAAGATAATATCTGTAGACAAGATTCTCCTGATAACTCTGATATTGGTACATCTATGAGAGTAGATACAGTGACTCCCTGTTCTACATATGTGAAATGTTTTACACAGAACACCAAGCTTATTACCAATCAGCCAGCTGATAGGCCATTTTCATGCTTTGAGTGTGGGAAATGTTTTACATACAAATCAAATCTTATTACACATGAGAGAAGTCACACTGGTGAGAAACCATTTCCATGCTCTGAGTGTGGCAAATGTTTTATACATAAAACAGCTCTCGTTAGACATCTGAGAACTCACACAGGGGACAAGCCATTTTCCTGTTCTGAGTGTGGGAAATGTTTTATTAACAAATCAGCTCTTGTTATACACGAGAGAACTCACACAGGGGATAAGACATTTTCCTGTTCTGAATGTAGGAAATTCTTTATAAACAAATCAGCTCTTGTTATACATGAGAGAACTCACACAGGGGATAAAACATTTTCCTGTTCTGAGTGTGGGAAATGTTTTATATACAAATCAGCTCTTGTTGTGCATGAGAGAAGTCACACAGGTGAGAGGCCATTTTCATGTCCTGAGTGTGGGAAATGTTTTGCACATAAAACACAAGTTACTACACATCAAATAATTCACACAGGTGAAAAACCATTTTCATGTTCTGAGTGTGGGAAATGTTTTGCACGGAAATCACAAGTTGTTACACATGAAAAAATTCACACAGATGGGAAACCATTTTCATGTTCTGAGTGTGGGAAATGTTATACACTGAAATCAGAACTTGTTAAACATCAGAGAACTCACACAGGTGAAAGACCATTTCTATGCTCCGAGTGTGGGAAATGTTTTACAGCTAAATCATATCTAAATATACATAAAAAAATTCACATAGCTAAGAAACTGTTTTCATGTTCTGAGTGTGGGAAATGTTTTGGAAGGAAATCACAAGTTGTTTCACATCAAAAACTTCACACAGGTGCAAAACCATTTTCATGTTTTGAGTGTGAGAAATGTTTTGCACGGAAATCAGATTTTGTTAAACATCAGAGAACTCACACAGGGGAGAAACCATTTTCTTGTGCTGAGTGTGGGAAATGTTTTACACAATCATCAAGTCTTATTTCACATCAGAGATCTCACACAGGTGAGAAGCCATTTTCATGTTCTGAGTGTGGGAAATGTTTTTCAATTAAATCAGATCTTGTTAAACATCAGAGAACTCACACAGGTGAGAAACCATTTTCCTGTGGTGAGTGTGGGAAAAGTTTTACACAAATATCTAATTTACATAAACATCAGAGGTTTCACACAGGTGAGAAACCATTTTCCTGTTCTGAGTGTGGAAAATGTTTTACACAATCATCAAGTCTTATTTCACATCAAAGATCTCACACAGGTGAGAGTCTACTTTCATGTTCTGAGTGTGGGAAAAAATGTTTGAGTAAATCTAAACTTGCTACACATCAGAGAAGTCACACAGGTGTAAAACCATTTTTATGTGCTGGGTGTGGAAAATGTTTTATAAATAAATCTCATCTTGTTTCACATCAGAAAATTCACACAGGTGAGAAACACTTTGCATGCTCTGAGTGTGATAAATGTTTTACACATAAAACAACTCTTGTTACACATCAGAGACTTCACACAGGTGAGAAGCCATATTCATGTTCTGATTGTGGGAAATGTTTTCTACAGTCATCAAGTCTTATTTCACATCAAAGATCTCACACAGGTGTGAAGCCATTTTCCTGTGCTCAGTGTGGGAAATGTTTTACAGTTAGTTCCCAGCTTCTTAGACATGAGAGAACTCACGTCGATGAGAAGCCACAAACATGTTGTGAGTGTGGAATTAGTTTTTTAAATAAATCACAGTTTCTTAAACATAAAATAAGTCACATAGGCAAGAAGCAGTTTCCCTGTTCTGAGTGTGGAAAATGTTTTACAAAGAAATACCTTGCGACACATCAGAGAATTCACACAGGTGAGAAGCCATTTGCATGTTCTGAGTGTGGGAAATGTTTTACAAATAAAATATACCTTGTTGCACATCAGAGAACTCACACAGGTGAGAAACCATTTCTGTGCTCTGATTGTGGGAAAGGTTTTGCGCAGCAATCAAATCTGGTTACACATCAGAGAAGTCACCGGTGAGAAACTTTCCATTCTCTGATTGTAAGAAATAAATCGGATCTTTTTGCACACAATAGACATCACACAGGTGAGGAAACTTTTGAATCCGAGGCACAAAGCCAGAATCAAGCAATTCCCAAGATTTGCCTGCAATCATACATACATTTCTATTATCATGTCTGGACTACTGCAATGCCATCTTCTTGTAACCAGCCCTGATCACTCCACCTGACACTCTACTCCCTCGTCCTGCTGGCTTCATCATTGGCCTTCTGACTTTCCCAGCCCTGCATGAGCAGCATCCAATGTACCAGAAGCAGATTGATTCCTTACTGTCCTGTTTGCTTTTATCTGTAGCTGAAGTATTTATTTAGTATCCTGTATTGAGTGTAAATGTGACTGTGCCTTATTGGTAGGAAAGTGCTGTATAAGTACCATTATTATTACTGCTGGGAATGATGGGAGTCAGACGTCACATGTATAGAAGAGGATGTTCTGTGTTCCCATGTGGAAGCTTTCTGTCTGCAGAATAAATCTCTTTGTGTATCGTGTCCTCATCCTGGCTCTTATGTGACCTCTAACGTGAATTACTTGTGTAATATTACACGCTATATGTTTTTGGTTTTTAATGTTGCCTGTTCTGTGCAGTGATGTAGCTAGGTGCCACAGTGCCCGGAGCATGGGCATGCACCACCCCCCCCCCCCCCCGTCCCTGAGCCTGAAGGATCATATGGTGCAGAGGGGATTTTTGCCTGCTGCACCTCCAATATATGTGTGGTGGAATGTGGGCCCCCTTTACAGTAGCGTGTTCTCCACTTGCCTGTGTGCCCAAATGCCCTAAGCATCGGTCACATGGCCCCTTCATAGCGTGTGCCCCCACATGCCTTACTGTGCGTCATCGTATGCTGCACTACATAACTACTCTACATCACTACATCCCCCTATACCCTGCACTACATCACTACACTACATCCCCCTATACCCTGCACTACATCACTACATCCCCCTATACCCTGCACTACATCACTACACTACATCCCCCTATACCCTGCACTACATCACTACATCCCCATATTGCCTATACCTTGCACTGCATCATCCTACACCCTGCACTACATCCCACCCCCATCACTGCATGCTTCATCACCCTACACACTTAATTACTATTCTGTGCTATGGGTCCCCCTGTCCTCAGCACTGGCAGGGCTAAAACAGTAATTTTGCACACACACTGTCACACGCTGTCTTCTCATAAACACACTGGGACACAATACACAGACATGCACTGTGCCCAAAAACACACACACACCTCATACACATACTGTATACACACACTTTGCCCCAATACACACACAGTGACACCATATACACACATTGTGCCCCAAAACACACACACACACACTGCCCCATGCATAGACTGTACATTGTAGCTGGACTCACCCCAGTCAGCTGCATATCCCTGGAGCTCTCCTGCAGCTGCTGTCATTCAGCGTGGTCCCTTGATAGGAGCAGGGTCTCAGCGCTGTCGGCAGCATGGTCCTGTCCTCAGCTCCTGTGGGAGCAGGGTCATGGCCTCGGCGCCAGTGTCAGCATGGTCCCGTCCTCAGCTCCGGTGGTAGCAGGGTCATGGCCTCTGCGCCAACGTCAGCAGGGCCGCGTCCTCGGCTCCGGCAGGGGAGTTTCCCAGCCTTCGCTTTTCCTCCTCCGTCAGGGCACTCAAACTGTGTGTCCAGCCCCGACGGCGCAATAGGGCAAGTCTCCCGCTGGACTGCGCGCTAACCAATAAGCGCTCGCAGTCCAGCAGCCACCAATGCTTCTGATTGACTGCTGGACTGCAAGCGCTTATTGGCGAGCGCCGCGGTCCAGCAGGAGACAGAGGCTTGAATTAAAATAGCGGGAGACAGTGGTGCACAATGGTGAGCGGGCGAGGCAGGCGGGCTGGCGGTGCATGGCTCCGGCGCCAGGTGATCAATCTGTGCCCGGAGCTTGTGCTCCACCGGCTCCGCCCTCGCTACGCCGCTGGTTCTGTGAGGGCCACTGCACTCATTGCGTGGAAGGGGGTAAAAAGTCAATCTATTACCTACTGATTGTTATGATAATCTGGGGAGAACTCTGAGTTCACCCTCGCTCTGACTGGCAGGACTGCAAGGGGTTGATTACAGCCTGAATTGTGCTTCTGTGGCAGACGTGGTGAAGCACAGCATCACCTGACCCTGACTCTATTACTATACCTGGAGTCGGCTGGCACCTTCGGATGTCTTAGACTTTGCCACTAACTGCCACCTTTCCAGGACAGACTTCACCCCGTACTTGGATGCCACCTGGTCTCTTGTGGTGACACTAGACCCAACCGAGTCAGGTTACTAGTAAGATGATAAACTGACTAGACGACACAAAGATTAAACTAGGCTATGAACATGGACTGGAACATGCAACCTTGCAGACAAAGTAACACAGGATTTGCGGCCTAGCCACTACTATCGCGGAACAAGACCTACGAGTCCGGCCGGCACCCTGAGAATACCAGCAGCAGATAATAATTTAAGGTGCGGCTTCCTCCACAATGTGTGGGGAAGCCGCCAGTATTCACAACACCTCTGGACAGACACCAGGGAGGATCTTGTGGATAGCTGAGCGAAGAGGAGTTTCTGCTGGATGTACTGAATGTCCCAACTAGACGATTCAGCAGTCTCTTCTGACGCACAATAAATCTCTTGGACAACAGGACTAACCGAACAGTAGTCTAATCTGGATGCTCAGACGGAAGCAACTGAGCGCACAACGATCTCCACTGATGACTCGCTGACAGGACAGGACCTAGACACAGACTTGACCTCGCCAACTGGAAGCAATGATTCCTCAGGACACAGACAAGACGCCACTTAAATGGTTTTCTAGCTGCAGACAGACAGGATGCATTCAGGATATCATAGACCGGAATCCTTGCTAGATACAGGCTGGAATATCCTGGACTCTGGCTGATATGATCATAGAACAAACTGGTATACACAGGATAGGCTGGAAAAATCAGATAGGAGTTTGTAGGAATCGCTGGGACAGTAAGAAATCGCTAGGAACAAGGAATACCACAGGAGTATTAATGGCAGGATTGAGTCCTCAGAGCAGGACTAAATACCAGGTAGCTAGAGACCACCATACCTACTACAGACTAAGGCATGCATGGAAACAAGGCAAAGTGGATCAACCAAAACCTGGAGCGATGATCCGGTCAGTACAAAACCCACACAGAACATGACTAACAGCGAAGGCTGAGACCTGACTGTCATGTTCCTGCTACACCAGCCTGGTGGTAATACGGAGTGGTGAAGGACTGAAGAAATTCTGGAGAATAACCAGGAACTAGACCAGAGCTGTACCTGAGAATAACGGGAACTGGACCGCAGCTGGGTAACAGGAGACTTGCATGGCTTCTCCCAAGCCATGCAAGTCTGATACCAGGCAACCAAGGAGTTAATAGCAGAACAGAGGGGCAGATTTATTAAGCTCGGTGAAGTGATTCTAGGGCAGATGTATTCAGCCTTAACAGTAGATAAATGCAAGGGTGATAAGGAGAGATAAACGTCCAGCCAATCACCTGCTAACTGCCATGTTACAGGCTGTGTTTGAAAAAAGTCAGTTAGCAGGTGATTGGCTGGACGTTTATCTCTCCTTATCACCCTTGCATTTATCTATGGTTAAGGCTTAATACATCTGCCCAATGTGTCTGGTTTTTATCACCGCCCAATCAGCTCCTAACTGTGAAGTTACAGGCTTGGTTTGATAAATGACAGGTAAGAGCTGATTGGCCGGTGATAAAAAAACACACTTTTATCACTTCCCCGAGCCTGATAAATCTACCCCAGAGTTCTCAGTAGCAGACTAGGATTCTCACAGCAGCAGAGACCACGGCAACTGAGGGTCAGGTGCTGGGCAAATATCAGAGTACACATAACAGGCCAGGTAAGCAGAATTAACCTGGACAGTGATAACATGTAACTGTGACAGGGAAGGTGGCCCCTCTCAGCTCTGGGCCCCATAGCAGCTGCACTCCCTGCACCTATGGTAGCTACACCCCTGTATATAACACATGTAACTGTGACAGGGTAGGTGGCCCCTCCCAGCTCTGGGCCCAGAGCAGCTGCACCTATGGGAGCTACACCCCTGTATATAACACATGTAACTGTGACAGGTAGGGTGGCCCCTCTCAGCTCTGGCCCCATAGCAGCTGCACCCCCTGCACCTATGGTAGTTACACCCTGTAAATAACACATGTAACTGTGACATGGAAGGTGGCCCCTCTCAGCTCTGGGCCCCATAGTAGCTGCACTCCCTGCACCTATGGTAGTTACACCCTGTATATAACCCATGTAACTGTGACAGGGAAGGTGGCCCCTCTCAGCTCTGGGCCCCATAGCAGCTGCACCTATGGCAGTTACACCCCTGTATATAACACATGTAACTGTGACAGGGAAGGTGGCCCCTCTCAGCTCTGGTCCCATAGCAGCTGCACCTATGGTAGCTACACCCCTGTATATAACACATGTAATTGTGACAGGGAAGATGGCCCCTCTCAGCTCTGGGCCCCATAGCAGCTGCACCTATGGTAGCTACACCCCTCTATATAACACATATAACAGGGAAGGTGGCCCCTCTCAGTTCTACCATTAAGGCAGGGCTGGGCAATTGCGGCCCTTCAGATGTTGAGGAACTACACATCCCAGCATGCCTTGCATCAGTTTCAGCATGGCCACATAGTAAAACTAATGCAAAGCATCCTGGGATGTGTAGTTCCTCAACATCTGGAGGGCCGCAATTGCCAGCCCTGCATTAAGGTGTGGATTACCGTATTCCCAGATGCTGCGTGTAAGAAGAATTACAAGTGATCCCAATGAGACTATTTTAGCATTGGATGAGATGATTGAATGCTTTATTAAGCGCGGATATCACATAAACGATTTGGAGGCTGCTAAAAGAAAGGTACTCAATATACCCCGTGAAATAGGTTTAACTGAGAATTCCAATCGTATTGACAAGGGTTTGATCCCATGGATCAACAGATTTATTACATCTAGTTCTACCATAAACAAGCATATTAAACAAGTATGGCCTGTTGTCAACTCGGATAAGTACCTACCGGGTTTACTAAACACGCGATTGATGCCTGCTTACTCAAGGGGCCGCAATTTGCGTGACTCTCTTGTAAAGCTGGATGTTACTAATTTAATGAAACATACAATACCCAGCAATTTCCTTACCCGTCCTAATGGTTGTTACCGATGTTTGAGTTGCACAACCAGCAACTCATTACTGATAGGTGATCATGTTTTGCACCCTTATAGTGGAAAGAAGTATATGATTAGACATGTATTAACATGTACTACAAGGTTTGTAGTTTACATTATCTACTGTCCGTGTGGATACCTGTATGTAGGAAAGACGGAAACAACCTTTTGTGAAAGAATGGCCAACCACCGCCTGGCGGTTCGCGGTGGCAAGAGAGGTAAGCATCTCCTACAATTGGAAAGTAGGTGGATAGCTAAATTGGATACCTTGGCACCCAAAGGCCTTAATGAGAAATTTGGGCTGCATTGTTTCCTTTGAAACTTACAAACTAGCCAATTATGTGTGGCAACTTCGTGACAGGTTAGCTAAAATTATTAACTACATTCAGATTAGATTCATAAAATTACTGTATAAATGCATTGTTTTGTATATATAAATATGAGCAACTTGCTAAATTACACTATTGCATATTATTACTGAAATGTTTGCTATATGTCAGGATACTGTTTTTAAAGTTTTTCTATTTGGTTTTTGCATTTATATTTGTAATGTATACATTTTATTGGTGGTTTAGTGAGTGTTGCCGTGCTCTGACCCCTGGAAGCGCCTTTTTTCTGTGATGAGTAATCATTGCAGGTGAATGACGTGAATGGGTTAAGGCACAGGTGTACACTTAATGGGAGGGAGTGTGTTCATTTGCACTGTGAGGTTATTACCTGAGGACGGGTCTATGACTCAAAATATGTTGGAATAAACTATTTGTTCATCAAGAAGACTCGTGAGTGCAGCTTATTTGCTACCCATCTATATATATATATATATATATATATATATATATATATATATATATATATATATATATATATATATATATATATATATATAGAAAAAAGAGTGAGAAAAAAGAGTGAGATGGGCACCTTCTGGTGTAGTAGGTTTATGTTTAATATATGGATCCCTTCACCTTTAGTGAATGATCACCCCAAATGTGTACAAGTGTACCGTTGTTAGTGGATTCCAACCACTTTTTATGAGCGTGTTTGCAGGTAAAGCATCCAGGACAGCTTGGGTTTTTCTTATCCCCACGTTCTTGTCTCTCAGACCATCATAGTGGAACAAAGAAATAGGAATAGAATAGTGTAATATTGCTAACACAATTTATTATCGCAAAACAGACTTAAAATGCTCGTACAATGCATACAAGTATAAAGGCTTATCTGATATAATGGTGAGGTCAGTCAATCGTCATCGCACTGTCAGAATTTCCCTCAATGCGTTTCATCCCCCGCCAGTGGGCTTGGACTTCGTCAGGAGTGTAATTGTTACATGTTCACAGGATTATATTTATACCTTTACTAATAGAGCAGTGGGTGGAGTGTGGTTCCCGCTATTCGTGGCGCCACACTTCCGGTATCTGTCTGGTGGAACGCATATGCGTCACTTCCGGAAGTCCGTGAACCACACGCGACTTCCGGTTTCGGACGCGAATTCCGTTTTTACGGAGTCCGGTGATCTCAGGCTTTCCCCGGAAACAGAGGCAGTGGATGACTATGTTACCTGTCCCCCTAATGGTTGCCTTGGTAACCACTAACGATAATGAGGAAAGGTGATGCTCTGTCTTAAAGTAATACATACGTATATGTCATACATAAGGAAAACTGCAACATGGACATAGAACGGAGAGGACGTCCTTATGGTCGGTGCTTTCCTGGGGTTTTAAGGTCACAGTGCCCTCCCATGGAAATTCCCGATACACAGGTTCGCCCCTCTTTTTGACTGGCACGCAGTATTTGGGACACTTTACGCACTTTAAATAAATATCAAAGTCATACATATATAAAAATATAAAATCACAAAATTTTAAAAATATTAAAAAAGTCCATTAAATTTCATAAAAGTCATGCCAATTTCTTAATATAAAAGGGGTACATTAAAAAGATTTCATAAAAACGGTGCTAGTTCAGAATTATCGTTGAGCCCATTAGGTGTTAATGTGTTGAGCTCATGAATCCAGAACATCTCCCTCCTCGATAGGAGGTTCTCTCTATCCCCCCCCCCCCCCCCCGGGACCCAAGTTAACATGCTCCAGTACTTTAAATTTCATGTCTTCCACATTGCCATTATGATATTTTGAAAAATGTCTTGGAACTGTGTGGTTGTCTACTTTGTTTTTAATACCCCTCACATGCTCCTGGATCCTCAATTTCAGTTGGCGTTTGGTTTTGCCAATATATTTAAAACCACATGTGCACTCCAACATGTAGATCACCCAACTACTGTTGCAGTTGCAGTTGACCAGGCTCTTCAGGGTGTATTTTTTGGATCCATTAAAATTACCGAAATTTTTAAAGTCTGGATGTGCAAATTTGCATATATTGCACTTGTTGCATTTGTAAAAACCTTTTGCTCGGTCCCATGGCATGTTTGATTCTTTCTTTTTTTGTTGTAACATACTTGGTGCTAGGGAGTCCTTCAAATTTTTTGCTTTCTTAAAAACTATGTCTGGATTAACTGGCAGTATTTTATTTAAAATAGGGTCTGTTTGTAAAATACCCCATTTTAGCTTATTTGCTACCCATATATATATATATATATATATATATATATATATATATATATGTATGTATATATATATATATATATATATATATATATATTCTTGGAGGATCCGCACTCACAGCCAGCCAAGGTCATCAATTGGGGTGCTTAACTATAGTGACAATCAATGTGTCCCAATAATATTCTGTGTATGGGATAATTAATCCACGAAAAGCACTCACCAGTAAAAACATCAATCTTTTAATTTCGTACTTGCTTGTAATAATACATAGATCTTACTTCAAGGATCCTCAGATCCTGTAGGTCGACGTTTCGGCCACTAGAGGGCCTTTTTCAAGACAGCTTCAAATACTCACAACTGCACAGTTCAAGGATTTCAAGTTTCATGTCAATATGGAACTATGGTTATAACCTTTTGAACAACAAACAGACCGTTTAGGCACATAAGCACTTTATATTAAATCACGAGGCATATGAATCCTCATTTTTATTATTATTCACTAAACTGTCCGCATAAAAACTGATTTGATAAGTTACTATGTATATCTGTTTCTCTCTATGATGAAAAACCGGCATATGAAACCTAGGCAAGATGGCCGCGGTAATCCCTGAATGAAAGA
Source organism: Crinia signifera (assembly GCF_055691185.1). NCBI lineage: Eukaryota > Metazoa > Chordata > Amphibia > Anura > Myobatrachidae > Crinia > Crinia signifera. The sequence goes on along the minus strand of NC_139222.1, from coordinate 4,722,760 downwards.
AATACTAAAAGCTTCAAGAAAATGGCCGCCGGGATCCCTTATACACAGACACATCGGATTCTATGTGATACCACTACATAGGTGGAACGAGCGGTCCGGGGGACATGATTCATGAACGCACACACAGAAGGAAGTGTGGCACAGACTATATCGCGGCTGATGACGGGCCGCGCATGCGCATTACCGAATCCGGGATACCGGAAGTGTGGCGGAAATGCCGCATATTTACTAAATTTAGTGTTTTATACCTGTTTATATAAGCGGTGCACTTTCTAAACATAGCGCCCCAGTTAGGGGGACTATGCTTTATCCAATGTGATGTGTATTATATACCCACCATAACTAGTTATAATGATCCAGCTCACAGCCTAATTAATGACAGGATATGATGTCAGCAGTAAAGAGGCAGACATATAGGTATAAATAGGAGCCTGGTCTCAGTCTTAACTCACCCTTTGATAAAGTCAGACAGGACGAAACGCGTTGGGTGTTCCTAGCCTCCAGAATCTTCTCTTTAAAGATAAGCACTTAATCACTTTATTCATGTCCATTTTTTAATTGTGTTTATAAGAACCTTTTTAAAAAAAAAAAATTTATATATAAGGTTTTTCTATATAAATTTCTTCTTTTTAGTATTCATTTTACTGTAGTGTCATAAATAAAATATTTATATTTATTTACCCAATTCTCATTCACCGACCATTTTTCTCCATCTGCAGATTACTTTTAAACAATAGTCGCCGCCTCTTTATCCATTGTACACACATATATATATATATATATATATATATATATATATATATGTAGTTTTATAATGTGTAACCTATATCTATCTATCAATGCTGGACAACAATTACAATTATTAATCGTTATTAATCACATTGTTGGGCACATTAGTGCTGCTTTCGTACAATCTCGTTGCCATGGGTTCCATGCTTGTTGCCAGGGTGGATTACATGCTTGTTGCCAAGGGGGAGTTACATGCTCGTTGCCATTGAGATTTGCATGTTCATTGCTAGGGGTTCCATGTTTGTTGCCTAAGGGGAGGTAAATCTGTTTATTGCGGGGGGATTGGCACCGAGGAAGCGAGAGTCGCTGACAGCATTAGACTCTTTTGAAACATCTCTCTAATTTACAAGCCTCTGATTGTGACATTTTCCTCTGTAGTATTGATGTATAAAATCTCTACACTGTTATCCCCCATGAGGGAGGCTTAGCGGCAGTGAAGAGATTATCGGCAACTACAGATACATTCAATAGGGATGCGTTACAATTTCATATTCAATTACTTGAGATCTCCTCAACTCCTCAGCCCCCTTCCTATGATTTCACCCTGAAGTGGTGTACTCAGTTTCGGTACCTTGCCCCCTGCAGGCATCGGCCCACCTGTGTTCCCATGGTCCAGCCCCACTTCCGCCCCTCCCTCCCTGTAATGGGATGCAGTTAAAATCCCGGCGGTCGGGATCCCAGCGTTCAGAATCCCGACCGCCGAAAACCCGACCGCCGAAATCCCGACACTTTCTCCCTCCGTGGGTGTCCACGACACCCCTGGAGGGAGAATAAATTAGCGTGCCGAGCGTAGCAAGGCACCGGGCCCGCAAGGGGGGCGATCCACGCCCCCCCTTGTTGGGATTTCGGCGGTCGGGATTCCGGCGTCGGGATTTTGAACGCCGTGATCCCGACCGCCGGGATTTCATACTGAATCCCCTGTAATGTATAGCCTGCTGATGAAACCATTCGGTGCTGGGATCTGCACAGACCCCCAACCATCGGAACGGGGACAAATTCAGGCCGGTCCGATCATTATAGAATCACCCCTTATGTGTAGGCAGCACTACTGTGAGCATTAGGTGTAACCTGTATTACTGTGAGCATTAGGTGTAACCTGTATTACTGTGAGCATTAGGTGTAACCTGTATTACTCTGGAAATGATGTATTACAGTAGTGTTACTGTGGGCATTATGTGTAAGACGTATTACTGTGGGCATCATGTGTAAGACGTATTACTGTGGGCGTTATGTGTAAGACGTATTACTGTGGGCGTTATGTGTAAGACGTATTACTGTGGGCGTTATGTGTAAGACGTATTACTGTGGGCGTTATGTGTAAGACGTATTACTGTGGGCGTTATGTGTAAGATGTATTACTGTGGGCGTTATGTGTAAGACGTATTACTGTGGGCGTTATGTGTAAGACGTATTACTGTGGGCGTTATGTGTAAGACGTATTACTGTGGGCGTTATGTGTAAGACGTATAACTGTGGGCGTTATGTGTAAGACGTATTACTGTGGGCGTTATGTGTAAGACGTATTACTGTGGGCGTTATGTGTAAGACGTATTACTGTGGGCGTTATGTGTAAGACGTATTACTGTGGGCGTTATGTGTAGAAGGCACTACTACTATTAGAATGTTATATAAGGGACACTACTGTGTCGCATAATCTGTACTAACAGTACAAATGCCTGAAGTAACAAATAATGTATTCTACTGTGTTTTGTAACGGGAATAAGGGAAAATGATGTGCGGTATAAAGTGAATCAGTGACACTACATGCCAATAACATTGTGCAACTGGGTGGTGTCATTTTAAAACACAATCCTTTTTTGTGGCGTTTGCCCCCATTTTATAAGGGGTGGGAGGGAGCGCCAAAGTTAGAGTTTGCAGGGACGCGCCGAACACCCTAACACCGGCCTTGGGGACAGAGCGAAATGTCTGGGCGTGGCCTAGCGGGAAGGGGACGTGACCTGTGCTTGCTGCACTACTGCAGGGTTGCCGACTTTCACAGTCTCCTCTCCGGGAGAAGCCCAAAGAGGAGACTGTCAGCATTACTTCTGGGGGTGAGGCCTGATGGAGCCCCCAGTGATGCAAATACCGCAATATGCGGGTCTCCGGTGAGGGGGCGGGGCTAAATTGGCCTGCATGATTAGCCGAAAAGCAGCGAATAGCGGCAATTTATAGCTTCTACCCACAGTTGCGTTAGGGCGCGGAAGGGGGTCTGACGGAATCTGGGAGGGTGGCCCACCTTTCCGGGGGCTGGAAGGGGGACCCGATTTTCGGGATCCTCCCGGCCATTCTGGGAGGGTTGGCAACCCTGCACTACTGTGAGGCCACGCCCCCTGATTCCGCCGCTGTGGGGGCACGCTCCGTGAACTGCTGGCTATACCCCCAGCCACTCCGGCTACAGCATGTGCACAGAGTCTATTCATGTGTGACGGGGGTCTCCCAACTGCCCCACCGCTCCACAGGACACTGTCGGCCCAGGGGAGGGACGCGGGAACATCCCAAAACACTGGGACGTTCCCGCGATAAGCGGGACAGTTGGGATCATATGATTGTATCTAGGGTTACACCCGTCCGGGATTACTCCGGACAGTCTGGTAATTCAGGCCGGCGTCCGGAGTCTGGACAGGTGGCTGTCCCAGACTATACAATGTCCGGGATTCGGGCGGCCCTGGCAGCAGTCCGAGTGATGGGAAGAGAGACTGCGGGGGATTAGCGCGGGTGGTGGGAGAGACAGGTCTGGGCTGGCTCGGTCACATCACCCCAGGGTCCGACAGCCCAGGCAGACAGGGGGTCCCTCTACGGTATGGGAAGTCGCCGGCGGTGTCTCCGCTTAATTTCCATGCGCTGGAGGGACCCCGCCGGCAACTTCCCATACCCTGGAGGGACCCCCTGTGTGCCTGGGCTGTCGGACCCTGGGGTGATGTGACCCAGTGGCGTAAAGAAGGCTCCGCAGCCAAAGCATTTGCGGGGGGGGGGGGGGGCAGCAATACGTGGGCGCAGTGTCACAGTGCAGCAGCAGTAAGTGTAAAGGCAGGAGCTGGAGGCAGGAGGAGAATGCCGGGGCTCAGCCCTTGGTGGTGCTAGTCTCAGCAAGGTATTCTCCCTGCTCTGCTCCCTTGCTGAGATGAGGTGAGCTCAGTGCTGTCACTGCCCATAGCAGCCTGCACCTGTCTCTGTGACTTCCGATCTTGCCCTCCGGTCCTGCCTGCCACACTGCACTAGATTTATAGACTGTGGCAGGCTTTACAATCAACCTAAATCCTCACAGTGAGGCATATTACAGTGAGGCATATCACAGTGAGGCATATCACAGTGAGGCATATCACAGTGAGGCATATCACAGTGAGGCATAGCACAGTGAGGCATAGCACAGCGAGGCATATCACAGCGAGGCATATCACAGTGAGGCTTTAGGTTGATTATAAATCATACTTGCCTACTTTTGAAAAGCAAAATGAGGGAGATTTTAGATGATCGCAAAATGCACTGAGAGCAGCGTTGCGCATCATTATATACATACATATATAGAGATCAGTGGACCGGCACTCTGTTTCTGCTGTCGGGGTCAATATGCTTGCCTGGGTGCCTGCTTCAGTGTACATGTGTTCAGGTGCGCCAATGTAGATTGCTGTAGAAAGCGTCACTCCAGGGCTTGTGATCAAGTTAACATTTATTGGGTCAACGCCGTTTCGGGCCTCCTGATGACGGGCTGAGGCCCGAAACTGCATTGACACAATAAATTTCCCCTTGATCACAAGCTCTGAAGTGACGCTTTCTACAGCAATCTACATATATATATACATACATACATACATATACATACAGTATATATATATATATATATATATATATATATATATATATATATAGATATATACGCCCTTATTCTGATCGGTGCGGATATTCCCGCATTCTTACGGTGCGGTCCGCACGCCACGGTGTTTTGCCGCGTGCGGCCATCGTCCGTAGAAACGCCCACGTGTCCTCCGCATTCGGACGGACTCACTCTTTAAGAACAGGGCGTGTTTACGGACGACATACAAACCATGCGTGTGCGGGAGAAACACTCCGATTCTGCACGGTATTACTGAGTATTACAGAGTATGCTCGGAAATACCGCATCCGAACGGGAGCCAAGCGGTGCTACCGCCCGTAAGCGGAGTATTTACGCCAAACAACCCACTATGAAGTATCTTCTGCAATACATCACATGACCCACTTATTATACATGTCAAATACACATGTGTATTGCTAGTATTAATATTCTGTCATGTCCATTGTTAGCAGTTTGAAAGTGTCTGACAAGTACAGCATATGTGGGGGACTAGTAAGGTTTCCTTGAAGCAGCAATGGTTTCAATTAAAGCACTGACAAGCGTCCTATTAGTGAGTAATGAGTAAAGGAGTAGATTCTATTGGGTTCAGGTGTTAATGGTTGTAGTCATTAGGCGTACGTTCGCCTACCGCATGAACGAGTGGTGTCCGCAAAGCAATAGTACACTTGTGGACACCGCACATTTCTGCCCTTTTTGATCGCGTGCATTCGGAGTGGTTTCCGAATGTACGCCCCCCAACATAAGTGTACTCCCCCGTGTCCGCCCATGTTTCCGCCCCGTTTTGCCCACTTTGAAACTACGCCCATGTGTCATTCCGCATGACGCCCATAATACGCCCCTATTTCCCGAATGATAGCGGTGAACAGTTCTGGACGGGATCTGGCCGAACTGGTACCGAGTCAAGGCGTGGCACATGCGCGTTGCGTTCTCCACGCATGCGCAGACGCCGTAAAGACGCGATCCGAAAGTATGCGGTAAAGTCCGCGTCAATCAGAATAAGGGCCATAGAGAGAGAGAGAGAGAGAGGAAATTATAAAGTCGGAGTATGGAACAAACCAGAGGACTTAGTTCTGCGCGCGCCGAAGGCGCGCGCGCTCTGCAAAGGGGGTGTGGCCATGGGAAAAGGGGCGTGTCTTTATGTGAAGTGTACCACACCACATACCACTTATACACCACACTAGTCAGACTCCTTATACTATCTAGTACTAGTGCCCTTACACATTGTACCACACAGTATGAGACAAAATTCAAGGACAAAGGGACAGGGAGAGTGACATCAGAGAGACAGTGGGAACACAGAGAGAGTGACAGCAGGGACACAGACAGCCACATATGTACTGTATATTGGGCATCATGGTATGTGGCATATGCTCATTATACATATGCCACACACCGTGATGCTCCATTATACATATATGCCACACACCGTGATGGCCATTATACATATGCCACAAACCAATGCCCATTATAAATATGCCGCACACCATGATGCTCATTATACATATGCCGCACACCGTGATGCCCATTATACATATGCCACACACCGTGATGGCCATTATACATATGCCACAAACCAATGCCCATTATACATATGCCACACCATGATGCTCATTATACATATGCCGCACACCGTGATGCCCATTATACATATGCCACAGACCGTGATGCTCCATTATACATATGCCCCACCGTGATGCTCCATTATACATATGCCGCACACCGTGATGCTCCATTATACATGTCACACACCGTGATGGCCATTATACATATGCCAAACACTGTGATGCCCATTATACATATGCCACACACCGTGATGGCCATTATACATATGCCAAACACTGTGATGCCCATTATAAATATGCCACACACCGTGATGCTCCATTATACATATGCCACACACCGTGATGCTCATTATACATATGCCACACACCGTGATGCTCCATTATACATATATGCCACACACCGTGATGGCCATTATACATATGCCACAAACCAATGCCCATTATAAATATGCCGCACACCATGATGCTCATTATACATATGCCGCACACCGTGATGCCCATTATACATATGCCACACACCGTGATGGCCATTATACATATGCCACAAACCAATGCCCATTATACATATGCCACACCATGATGCTCATTATACATATGCCGCACACCGTGATGCCCATTATACATATGCTACAGACCGTGAATCCCATTATACATATGTCACACACCCTGATGCCCATTATACATATGCCGCACACCCTGATGCCCATTATACATATGCCACACACCGTGATGGCCATTATACATATGCCAAACACTGTGATGCCCATTATAAATATGCCACACACCGTGATGCTCCATTATACATATGCCACACACCGTGATGCCCATTACACATATGCCACACACCGTGATGCCCATTATACACATGCCACACACCGTGATGCTTATTAAACATACCAAAATAGACGGCTCCGGTAGTCAACCACATGTTCTTGCCAACAGCTGCCCTACTGATTTGAGAAGTTTAGCGATATAGTGGCTTAGACCGTGCCCGCCCAAAAAGCAGAAATGACAGAATGACTATAGTAAGCTATCCCATGTTCATTATTATTTCACATAACAGTAGTCATTATACATATGCCGCATACTGTGATGCCCAATATACATATACCACACACCGTGATGGCCATTATACATATGCCACACACAGTGATGGCCATTATACATATGCCCCACACCGTGATGCCCATTATACATATGCCACACACAGAGATTCCCATTATACATATGCCACACACAGAGATTCCCATTATACATATGCCACAGACCGTGAATCCCATTATACATATGTCACACACCCTGATGCCCATTGTACATATGTCACACACCCTGATGCCCATTATACATATGCCACTCACCGTGATGGCCATTATACATATGCCACACACCGTGATGCCCATTATACATATGTCACACACCCTGATGCCCATTATACATGTCACACACCCTGATGCCCATTATACATATGTCACACACCGTGATGCCCATTATACATATGTCACACACCCTGATGCCCATTATATATATGTCACACACCAATGCCCATTATACATATGCCACACACCGTGATGGCCATTATACATATGCCAAACACTGTGATGCCCATTATAAATATGCCACACACCGTGATGCTCCATTATACATATGCCACACACCGTGATGCCCATTACACATATGTCCCACACCGTGATGGCCATTATTCATATGCCAAACACTGTGATGCCCATTACACGTATGCCGCACACCATGATGCCCATTATACATATGTAGAACACCGTGATGCCCATTATATATATATATATATGCCACAGACCGTGATGCCCATTATACATATGCCACACACCTTGATGCCCATTATACATATGCCACACACCGTGATGCTCTATTTTACATATGCCACACACCGTGATACCCATTATACATATGCCACACACCGTGATACCCATTATACATATGCCACACCATGATGCCCATTATATATATATGCCACACACCGTGATGGCCGTTATGCATATATGCCGCACACCGTGATGCCCATTCTAAATATGCCGCACACCGTGATGCTCATTATACATATGCCGCACACCGTGATGCCCATTATACATATGCCACAGACCGTGAAGCCCATTATACATATGTCACACACCCTGCTGCCCATTATACATATGCCGCACACCGTGATGCCCATTATACATATGCCACACACCGTGATGCCCATTATACATATGCCACACACCGTGATGCCCATTATACACATGCCACACACCGTGATGCTTATTAAACATACCAAAATAGACGGCTCCGGTAGTCAACCACATGTTCTTGCCAACAGCTGCCCTACTGATTTGAGAAGTTTAGCGATATAGTGGCTTAGACCGTGCCCGCCCAAAAAGCAGAAATGACAGAATGACTATAGTAAGCTATCCCATGTTCATTATTATTTCACATAACAGTAGTCATGGGAACATGACAAACAGGTGACAAGCTGTATGAGCTTGTCAGTGGCACACACTGCAACCTACATACACTTACACCGTATATATATATATATATATATATATATATATATATATATATACACATATACACACGTATATATATATATATATATATATATACATAGATATATATATATATATATACACACTTATACATTATATATATATATATATATATATATATATATATATATATATCTTTTAAGTGCCCCTTGTAGGAAGGCAGGCAGCTAGAAAATTAATGGGGCATGACGACAGGAGTAGTGGAGCATGTCTTGGGACGGAAGCCAGTCGGGGACCAGTGGTGGGGGGAGAGGTGATCGATAAGAAGCAGGCTTAGTGAGTGGGGGAGAGGAATGCAGCTTACAGTCAGTTCACTTTAAGCTTTTACTTACTGGCTGCTGCGGCTGCTGCTCCTTACACAGCTGAGACGAGTCTGACACTCTTGTGTGCTCCCGGCTCCCGCTGTCCGACTCACTGTCTGCCAATGCCTCAGTCCACTGCCGCTGCCAGTGCCGCTCCTGCACGCTCAGGCCAGCGCTACCCACACAGCCCCGCGGTGGCCTTCCTAATTACGTCACGGCGTCGCGCATTTAGGCCCCGCCCCCACAATGACGCGTTCGCGCATGCGCATTACGTTTTTATTGGAAAGGGGACAAAAAAGCGGGAGAACCCCAGGGATTTGCGGGGGGCGGGAGAATGATTGGAAAAACGGGAGACTCCCGCTAAATGCGGGAGGGTAGGCAAGTATGTTATAAATGCTGCCACAGTCTGAGCTGAAACTAAGAAGAATCATGTGAACTTGTCTGTGTCCGGAGTCCAGGCAGCTGCACTTGGAGCCTGCCAGCCTGCCTACCTGCCTGCCTACCTGTCTGCCTGCCTGCCTACCTGCCTGCCTACCTGCCTGCCTACCTGCCTGCCTGCCTGCCTACCTGCCTGCCTACCTGCCTACCTGCCTGCCTACCTACCTGCCTGCCTGCCTACCTACCTGCCTGCCTACCTGCCTGCCTACCTGCCTGCCTGCCTACCTGCCTGTCTACCTGCCTGCCTGCCTACCTGCCTGCCTGCCTGCCTACCTGCCTGCCTGCCTACCTTCCTGCCTGCCTGCCTGCCACCCCAGGTCTGACTCTGAAACTTCTCTGATTATATGTTCAGTGAGGGAACAGGAGGGATAACTTTGATGGGAGGGACAGGAGGAGGGATAATTGTGATGGGAGGGACAGGAGGAGGGATAATTGTGATGGGAGGGACAGGAGGAGGGATAATTGTGATGGGAGGGACAGGAGGAGGGATAATTGTGATAGGAGGGGAAAAGCGGAAATAGTGATGGATTAAATGTAAGGATATGTATGAAAAAAATTATAATTAATAATGTATGGGAGGGGCGCAAACATTTTTATGGGCAGGGGGACGCAAAATTTCTAGTTACGCCACTGATGTGACCAATCCAGCCCAGACCTGGAATACACTCCCCCTTGGTAATAGGGGTAATAGGCATTTATTCTCCCCCTTGGCCATAGGCATTTGCACCCCCCCCCCCCTTTGGCAACATGCATTTGCACTCCCCAGTTGCATCGAGCATGAAACCACTATCAATTAACATGTAGGTAAGTGTCACTTATATGGCATAATATATAATAGGCATTAGGATGTGTGGGGTGTGTAATGGGCATCACGGTGTGTGGCGTAATGGGCATTACGGTGTTTGGAATAATGTGTAATGGGCATTGCAGTGTTTGGGATAATGTGCAATGGGCATTACAGTGTGGCATAATGTGTAATGGGCCTTATGGTGTTTGGAATAATGTGTAATGGGCATTATGGCATGTGGTATACTATGTAATGGGTGTGTGACATGTAATCAGCATTACGGTGAACTGTTTGTCCCTCCATTACAAAAATTTTGTTGAGTCCTGGCATAACTTGTAATGGGCATTATGGTGTATGGCATAACATGTAATGGGCATTATGGCATGTGGTATACTATGTAATGGGTGTGTGATGTGTAATCAGCATTATGGTGTCTGTATTGTCCCTATCTTAGAAAAAAATTGAGTCCTGGCATAACAAGTAATAAGCATAATGTGTAATGGGCATCACGCTGTGTGGCATAACATGTAATGGACATTATGGCATGTGGTATACTATGCCATTTTGTACACTATGTAATGGGTGTGTGACGTGTAATCGGCGTTATGTTGAAAATTTTTGATGATACTGTCTGTATCATTCCTGCTTTACAAAAAACCTTTTCGGTCCTAGCATATCGTGTAATGGGCATTGTGGTGTATGGCGTAACATGTAATGGGCATCACGCTGTGTGGCATAACGTGTAATGGGCATTATGGCATCTGGTATACTATGGCATTTTGTATGCTATGTAATCGGTGTGTGACGTGTAATCGGCATTATGTTGAAAATTTTTGACGCGCGCCTACGGCGCGCATTCTCTGTGTTCTTTCTCCTTACCAAAAAACTTTTTCAGTCCTGGCATATTGTGTAATGGGCATTGCGTGTATGTCGTAACATGTAATGGGCATCACGATGTGGGGCATAACGTGTAATGGGTATTACTGTGTATGATGTAACATGTAACTGGCATTATGGTATGCAAAATCAAGAATGAAACTGAAGCAAAGGTTAAAAAAATTCAACATAAGGGGTCAAAGGGCGGAGCTGGGGCCGGGACATGGGTGGGGCAGTGGGTGTGTCAAGGGGTAGGCCAATGTCCGGGAATCTCTCAACAAAAAGGTGGTAACCCTAATTGTATCATATGAATAGTAATGGCTGCCCTGTATCAGTGACTTCTGTACAAATCTCTGCAGTGGGTGACAGTAACACACAACGGGGTGCAATTGAAATCCCGGCGTTCAAAATTCCTACGCTGGAATCCCGACCGCAGAAATCCAGACACTTTCTCCATCCGTGGGTGTCCACGACACCCATAGAGGGAGAATAAATGAGTGTGCACACTGCGTGGCGATCCACATTCCCCTTTTGTAGCGATTTCGGTGGTCAGGATTTCATACCAATCCCCACACAACAATCTCATTGTAGTATATAGTAATTGTCTTCATGTCCTGATTATATTGTATTCCAGTGTCTGCACCTGAGTGTATATGGCTGATGCTGAGTGTAGCTGAGTATGAGGGGAGGTAGCTAAGTACACATTATATAGGTAAGTAGTGGGGGCTGTCCTCATAATAAGCTGAGGTAACATTGCAGCCGCCATTTTTCTGACTCCTTACGGGCGCCGCCATCTTGGCTTAGCCGGTATCACCACAGAACGCTGCGTAAGGAGATAGATAAATCATTATGTAGCGGTCAGGAGAGTGGGCGGGGCTGAGGAAAGGAGTGGGCGGGGCCTATGGACGGCGCAGCCTGCCGTCATCTAAACTCTCCCATACTCCTCTGCGCTGTGTCCGACGCTGACCCGGAAGTACACTCCCGCTGTCTCACCCCGCCCACCTGCTGACGCTTTTTGTTCACATCATCCTCTCCGCTGCCAGGTAACGGCCGCAGCTCCGGCCCCCTGACCGTGTCCTACTGCCCCCTGCCACTCTCCTACAGCCCCTCTCCTACTGCCCCCTGCCAATCTCCTACTGCCCTGTGCCCCTCTCCGATCCCCTGTCCTACTGCCCCCTGCTCCTCCCCTACGGCCCCCTGCCCCTCTCCTACTGCCCCTCTCCTACTGCCCCTCTCCTACCCCCTGCCCCTCTCCTACCCCCTGTCCTACTGCCCCCTGCTCCTCCCCTAGTGCCCCCTGCCCCTCTCCTACTGCCCCCTGTCCCTCTCCCACTGCCCCCTGTCCCTCTCCCACTGCCCCTGCTCCTCTCCAACTGCCCCCTGTCCGTGTCCTACCCCTCTCCTACTGACCCCTGCTCCTCTCCTACTGCCCCCAGTCCCTCTCCTACTGCCCCCTGACTGTGTCCTACTGCCCCCTGCCACTCTCCTGCCCCCTGGCCGTGTCCTTCTGCCCTATTACCACCTGTCCCTCTCTTACAGCTCCCTGCCCGTCTCCTATGGCCTCCTGACCGTCTTATTTCCATCCATTCCCACTTCCGGACTGTCTTCTGCCATAATAAAATAATATTACTATAGATATAAGTGATGTCACCTCTCTGTCACATCCCTGTATTATTACTATAGATATAAGTGATGTCACTGTCACCTCCCCGGTCACCTCCCTGTATTATTACTATAGATATAAGTGATGTCACTGTCACCTCCCCGGTCACCTCCCTGTATTATTACTATAGATATAAGTGATGTCACTGTCACCTCCCCGGTCACCTCCCTGTATTATTACTATAGATATAAGTGATGTCACTGTCACCTCCCCGGTCACCTCCCTGTATTATTACTATAGATATAAGTGATGTCACTGTCACCTCCCCGGTCACCTCCCTGTATTATTACTATAGATATAAGTGATGTCACTGTCACCTCCCCGGTCACCTCCCTGTATTATTACTATAGATATAAGTGATGTCACTGTCACCTCCCCGGTCACCTCCCTGTATTATTACTATAGATATAAGTGATGTCACTGTCACCTACTTTATACAGTAACACCGGGGGGATGTGACCGGAGAGGTGATTGCTGGGAATGAAACGTTATACAGTAACACCGGGGATGGGACCGGTTAGGTGACTGCTGGGAATGGGACGTTGTACAGTAACACCGGGGTATGTGACCGGAGAGGTGACTGCTGGGAATGGGACGTTATACAGTAACACCGGGGGATGTGACCGGAGAGGTGACTGCTGGGAATGGGACGTTATACAGTAACACCGGGGGATGTGACCGGAGAGGTGACTGCTGGGAATGGGACGTTATACAGTAACACCGGGGGACGTGACCGGAGAGGTGACTGCTGGGAATGGGACGTTATACAGTAACACTGGGGATGTGACCGCTGGAAATGGGACGTTATACAGTAACACTGGGGGATGTGACCGGAAAGTCATGACTGCTGGGAATGGGACGTTATACGGTAACATCGGGGGAGGTGATCGGAGAGGTTACTGCTGGGAATGGGAGGTTATACAGTAATACCGGGGGATGTGACCGGAGAGGTGACTGCAGGGAATGAAACGTTATACAGTAACACCGGGGATGTGACCGGTTAGGTGACTGCTGGGAATGGGACATTATACAGTAACACCGGGGATGTGACCTGAGAGGTGACTGCTGGGAATGGGACGTTATACAGTAACACCGGGGGATGTGACCAGAGAGGTGACTGCTGGGAATGAAACGTTATACAGTAACACCGGGGATGTGACCGGTTAGGTGACTGCTGGGAATGGGACATTATACAGTAACACCGGGGATGTGACCTGAGAGGTGACTGCTGGGAATGGGACGTTATACAGTAACACTGGGGGATGTGACCGGAGAGGTGACTGCTGGGAATGGGACGTTATACAGTAACACCAGGGGATGTGACCCGATAGTTTACTGCTGGGAATGGGACGTTATACAGTAACACCGGGGGATGTGACCAGAGAGGTGACTGCTGGGAATGGGACGTTATACAGTAACACCGGGGGATGTGGCCGGAGTGGTGACTGTTGAGAATGGAACGTTATACAGTAACATCGGGGGAGGTGACCGGAGAGGTGACTGCTGGGAATGGGACGTTATACAGTAACACCTGGGGAGGTGACCGGAGAGGTGACTGCTGGGAATGGGACGTTATACAGTAACACCGGGGTATGTGACCGGAGAGGTGACTGCTGGGAATGGGACATTATACAGTAACATCGGGGGATGTGTCTGGGTGATGACTGTATCATTGTGTGTGTCAGGTGCCTATAAGGTGTCAGGATGTCACTGTCTATCTCTCCATGCAGGAGGGGGAGTATATAGAGGAACACCGGGGTCTGTACAAGGACGTGATGATGGAGAATCCCCAGCCCCTCACATCACTGGGTAAGAGGAGACATTTATTGTAGAGGGGAGAGCAGGTATGGGGGTCCCCTATATACACACAGCATCTGATAATCACATATATACCATGTCCTCAGTCACTGTGTGTCTCCTACAGATGGGCCCAGTAACAGAGATACCCCAGAGAGATGTCCCCGTCCTCTGTATTCCCAGGATAATCACATATATACCATGTCCTTAGTCACTGTGTGTCTCCTACAGATGGGGCCAGTAACAGGAATACCCCAGAGAGATGTCCCCGTCCTCTGTATTCCCAGGATAATCACATATATACCATGTCCTCAGTCACTGCGTGTCTCCTACAGATGGGCCCAGTAACAGAGATACCCCAGAGAGATGTCCCCGTCCCCTGTATTCCCAGGATAATCTCATATATACTATGTCCTCAGTCACTGCGTGTCTCCTACAGATGGGCCCAGTAACAGGAATACCCCAGAGAGATGTCCCCGTCCTCTGTATTCCCAGGATAATCTCATATATACTATGTCCTCAGTCACTGTGTGTCTCCTACAGATGGGCCCAGTAACAGGAATACCCCAGAGAGATGTCCCCGTCCTCTGTATTCCCAGGATAATCACATATATACCATGTCCTCAGTCACTGCGTGTCTGCTACAGATGGGCCCAGTAACAGGAATACCCCAGAGAGATGTCCCCGTCCTCTGTATTCCCAGGATAATCACATATATACAATGTCCTCAGTCACTGCGTGTCTCCTACAGATGGGGCCAGTAACAGGAATACCCCAGAGAGATGTCCCCGTCCTGTGTATTCCCAGGATAATCACATATATACAATGTCCTCAGTCACTGCGTGTCTCCTACAGATGGGCCCAGTAACAGGAATACCCCAGAGAGATGTCCCCGTCCTCTGTATTCCCAGGATAATCACATATATACAATGTACTCAGTCACTGCGTGTCTCCTACAGATGGGCCCAGTAACAGGAATACCCCAGAGAGATGTCCCCGTCCTCTGTATTCCCAGGATAATCACATATACACCATGTCCTCAGTCACTGTGTGTCTCCTACAGATGGGCCCAGTAACAGGAATACCCCAGAGAGATGTCCCCGTCCTCTGTATTCCCAGGATAATCACATATATACAATGTCCTCAGTCACTGCATGTCTCCTACAGATGGGCCCAGTAACAGGAATACCCCAGAGAGATGTCCCCGTCCTCTGTATTCCCAGGATCTAGAAGAAGAGACGTATCTGACTGATGTGAAGACAGAAGATACAGAGGGAGAAGAAGAGACATATTTCACTATTATAAAGGTAGAAGAAACAGAGGGAGATGAGACGTATGTGAGAGGTGACCAGCAGTGTAAGGAGGAGGAAGTTCCTATAGATATTTGCCCAGGTTAGTGATAAACACTTTTCTCTTTTGGTACGCTGGTATTTAAGTAGGGGGGGGGGGCAATAACACGAACGAGAGTAATACACAAGAAGTAGAAACAGGGATATTCAATGTTAGCGAACACAACCTGACTACTGAACACCAAAGACTCCTGGACAAAGGTCTAAAATTTGCACCGACGATTCCGTTGGGTAAATTTCAGACATACCTAGACTTACATAATTTTTCAAGAAAACTTGCAACAATAAGAAACACAGATGTCATCGACCAGTAATGACATACCAATCTGAAACCCCAATCTACCTTCTTTCCCAGCCACATGACAGGATCACAGGTAAATGGCTTTATTAAAATGGTAGAAAAAGACTTAGAACAACTCAACATTAAAGATCATGGAAACAATCTGACCAGGAAAGAAATAATAGCACTACATGATCTACAGAACAACCATTTGCTGATAATTAAACCAGCCAATAATCGCATCCGATTTATTGGCTGATATTTGGCTGATTCGATCTGCGATGCGATTCAGCGTCCGATTTTTGGCCGATTTTTTTGCCCATTTTATCGGTCATTTCCTGCCGATTTGCATGCTATTCCATCCTTGCACACCCCCAGGTAGTATGCAATGCGATTTTCGGGAAATTAAATATCTTTATTACTTTACATGTATTCCCCGTCCGCTCGCCACACTATCTAAAATCGACTCCACGCCGATGTGGATAGTGGGGGTATGAAAAGGTTGGAGGACGCGTACCGCCGCCCCTCGCGGGCTCACTATGCTCGCCACGCTTCGGATTGCCGTTGATAGTGGGGGTGGCGTTGACAATGGGGGTGCATTTAACATTGTAAGTACCCATCAGGGTGCTTGTACAATTAAAAATTAAATTGCATCGCATGCCACTATATTGCATGCGATGCACTACGATGGAAACCGGGGGTGTGCAAGGTGTGCAATGATGGAACAGCATGCAAAAAATCGGCAAAAAATCGCATCTGATTTTTGCATGCGATTTTCGGCCGATTTCGCGGGCACCCTGATAATAAACAAGTACCCGTATTGCTTAGTGGGCTATTCTGCGTAGTGAAGTGCGATCTCAGTAGTTAAGTTAATTTATTCACTGCAGCCTGAGTAAAATCGCATCGCACATAGCGTGAGATGAGATGTGAGATGAGATGCGATCTCAGTAGTTCATATGGTAAAACACCACCACTCTCCACGTCACCCCGAAGCGTGGCGAGCGCAGTGGAACGCATCCTCCCACCTTTTCATACCCCCACTTTCCACGTCGGCGTGGAGTTGATTTTATATAGTGTGGCGAGCGTACGCGGATTACTTTACATGTATTCTGCGTCCCCTCACAGGGCTCGCTGCGCTCACCACGCTTCGGGCTCGGTGGCTCGTTGCGCTCGCCACACTATATAAATTCAACTCCAGGCTGGTGTGGATAGTGGGGGTATGAAAAGGTGGGAGGACGCCTTCCGCCACCGCTCGCCACGCTTCGGGGTGACGTGGAAAGTGGTGGTGTTTTAGGTGTTTTACCATATGAACTACTGAGATCGCATCTCACATCTCATAACTCACATCTCATAACTCACATCTCATATCTCACATCTCATCTCATATCTCATCACACATCTCACGCCACAAAAAAGGGCCATGTGATGCGATTTCACTCAGGGTGCAGTGAATAAATTAACTAATTTAACTACTGAACGTATGTAGGAAATCTGGGCGCCCTGCTAGGAAACAAGTACTGAAAGTACGATGGGCACGAGATTCGCCCCCAGCTACGCCAATCTCTTTATGAGTTGGTGGGAAGGTCGCCATATCTGGGGGAGCGGGAGGCAAATCTTGTGCTATGGACAAGATACATAGATGACCTATTTTTCATCTGGAGGGGAGGCGAACAGTCACTTAGAGACTTCACATAACACCTTAATGACAATGAGAACAATCTAATATTTACCACCATTTACAGCAAAAAAAAAAAGTAAACTTTTTAGACTTGAATATTTACATAGAAGACCTTCAGATACAGACAACAACATAACGTAACGGCTCTAAAACGACAGATTTATATATAACAAGGGAAGGAACTGACAACCCAATTCCAGGAAAACCAATACAAAGAAAAAGACATTGATACAGCTTTCCAACAAATAAAACAAACCAATCAAAATGATCTACTCAAACACAAAGAGAAAGATCGAGACACTATATTGAAAGAAATCCCGTTCATTACACAATAATCAACAATCAAACCAATTGAGAAAGATTCTGACCAAACATTGGCCACTATTACTAGAAGACGAGATCCTAGCCGACCACCTTCCACAAATACCGAAACGAAGATTCAAGAAAGCCCCAGACCTAAAACAGAAGCTTATTAAAAACCACATCCCACCAAAATCTAAAACCGGCCGAACAAAGGTTTCTTTTACTGCGGTCAATGTACAGGATGTAAAAACCAGAATCAAAGATCAACAAAGCCTATCACAACATTCAGATCTCTAATCAAAGGCGAAGTACACAAGATAAAACAAGAAGGGGGGGATTTACCTATTAGAGTGCGAATGTAAAAAACAATATGTAGACCGTCCCACTAGAAACCTGAAAGACCGCATACATGAACATATAAGAAACAAGACGAGGATATGAGGATCACAACCTTTCAAAGCACTTAAAATTGTAACGACAGCAACCCACAATCATTAAAATTCATAGGCATAGAACTGATACATCCTAACTGGCAAAGGGATAAGGGGGGGCTACACCTACAATCTGGACAAATCCGAACTGAAATGGGTGTACGACCTCAAAACGCTAGCACCTAGAGGGTTAAACCTGGACAATGAGGTAAAATCAATCATTAGTAAAAAATAAAAAGTTAGAAAATAAGAATATATTAAGATCACCCAACCACACGCTGGTAGGACAGGATTATGTATGAAAATAAGCATGTCTAAGGGAAACTGCGTAAATGTAGATAGAGAGATACTTTGAATACACCCATAAGCAAGTTTAGGAAATTGGTATAAAAACTATTACAACAACAAAGACCAAAAAATAACATTATAAACACGTGAACTAATGCACGTATATAAAGGAATTTGCTGACTGTTTGAAGCCGCATTCAACAGACAGCTGATTGACATACCCACAGACCAATAAGAATCACTTCAGAAAGAGCGAAGGGTTACTGGATGCATGAAGATACCTCCCCCCAGCCAGTAGATTGACACTCAAACGGACCAGTGAACAAGAAAGCATTCAGAGCAATCACAAGTCAGAGAGGGGCATTTAAACCAACAAGCTGTCTGACATGACAAACTCCTTGAAGAAGGCTCCACTGAGCTGAAACGCGTTGGAGAGAGACATTCACTGAAACAAATCCAGAATCAACCCTGCACCCGCAACGGTGAAAGCCCAGAGCACAGCACGGGAACCAAAACTGGAAGTCGGCTGAGAGACGGACCGATTGTGAGGAGAGGGTAAGTAGGAGGCTGGGAACGGAGTGTGAGGCAGGAGGAATCCCAGGCAGGCTGGTGGGACACGGCGCGCACGCCACCACCTGGCCATAGTGAAGTGGTTCCCATCCCCTGTGAACGCAGCACCGGAGGCAAGCCGTGACACTATACTTATAGGGCATACTGCAAAGGGATTTGTTAGTCTGTGATGTCAGTAACAGGAAGTCTGGGATTGGCTGAGAGAGATCATGTTACTGAATTCAACTTGGCCACCCACATAGCAGGGAATGGAGGGAACTTTGGTTTGTTTGTGACGCGACCGCTGCCTGCAGTAATGGCATAAAGCAGTACTGTGGAACACAGGGTGCAGCGTAGACGCACTGAACAGACGCCGGATTGTCCGCAGCCTTTAAACCTGGACTCACCCTCCTGGGAGTATAACACAGTGCAAGCCTGGAGACACACTTGAGAGGTAGAAAAGTGTTTCTTTTCCCCTGATTTATGGCCGCCCCCCCCCCCCCCTCTCCCCCCTTTTACGGGTGGTCCCAGCACACTTTTCTGGCTTTTGGGGGTACTTGCAATGGAATTCCTGGATGAGTTTAGGAGCATGAATGACTGCAGCATTAGTCCAGGACAATATCCTTTCCAATCAATAAGATGTTGGAGTCGATTGAAACAGAGATGAGAATCCAGGATTTTAGATACTTCATACTCTACTCCTTGTTGAGTTTTTATACTTTAGGTGCCATGGGGAGCCTTTAATGAAAATGATTAAGAATAAGTGGTATTGATAAGGAAATGCAGAAAGAGTTCGGAATTTACAAAAATGATGTAAGCTTTAGCTTGTAGGCAGCTGGGTTAATAACATGCTCCACAGAAAAAAGCCCAAATTTCATAGAAGGAACCTTTCATTTTAGGTTATATGTTGAGAACAACACCCGATCTCCCGATTTATGAGCAGCCAGTGCTGTGCATCTTCTGTCAGCAAATCTTTTGTAATTGCTTGATGCCTTCGATAAGGAAGTGTGGATGTTTCTCCAGATCTTGATGAACCGCTGAAAAGTCTACTGCTGGTTCTGAAGATGCTGGGAGAGGCTGAAACTCTGGTACTTTGGGATGAAAAACATATTTTGCAAACAATGGTTTGCATATAGATGATGTATGATGCTGATTATTGTGACAGAACTCCTTAATATATTCTGCCATAGACTGAGTCTCTGGAATGGAGGCTGGATAAATTCGGCGTCTGGGCGGAGGTTTTACCGGGATAAGGTCGATAGGGCAAACCCAGGGATGAGGATGAGAAGGAAGTGTATCAGCACCAACTTTACTAGAAACATCAGGAAAGGATAAGATGGTATATCTGCTGCTTTGGGAGTAGAACGTTGACCCAGAACAGGACTTGAGAAGTGGTACAATCAATACTGGGATTATGTAGACTTAGCCATGGTGGACCAAGGACCAGGGCGTGTGAAGCTTTAGGGATCTCTAGAAAACGAAGCATCTCTGAATGAATTGACTTGAATAGGTAAAGTTCTGAGGACAATTGTGAGAATCCTACTGCCATCCACATCAGTAAGGAACACTGGACGCAAATGTCTCTCAGTGGATAGGGACCACTTTTGAAGTAGAGTCATAGTTATGATGTTTCCTGCAGCACTGGGTGAGTCGCTGCGCTCGCCACACTATATAAAATCAACTCCGTGGATAGTGGGGTTAAGAAGAAGTACAAAATCACATCAAATCGCATGCGATTTATCTGCCGCCGTGAAACTAAAAAAGTACCAAAGTCAGTTACGGGGGTGACATAAATGGGGGAGCCCGTTACACAGTAAAACATTTGAAGTTCCCAGCTCCACTAATCACTCATCTATACCCCTAAAAGACTCCTCCCAACATACCCTATGGTCTCAGAAAAGCGGATTAGTAAGTACCAAAATCCTGATATTACAGAAATGAGTAACCTATTCTCCTTGCTCATTCACTACAACAACTTTTTACTCCACATTCTGAATGCATACACATACAAAGTGACGTAACTCTGTCAGAAGAAATGTGCGGTAAGGTATAGTCCTTGGTGTATCATCTACAGATCTATCAGCAGCCGGTGAGAATGTTTCTTTGCACCATAGGGGTGGTCTTCAGGGGAAAATGGCAGGTGTGTAGATTCCATCTGCAATTACCATGTAGTCTCACCAGCCGGCATCTTTGGAACTCCACGTAAGGTTAGAAAGAGCCACGAAGAGATGTTCTAAAGATAATGACACAGAGAATGTCACACTTGCACCCAGAATGGCTAATACATCAGGATCCAGTGTTACAGGTTCGGGAGCTCCCCTCCAGCCAAAGGTAGCACCAGGTATACGGCTACAGGAAGAGATGAATCCTCATGTAAATGTTATGTAAATAAGAACCATATGGAAAGTAGTACAAATGTTTCCAGCAGTGGCTGTTACTGGAGAAGCATCTCTGAGTATTCCCAGGCAGCAGTAGCAATGCTATGATGGCAGAGGTAGCAGAGCTGATATCTTGTGTAGAGAGACCTAAAGCCACTTTGGGCATTCCATGTAAGGAGAATGCAGAGGCCGATCAACGGAGACAGAAGCGAGGTGCTCCAAGGTCCTGGGATCAGGAAGTCTTCCAGCTACTGCTAGATTCAGGCTTCAAGTAGAGATCGTGGCAACAAAGTGTAACACAACAGCACTCTTCCTCACACCAAGTTTCTGAGACGAGAGAGTGGATGCAGTGTCCTGTATGTTTCACCTGCCCAGTGTCTTCTGTCTGTTTTGTTTCCTGGAAGTGATGCATACTTCCAAGAATGATGTATGTTTCGCCAGGGGCACTGGCGAAACGTCAATATGGATGACGGGCGTTTCACCAGGGGCACTGGCGAAACATCAATGCGGATGACGGGCGTTTCGCCAGGGGCACTGGCGAAACGTCAATATGGATGACTGGCGTTTCGCCAGGGGCACTTGGCAAAACGTCAATGTGGATGACAATGTGGCAGGGGCATTGCTGGGAATATGAAGATGAACCATGTCCTCTGTCTCACGGTCCATATTATTGTCTCAGTCTTTTAAATAGAGAGTTAATTTTTTTTTGTTTTGTATGGAAATGGAGCATGGGCATCAGAGTTAGTTATCAAAGCACTTCTGCAGAAAGATAAACTACTATATAAGAGAGTATGGAAGACCTAAAATGGTGTGAATCCAATGACCATCCAACCAATGCAACTGTCTCTTTTTTGGGGGGGGTGGATTTGGTTCACATTATACATATTTAAGGTACAAATATCAGCTCCTTCTTAGACACCACACTGGACTCACTTCACTTCTTTCAGGTGGTGGAAACAGAGGCAGAAGTTCATGCCCGTTGGCATGTGGATGTTTAATGCCACTCTCCCTCCTTAAAAACAGTGTGTGTATGTATACACTGTGTGACAACTGTTGGTGGCCCAGGGTAAGACTCATGAGATTCAGCAATATGAAAAATCAGCGTTCACTGGTGGTTTCCATCTCCTCTGGTTGGAAAGGCTTAGCTCCTCTTCCCAGCAACCAGGAGGTTGTATTACCGTCGTGTTACCTGCAGTGCATGGATGAGATGGAGAGGAAATTGCACTGTTTAGAGTCCATGAGAACAACTATGATAATAATCATGACAGGTTCTTATGAATACGGGTCTGTTGTTCATGATTGCAACTATACAGCGTAAGACGAGAAGCTCCACCATATACCATAGCTGAGTGTTTTAGTTACAGGATAGTCGACTGATGCTAGTTTGACCATTACACGATCGACCACTCTTAGTTAGATGCCAAAAAATAGTCAATGGCGTCTAGCGCGACAGTGACGGGAGATCGGACACAAAGTCGATAGTCATCACAAGTTTTTTTTGGGGGGGGGGGGGGACCAAATATCACAGGGGTCCCCGTAGACACTGTCCCCTCGCCATGCTTATTACCAAAACTAACACTGTGTCCACTTGGGCTGCACCAAAAAACCTAAAACAATTGTTACAATCGACCTCACTGTCTCTATAGATGCTGTCGACCAAGAGTGGTCATTCCTGTAACGGACTATAATCATTATAAATTGTACATTATAACATCTTGGGTCTCGTCTACTCATTTTGTAGTAATTTGCCATTTTGTACATAATCTACAAGATTACATTTGTTACACGAACATTCATTTTGTTTTCGTTTTATTTCCAGCAGACGGACACAGAAGCAGAAATGTCTCAGATTGTGACCATAGACAACATTCTCCAGGATCTAACCCCATCACCCCAATTATACATCCAGCTAGATCTGCTGATCCCTCAGATCATGGGGAACGTTCACCTAATAACTATGATATTGGTGCCTCTGTTACATCTCTTACAGTAGATGCAGTGATTCCCTGTTCTACAGATGTGAAATGTTTTACACAGAATACCAAGCTTATTACTCATCAGCCAGCTGATAGCCCATTTTCATGCTCTGAGTGTGGAAAATGCTTTAAAAATAAAACCATTCTCATTACACATCAGAGAAATCACACAGGGGATAAGCCATTTTCCTGTTCCAAATGTTGGAAATGTTTTATATACAAATCACATCTTGTTATGCATGAGAGAAGTCACACAGGTGAGAGGCCATTTGCATGTTCTGTGTGTGGGAAATGTTTTGCACGGAAATCAGAAGTTGTTACACATCAAAAAATTCACACAGGTGAGAAACCGTTTTCTTGTCCTGTATGTGAGAAATGTTTTACGCTGAAATCAAATCTTGTTAAACATCAGAGAACTCACACAGGTGAAAGGCCATTTTCCTGTTCTGAGTGTGGGAAATGTTTTGCAGAGAAATCCCACCTTACTATACATCATAAAATTCACACAGGAGAGAAACCATTTTCATGTTCTGAGTGTGGGCAATGTTTTGGTCGGAAATCACAAGTAGTTTCACATCAAAAACTTCACACAGGTGAGAAACCGTTTTCGTGTCCTGAGTGTGGGAAATTTTTTGCACGGAAATCAGATCTCGTTAAACATCAGAGAACTCACACATGTGAGAAACCATTTTCCTGCCCCGAGTGTGGGAAATGTTTTACAAAGTTATCATATCTGCTTCTACATCAGAGATGTCACCATGCAGACCAGAAACCATTTTCCTGTTTTCATTGTGGGAAATGTTTTGAACAGTCATCAAGTCTTATTTCACATCAAAGATCTCACACAGATGAGAAGACATTTTCCTGTTTTCAATGTGGGAAAAGTTTTACGGATAGTTCACAGCTTCTTAGACATGAGAGAACGCACATAGATGAGAAGCCACAAACATGTTCTGAGTGTGGAAATTTCTTTTTAAATAAATCGCAGCAGCTTACACATCAAAGGAGTCAAACAGGTACGCAGCCAATTGTATGTTCTGAGTGTGGACAATGTTTGACAAACAAATATCTTGCTACACATCAGAGAATTCACACAGGGGAGAAGGCATTTGCATGTTCTGAGTGTGGGAAATGTTTTACAAATAAAATATATCTTGTTGCACATCAGAGAACTCACACAGGTGAGAAAGCATTTCTGTGCTCTGATTGTGGGGAATGTTTCGCTCAGCAATCAAATCTGGTTACACATCAGAGAAGTCACCAGTGAGAGAGAATTTCCATTCTTTTTGAACACAATAGACTTCACACAGGTGAGGAAACTTTTGAATCTTCTGGAGTACACATACCTGGATGGTGGAGTGAAGGCACAAAGCCAGAATCAACCAATTCCCTCAGAAGATTTGCCTGAACTCATACATACATTTCTGTTATCATGTCTGGACTACTGCAATGCCGGCTACTTGTAAACAGCCCCGATTATTCCACCTGACACTCTACTACCTCCTCCTGCTGGCTTCATCATTGGCCTTCTGACTTTCCCAGCCCTGCATGAGCAGCATCCAACGTACCAGAAGCAGCTTCTGATTCCTCACTGTCCTGTTCGCTTCTATCTGTAGCTGAAGGACTTCTTTAGTATCCTGTATTGAGTGTAAATGTGACTGTACCTTATTGGTAGGAAAGTGCTGTATAAATACCATTATTATTACTGCTGGGAATGACGGGAGTCAGACGTCACATGTATAGAAGAGGACGTTCTGTGTTCCCATGTGGAACCTTTCTCTCTGCAGAATAAATCTCTTTGTGTATCGTGTCCTGATCCTGGCTCTTATGTGACCTCTAACATGTACTACTTGTGTAATATTACACGCTATATATGTATTTATATGTTTTTGTTATGTTAATGTTGCCTGTCTTGTAAGGTCCTCTGCACTCATTGGGGGAAATGTATGAAACTGGGAGTTCTTTTTTACACGGGACATTGCTATGGGCAAACAATCAGAATTGACAGCTTATTTATTTAGCACCTTCTAGAAGATAATAGTTTCTGATTGGTTGCCCATTTCGACATCTCATGTGAAACAGTATTCCCATCGTAGTAAATTTCCCCCATTGAGGGTAGAGGTGCCCATACACTAGTAAGATTTATCTTCAGATCTGGCTGGTTGGAACAAAAACATGGTTATGGATGAGTGACAGTTTGTCAGGTTTCCAGCATTTCCAAGCAAATGGTCAACTGTCATTTGCTCTCATCCATAACCATGTGTTTGTTCCAACCAGACAGATCTGAAGATAAATCTGCGTGTGTATGGCCACTAGCATGACTGTCATGTTCCTGCTACACCAGCCTGGGGGTGACAGGGGTAATCTATTACCTAATGATGGGCCATAAGGTCTGAGGCCTGACTGCCATGTTCCTGCTACACCAGCCTGGGGGTGACAGGGGTAATCTCCTACTACCTAATGATGGGCCAGAAGGTCTGAGGCCTGACTGTCATGGTCCTGCTACACCAGCCTGGGGGTGACCGGGGTAATCTCCTACTACCTAATGATGGGCCATAAGGTCTGAGGCCTGACTGTCATGTTCCTGGTACACCAGTCTGGGGGTGACCGGGGTAATCTCCTACTACCTAATGATGGGCCAGAAGGTCTGAGGCCTGACTGTCATGGTCCTGCTACACCAGCCTGGGGGTGACCGGGGTAATCTCCTACTACCTAATGATGGGCCATAAGGTCTGAGGCCTGACTGCCACGTTCCTGCTACACCAGCCTGGAGGTGACCGGGGTAATCTCCTATTACCTAATGATGGGCCATAAGGTCTGAGGCCTGACTGTCATGTTCCTGCTACACCAGCCTGGAGGTGACCGGGGTAATCTCCTATTACCTAATGATGGGCCATAAGGTCTGAGGCCTGACTGTCATGTTCCTGCTACACCAGCCTGGGGGTGACAGGGGTAATCTATTACCTAATGATGGGCCATAAGGTCTGAGGCCTGACTGCCATGTTCCTGCTACACCAGCCTGGGGGTGACCGGGGTAATCTCCTACTACCTAATGATGGGCCAGAAGGTCTGAGGCCTGACTGTCATGGTCCTGCTACACCAGCCTGGGGGTGACCGGGGTAATCTCCTACTACCTAATGATGGGCCATAAGGTCTGAGGCCTGACTGTCATGGTCCTGCTACACCAGCCTGGGGGTGACCGGGGTAATCTCCTACTACCTAATGATGGGCCATAAGGTCTGAGGCCTGACTGTCATGTTCCTGGTACACCAGTCTGGGGGTGACCGGGGTAATCTCCTACTACCTAATGATGGGCCAGAAGGTCTGAGGCCTGACTGTCATGGTCCTGCTACACCAGCCTGGGGGTGACCGGGGTAATCTCCTACTACCTAATGATGGGCCATAAGGTCTGAGGCCTGACTGCCACGTTCCTGCTACACCAGCCTGGAGGTGACCGGGGTAATCTCCTACTACCTAATGATGGGCCATAAGGTCTGAGGCCTGACTGCCACGTTCCTGCTACACCAGCCTGGGGATGACCGGGGTAATCTCCTATTACCTAATGATGGGCCATAAGGTCTGAGGCCTGACTGCCACGTTCCTGCTACACCAGCCTGGAGGTGACCGGGGTAATCTCCTATTACCTAATGATGGGCCATAAGGTCTGAGGCCTGACTGCCACGTTCCTGCTACACCAGCCTGGGGGTGACCGGGGTAATCTCCTATTACCTAATGATGGGCCATAAGGTCTGAGGCCTGACTGTCATGTTCCTGCTACACCAGCCTGGAGGTGACCGGGGTAATCTCCTATAACCTACTGATGGGCCATAAGGTCTGAGGCCTGACTGTCATGGTCCTGCTACACCAGCCTGGGGGTGACAGGGGTAATCTCCTACTACCTAATGATGGGCCATAAGGTCTGAGGCCTGACTGTCATGTTCCTGCTACACCAGCCTGGGGGTGACAGGGGTAATCTCCTACTACCTAATGATGGGCCATAAGGTCTGAGGCCTGACTGTCATGGTCCTGCTACACCAGCCTGGAGGTGACCGGGGTAATCTATTACCTAATGATGGGCCATAAGGTCTGAGGCCTGACTGTCATGTTCCTGCTACACCGGCCTGGAGGTTACCGGGTAATCTATTACCTAATGATGGGCCATAAGGTCTGAGGCCTGTCTGTCACGTTCCTGCTACACCAGCCTGGGGGTGACAGGTAATCTCCTATTACCTAATGATGGGCCATAAGGTCTGAGGCCTGACTGTCATGTTCCTGCTACACCAGCCTGGAGGTGACCGGGGTAATCTCCTATAACCTACTGATGGGCCATAAGGTCTGAGGCCTGACTGTCATGGTCCTGCTACACCAGCCAGGGGGTGACAGGGGTAATCTCCTACTACCTACTTATGGGCCATAAGGTCTGAGGTCTGACTGTCATGTTCCTGCTACACCGGCCTGGAGGTGACCAGCGTAATCTATTACCTAATGATGGGCCACATAAGGTCTTAGGCCTGACTGTCAAGTTCCTGCTACACCAGCCTGGAGGTGACAGGGGTAATCTATTACCTAATGATGGGCCATAAGGTCTGAGGCCTGACTGTCATGTTCCTGCTACACCGGCCTGGAGGTGACCGGGGTAATCTATTACCTAATGATGGGCCATAAGGTCTGAGGCCTGTCTGTCACGTTCCTGCTAAACCAGCCTGGGGGTGACAGGGGTAATCTCCTATTACCTAATGATGGGCCATAAAGTCTGAGGCCTGACTGCCATGTTCCTGCTACACCGGCCTGGAGGTGACCAGGGTAATCTCCTATTACCTAATGATGGGCCATAAGGTCTGAGGCCTGACTGTCATGTTCCTGCTACACCGGCCTGGAGGTTACCGGGGTAATCTATTACCTAATGATGGGCCATAAGGTCTGAGGCCTGTCTGTCACGTTCCTGCTACACCAGCCTGGGGGTGACAAGTAATCTCCTATTACCTAATGATGGGCCATAAGGTCTGAGGCCTGACTGCCATGTTCCTGCTACACCGGCCTGGAGGTGACCAGGGTAATCTCCTATTACCTAATGATGGGCCATAAGGTCTGAGGCCTGACTGTCATGTTCCTGCTACACCAGCCTGTAGGTGACCGGGGTAATCTCCTATAACCTACTGATGGGCCATATGGTCTGAGGCCTGACTGTCATGGTCCTGCTACACCAGCCTGGGGGTGACAGGGGTAATCTCCTACTACCTACTGATGGGCCATAAGGTCTGAGGCCTGACTGTCATGTTCCTGCTACACCAGCCTGGGGGTGACAGGGGTAATCTCCTATTACCTAATGATGGTCCATAAGGTCTGAGGCCTGACTGTCATGTTCCTGTTACACCAGCCTGGAGGTGACCGGGGTAATCTATTACCTAATGATGGGTCATAAGGTCTGAGGCCTGACTGTCATGTTCCTGCTACACCAGCCTGGAGGTGACCGGGGTAATCTATTACCTAATGATGGGCCATAAGGTCTGAGGCCTGACTGTCATGTTCCTGCTACACCAGCCTGGGGGTGATGGGTAATCTCCTATTACCTAATGATGGGCCATAAGGTCTGAGGCCTGACTGCCATGTTCCTGCTACACCGGCCAGGAGGTGACCGGGGTAATCTCCTATTACCTAATGATGGGCCATAAGGTCTGAGGCCTGACTGTCATGTTCCTGCTACACCAGCCTGGAGGTGACAGGGGTAATCTCCTATAACCTACTGATGGGCCATAAGGTCTGAGGCCTGACTGTCATGGTCCTGCTACACCAGCCTGGGGGTGACAGGGGTAATCTCCTATTACCTAATTATGGTCCATAAGGTCTGAGGCCTGACTGTCATGTTCCTGTTACACCAGCCTGGAGGTGACCGGGGTAATCTCCTATTACCTAATGATGGGCCATGAGGTCTGAGGCCTGACTGCCATGTTCCTGCTACACCAGCCTGGGGGTGACAGGGGTAATCTATTACCTAATGATGGGCCATAAGGTCTGAGGCCTGACTGTCATGTTCCTGCTACACCGGCCTGGAGGTGACCGGGGTAATCTCCTATAACCTACTGATGGGCCATAAGGTCTGAGGCCTGACTGTCATGTTCCTGCTACACCAGCCTGGGGGTGACAGGTAATCTCCTATTACCTAATGATGGGCCATGAGGTCTGAGGCCTGACTGTCATGTTCCTGCTACACCAGCCTGGGGGTGACAGGGGTAATCTCCTATTACCTAATGATGGGCCATAAGGTCTGAGGCCTGACTGTCATGTTCCCACTACACCAGCCTGGAGGTGACCGGGGTAATCTCCTATAACCTACTGATGGGCCATAAGGTCTGAGGCCTGACTGTCATGGTCCTGCTACACCAGCCTGGGGGTGACAGGGGTAATCTCCTATTACCTAATTATGGTCCATAAGGTCTGAGGCCTGACTGTCATGTTCCTGTTACACCAGCCTGGAGGTGACCGGGGTAATCTATTACCTAATGATGGGCCATAAGGTCTGAGGCCTGACTGTCATGTTCCTGCTACACCAGCCTGGAGGTGACCGGGGTAATCTCCTACTATCTAATGATGGGCCATAAGGTCTGAGGCCTGACTGTCATGTTCCTGCTACACCGGCCTGGAGGTGACAGGGGTAATCTCCTATTACCTAATGATGGGCCATAAGGTCTGAGGCCTGACTGTCATGTTCCTGTTACACCAGCCTGGAGGTGACCGGGGTAATCTCCTATTACCTAATGATGGGCCATAAGGTCTGAGGCCTGACTGTCATGTTCCTGCTACACCAGCCTGGAGGTGACCGGGGTAATCTCCTACTACCTAATGATGGGCCATAAGGTCTGAGGCCTGACTGTCATGTTCCTGCTACATCGGCCTGGAGGTGACCGGGGTAATCTATTACCTAATGATGGGCCATAAGGTCTGAGGCCATCTTACTGTAGACGGGGTGGGGGCACCTCCTGCAGCCCAGTACCTGCACCTGAGTATACAGTATATAGCTGGGTGTAACTGAGGTAGGTAGCTAAGTACACATTACATAGGTGAGTAGTGGGGCTGTCCTCAAACCAAGCTGAGCCTGGTAACATTGCAGGCGCCATTTTCCTGACTCCCTACGGGCGCCGCCATCTTGGCTTAGCCAGAATCACCACAGAACGCTGCGTACAGAGATAGAGGAATCTCTTGGGAGCAGCGGCAGCAGAGTGGGCGGGGCTGCGGGAAAGAGAGTGGGCGGAGCCTATGCACGGGAGATGTAATTCAGCGGTCCCGCCGTCACCTACCACTCTCCCATACCCCCCTGCGCTGTGTCCGACGCTGACCCGGAAGTATACTCCCGCCCACTACCTGTAGATGCAGTGTCCGTGTATAACCCCGCCCACCTGCTGACGTGTCCAGGTCACGTCTTCAGTCTCAGCTGCCACTGCCAGGTAATGGCCGCAGCTCCCCTCTCCTATTGCCTCCGCCCCTCTACCCTTTCCTTCTGCCCACTGCCTGTCTCCTGCTGCCCCCTGTCTGTCTATTGCTCCCTGCCTGTCTCCTGCTGCCCCCTGTCTGTCTTTCATTACCCCCTGCCATTCCCTGCATGTTTACTATTACCCCCTATTCATCTTACTCCCCCTGCCCATATTCTATTACCCATGCTGCCCCCTACCTGTCTTCTATTGCCCCCTGCCTGCATCTTATTACCCCTGCCCGACGCTCGTATTACCCCTGACCATGTCCTATTGCTTCCTACCATCTCCTATTAACCTTACCGGACTCATTTTAACCCCTGCCCATCTTCTATTGCACTCTGCCATCTCCTATTAACCCTTGCCAGTCTCCTATTACCTCCTGCTCCTCTCCTACTGCCCCCTGCCCATCTTTTACTGCCCCCGCCATCTCCAATTGCCCAATTTCTGTCTACTTTCCATCCATTCTTACTTTGTGCTCTTTTGCCATAATTATATTTTAATATAGGTATGTAACGTCACTGTCACGTGCCTGTATATTGCTGATATAAGTGACATCACTGTCACCTCCCCGGTCACATACCTGTGTTATTACTATATATATAAGTGATGTCACTGTCACCTCTCCGGTCACGTCCCTGTATTATTACTATAGATATAAGTGATGCCACTGTCACCTCCCCGGTCACGTCCCTGTATTATTACTATAGATATAAGTGATGTCACTGTCACCTCCATGGTCACGTCACTGTATTATTACTATACATATAAGTGATGTCACTGTCCCCTCCCCAGTCACATCTCTGTAATATTACTATAGAATAAGTGATGTCACTGTCACCTTCCTGTATTATTACTACAGATATCAATGATGTCACTACCCTGGTCATGTCCTTGTATTATTACGATAGCTATAAGTTATGTCACTGTCACCTCCCCAGTCACATCCCTGTATTATTACTACAGATATCAGTAATGTCACTACCCCGGTCATGTCCCTGTATTATTACTATAGCTATAAGTTTTGTCACTGTCACCTCCCCAGTCACATCCCTGTATTATTACTATACATATAAGTGATGTCACTGTCACCTCCCCGGTCTCATCCCTGTATTATTACTATAGATATAAGTGATGTCACTGTCACCTCCCCGGTCATGTCCCTGTATTATTACTATAGCTATAAGTGATGTCACTTCCCAGATCCTGTCAAATTATAATTTTTTTTTAAAGTAGAGGAGAAGATTCCTGTTTGTCAGAAGGACTAAGGTAGACCCAGAGCCCCATCACGGTGCTTTACCAATAAGATCATTCAGCTGCTGACTGGAGAGGTAACTGCTTTGAATGGGATATTATACAGTAACATTGGAGTATGTGACCAGTGTGGTGACTGCTGGGAATGGGACATTATACAGTAACACCGGGGGATGTGACCGGAGAGGTGACTGCTGGGAATGGCACGTTATACAGTAACACCAGGGGATGTGACCGTAGAGGTGACAGCTGCGAATGGGACATTATACAGTAACACCGGGGGATGTTACCAGGATGTATCTCAGCGATGACGGTATCACTGTGTGTCAGGTGCCTATAAGGTGTCAAAATGTCACTGTCTATTTCTCCATGCAGAAAGGGGAGTATTTAGAGGAACACAGGGGTCTGTACAAGGACAGGATGATGGAGAATCACCAGCCTCTCGCATCACTGGGTAAGAGGAGACATTTATTGTACAGGGGAGAGCAGGTATGGGGGTCCCCTATATACACCCAGCATCTGATAATCACATATATACAATGTACTCAGTCACTGTGTGTCTTCTACAGATGAGCCCAGTAACAGGAATACCCCAGAGAGATGTCCCCGTCCTCTGTATTCCCAGGATTGTACAGAGGAAAATCACAGGAGCCCACAGGAGGATCAGGTAGGTGGGATTTAGGGTCTCGCCAATATACCACAGTGACTGGTTTGTAGATAGTCTATGGGTTTTATACACTGATATTATACTGTTCGTCCCCATCTTATGATGACTGTATGCAAACATCATTATATTGTGTTTTGGTTTTATAGGTAAAAGATCCGTTAGATATTGCAACAGAGGGAGAGGAAGAGACGTATGTGACTAATATGAAGGCAGAAGATACAGAGGTAGAAGAGACGTATGTGACTGATATGAAGGCAGAATATACAGAGGGAGAAGAAGAGACGTATGTGACTGATATGAAGGCAGAAGGTACAGAGGGAGAAGAAGAGACGTATGTGACTGATATGAAGGCAGAAGATACAGAGGGAGGAGAAGAGACGTATGTGACTGATATGAAGGCAGAAGGTACAGAGGGAGAAGAGACATATGTGACTTATATAAAAGCAGAAGATACAGAGGGAGGAGAAGCGATGTATATGATTTTTGATCAGCAGTGTAAGGAGGAGGAACTCCCTACAGATATCAGCACAGGTGAGTAATAGACATGTATTACAGAGAAGAGGAACACGTTTTCCTTGCTCAGTCACTACAACAATTTATTTCCCCAATGCATACACACACAATGTGAAATAACACTGTCAGAAATGTGTGATACAGTACAGTCCTTGTCGTATCTTCTATAGCACAGGTTCTCAATGTTGGTCCTCAGGATCCCCCACACAGTGCATGTTTTGAAAGTCTCCTCACAGAATTAAGTGAAATAATTAGCTCCACCTGTGGATCTTTTAAAATGTGTCAGTGAGTAATGTCACAGGGGTGACCTGGAAAACATGAACTGTGTGAGAACTTGAGGACCGAATTTGAGAACCACTGATCCATAGATTCATCAGCAGACAAGAAAAAGGAAAGTGCTTTAGCCAATGAGAATGTCTCCTTGCACTGTAGGGGTGTTTTTTTTTTTTTTGGGAAGATGGCAGGTGTCGTTTCTATCTGCAATTATCATGTAGTATCGCTGATATCTTTGGTTCTCCGCGTAAGATTATGAAGAGCCACCAAGAGATGTCTCATTGGGTGTCGTTTGGTAAAGACCAAGACACAGAATGTCACCTTTGCACCCAGAATGGCGAAAACATCAGGCTCCAGGGTTCAGGAGCTCAACTCCAGCCAAAGGTAGCACCAGGTATATGGCTACAGGAAGAGATAAATCATCATCATAGTATGGAAAGTAGTACAAAATGTTCCCAGAAAGCAGGATCACCAGGAAGGCAGCAATAGCAATGCTGTGAGGGTAGAGGTAGCGAAGCTGATATCTTGTGTTAGGAGAATGCAGAGGAGACGATTAGTGGAGACAGAAGCAAGGTGCCCCAAGGTCCTGAGATTAGGAAGTCTTCCAGCTACCGATAGATTCCGGCTTCAAGTAGACATCATGGACACAAAGCATCCAGTTCTTTTTCTTTGCACAAAGTTTCAGAGGTAAGAGAGAGTGTATACAGTGTCCTGTGCGCTTCACCTACCCAGTGTCTTCTGTCTGTTTATTGTCTTGTACACATGTGGATGACATACGTTTCGCCAGGGGCACTGGTGAAGCGTCAATGTGGATGACATACGTTTCGCCAGGGGCACTGGTGAAGCATCAATATGGATGATGTACGTTTTGCCAGTTGGTGAAGCGTCAATGTAGATGACATTTGTTTCGCTGGGGAACCTGGTGAAACATTAATGAGGATGACATACGTTTCACCAAGGGTACTGGTGAAACGTCAATGAGGTTGATGTATGTTTAACCATGGGCATTGCTCAGGTACAAGCTTGGAATATGTTGAAGATGAACCATGTTCTCTGCCTTGCAGTCCATATTATTGTCTCAGGGCTAAGTCTTTTACCTAAATATATCCTGCAGTGGATGGATGAAAAGGAGTGGGGATTGCACTTGTTAGAGATTGTGAGAGAAGTTCCTCCATAGCCGAGTGTTTTATCTAGCCTCTGATCTAGAGAGGATTCTACCTGATGTAAAGGCTAGAATACCCTCTAGATCAGAGGGTATATTCCCTGTTACTCCTTTCAGTAAAAAGAGTAACTGGGAAATATACATTTTCTGTTTTCTTGCTCTTTTAGCTACAAATGTATACACAGACAACGTTGTATAGCCGTTTCAGCTGCATTACTCGGACATGAACTTTCGCTATTGACTAAACCATTCCAAGCATCCTAGTTTTAAAAACACTCATAAAGCAATGCATGAAATTTTTATACAGATTACAATATCAGCAATCATTATAAATTGTACATTATAACATCTTGGGTCTTGTCTACTCATTGTAGTAATTTGCCATTTTGGTCATAAGCTACAAGATTACATTTGTTATCATTAATTTTTCTTCATTTAATTTCTGCAGACAGACACAGAAGCAGGAATGTCTCAGACGAGCATCTGATTGTATCCTCGGATTGTGACACAAAGGATAATGACAGTAGACAGGATTGTCCAGGATCTAACCTAATCATCCCAATTATTCCTCCAGCTATATCTGCTGATCCCTCAGATCATGGGGAACATTCTCCTGATAACTCTGATATTGGTGTATCTGTTACATCTCTTACAGTAGATGCAGTTATTTCCTGTTCTACAAATGTGAAATGTTTTACACAGAAGCTTATTACCAATCAGCCAGTTGATAGGCCATTCTCATGCTCCGAGTGTGGGAAATGTTTTAAAAAGAAAACCGTTCTGGTTACACATCAGAGAAATCACACAGGGGATAAGCCATTTTCCTGTTCTGTGTGTGGGAAATGTTTTGGATGGAAATCGCAAGTTGTTACACATGAGAAAATTCACACAGGTGAGAAACCATTTTCATGTTCTGAGTGCGGGAAATGTTTTTCAAGTAATTCTAAACTTGTCAGACATCATACGAGTCACACAGGTGACAAGCCATTTACATGTTCTGTGTGTGGGAAATGTTTTGCACAAAAATCAATGCTTGTTGCACATCAGAGAAATCACACAGGTGAGAGACCATTTTCATGTTCTGATTGTGGGAAATGTTTTACACAGAAATCAGTTCTTGTTACACATCAGAGATGTCACACAGGTGAGAAGCCATTTCCATGTTCTGAGTGTGATAAATGTTTTACAAACAAATCAGATCTTGTTACACATCAAAGACTTCACACAGGTGTGAAACCATTTAGATGTTATGAATGCGGGAAATGTTTTACCCGTTCATCAAATCTTATTTTACATCGGAGATCTCACACAGGTGAGAAGCCATTTTCCTGTTTCCAGTGTGGGAAATGTTTTACAGATAGTTCACAGCTACATAAACATGAGATAACTCACATAGACGAGAAGCCACAAATATGTTCTGAGTGTGGAAAATGTTTTTTAACTAAAGCACATCTTCTATCACATCAAAGTAGTCACACAGCTATGAAGCCATTTGCATGTTCTGAGTGTGGGAAATGTTTTTCCAGTAATTCTAAACTTGTCAGACATCATACAAGTCACACAGGTGAGAAGCCATTTTCATGTTCTGAGTGTGGGAAGTGTTTTACACAAAAATCCGTTCTTGTTACACATCAGAGATTTCACACAGGTGAGAGACCATTTTCATGTTCTGACTGCGGGAAATGTTTTACACAGTCCTCAAAACTTAGTTCACATAAAAAAATCTCACATCGGTGAGCAGCCATTTCCATGCTCTGATTGTGAGAAATAAATAAGATGTTTTTGCACACAATAGACATTAGACAGCTGAGGAACCTCTGAATCTTCAGGAGTACACTTATCACCATTGTCATTCAAGGTTCTGTCCTATATCCTATGCACATGTGTAAAAGAGGACGCTCTGTGTTCCTATGTAGAAGCATCTTATCTGAAGAATAAATCTCATTATGTATAGTTACTGATCTTGGCTCCTATATGACCTCACAGATGTATTACCTGTGATATTATATTACACAGCTATATATGTATTACAGAGCTTGACAAATCCCGGGGCCAGGTTGCCTTGGCTACCAGATTCTGCTTTCTGGCAACCACATTTTTTTGCAGAGAGGGAGGAAGCAGAATCTGGTCATGGGCAGATCAGCGACATCCTGACCCCCCATCTCCCCCTCCTGTCAGACCAGCGGCAGTGATCACAAAATACTGGCAGTGAGTGACCCCATATTTAGAATTGAGTGGGTCCTGCAGCAGCTAATATAAATCCTCAGAGCTGTCCCAACTATTCATCGCAGGCAGCGACTCACTAATTCACCACCTAGGACCTCTGCCCTTCCTTCCCTGGCTGCACCATCATGACATAAGCTGGACACTGAGTCTCTGCCGAGCCCCCGCTACTCCTGGCTACCTGGCCAGGAGCCTGTACAGCGAGGTAGACAGCGGCTGCCTACTTCTCATACAGGGTCTTAGCAAGTTCCCCCATTATGCCCTATTAGAAATCCCCCATGGTGCTTTGGGTCTTTCCAATGGGGCACCATTGATGCCCCTAACAGTGCTATCGCTTCTTGCTGCTGGACGAGCAGGGGCTGCACGGCTTCCAGCATGCAACACCTGGCAAAGAACATGAAACTCCTGGTATCAAGCAAGAAACGCGTAGCAATGAGCATGAAGGTCAGCGGCACTTATGTGGCATAATATGTAATAGGCATTATGGCATGTGTTATTATGTAATGGGCATTATAGTGTGCTGCATAATCTGTAATGGGGATTGCAGTGTTTGGTAGAATGTGCAATGTGCATTATGGTGTGTGGTATAATATGTAATAGGTTTTCCGACGTGTGGCCTACTGTGTATGGGCATTATGGCATGTGGTATAATATGTGATGGGTGTTTGACGTGTAATAGGCATTACGGTGTACGTTTTTAGCATCCCTATTTTTCGTTTAGCTCCTAGATTTAAAAAAAATTGTCTAGCCCTAATTTATTATGTTTTTTTGTTATTTTAATGTTACCTGTTCTGTGAGGTCATCTGCACTCATTGCCTGTATGGGGGAAGTAATTCTGTAACATCAATAGAAGTTTTTGTAATTGGATTATCCCCAAAAAGTGTGGAAATGCCAGCCTGGAGGTGACAGGGGTAATCTATTACATACTGATAGGCCATAAAGCTTGACGGTCATGTTTCTGCTACACCAGCCTGGAGGTGACAGGTGTAATCTCCTACTACCTAATGATGGGCCATAAGGTCTGAGGCCTGACTGTCATGTTCCTGCTACACCAGCCTGGAGGTGACCGGGGTAATCTATTACCTACTGATGGGCCATAAGGTCTGAGGCCTGACTGTCATGTTCCTGCTACACCAGCCTGGAGGTGACCGGGGTAATCTCCTATTACCTAATGATAAGCCATAAGGTCTGAGGCCTGACTGTCATGTTCCTGCTACACCGGCCTGGGGGTGACAGGGGTAATCTATTACCTAATGATGGGCCATAAGGTCTGAGGCCTGACTGTCATCTTCCTGCTACACCAGCCTGGGGGTGACAGGGGTAATCTCCTATTACCTAATGATGGGCCATAAGGTCTGAGGCCTGACTGTCATGTTCCTGCTACACCAGCCTGTAGGTGACCGGGGTAATCTATTACCTACTGATGGGCCATAAGGTCTGAGGCCTGACTGCCATGTTCCTGCTACACCGGCCTGGGGGTGACAGGGGTAATCTCCTATTACCTAATGATGGGCCATAAGGTCTGAGGCCTGACTGTCATGTTCCTGGTACACCAGCCTGGAGGTGACAGGGGTAATCTATTACCTAATGATGGGCCATAAGGTCTGAGGCCTGACTGTCATGTTCCTGCTACACCAGCCTGGGGGTGACAGGGGTAATCTCCTATTACCTAATGATGGGCCATAAGGTCTGAGGCCTGACTGTCATGTTCCTGCTACACCAGCCTGGAGGTGACCGGGGTAATCTCCTATTACCTAATGATGGGCCATAAGGTCTGAGGCCTGACTGTCATGTTCCTGCTACACCAGCCTGGAGGTGACAGGGGTAATCTCATATTACCTAATGATGGGCCATAAGGTCTGAGGCCTGACTGTCATGTTCCTGCTACACCAGCCTGGGGGTGACAGGGGTAATCTCATATTACCTAATGATGGGCCATAAGGTCTGAGGCCTGACTGTCATGTTCCTGCTACACCAGCCTGGAGGTGACAGGGTAATCTCCTATTACCTAGTGATGGGCCATAAGGTCTGAGGCCTGACTGTCATCTTCCTGCTACACCAGCCTGGGGGTGACAGGGGTAATCTCATATTACCTAATGATGGGCCATAAGGTCTGAGGCCTGACTGTCATGTTCCTGCTACACCAGCCTGTAGGTGACCGGGGTAATCTATTACCTACTGATGGGCCATAAGGTCTGAGGCCTGACTGCCATGTTCCTGCTACACCAGCCTGTAGGTGACCGGGGTAATCTATTACCTACTGATGGGCCATAAGGTCTGAGGCCTGACTGTCATGTTCCTGCTACACCAGCCTGGGGGTGACAGGGGTAATCTCCTATTACCTAATGATGGGCCATAAGGTCTGAGGCCTGACCGTCATGTTCCCGCTACACCAGCCTGGAGGTGACAGGGGTAATCTCCTATTACCTAATGATGGGCCATAAGGTCTGAGGCCTGACTGTCATCTTCCTGCTACACCAGCCTGGGGGTGACAGGGGTAATCTCCTATTACCTAATGATGGGCCATAAGGTCTGAGGCCTGACTGTCATGTTCCTGCTACACCAGCCTGGGGGTGACCAGGGTAATCTATTACCTAATGATGGGCCATAAGGTCTGAGGCCTGACTGTCATCTTCCTGCTACACCAGCCTGGGGGTGACAGGGGTAATCTCCTATTACCTAATGATGGGCCATAAGGTCTGAGGCCTGACTGCCATGTTCCTGCTACACCAGCCTGGGGGTGACAGGGGTAATCTCCTATTACCTAATGATGGGCCATAAGGTCTGAGGCCTGACTGTCATGTACCTGCTACACCAGCCTGGGGGTGACAGGGGTAATCTCCTATTACCTAATGATGGGCCATAAGGTCTGAGGCCTGACTGTCATGTTCCTGCTACACCAGCCTGGAGGTGACAGCGGTAATCTCCTATTACCTAATGATGGGCCATATGGTCTGAGGCCTGACTGTCATGTTCCTGCTACACCAGCCTGGGGGTGACAGGGGTAATCTCCTATTACCTATTGATGGGACATAAGGTCTGAGGCCTGACTGTCATGTTCCTGCTACACCAGCCTGGGGGTGACAGGGGTCATCTCATATTACCTAATGATGGGCCATAAGGTCTGAGGCCTGACTGTCATGTTCCTGCTACACCGGCCTGGGGGTGACAGGGGTAATCTCCTACTATCTAATGATGGGCCATAAGGTCTGAGGTCTGACTGTCATGTTCCTGCTACACCAGCCTAGGGGTGACAGGGGTAATCTCCTATTACCTATTGATGGGCCATAAGGTCTGAGGCCTGACTGTCATGTTCCTGCTACACCAGCCTGGGGGTGACAGGGGTAATCTCCTATTACCTAATGATGGGCCATTAGGTCTGAGGCCTGACTGTCATGTTCCTGCTACACCAGCCTGGAGGTGACAGCGGTAATCTCCTATTACCTAATGATGGGCCATAAGGTCTGAGGCCTGACTGTCATGTTCCTGCTACACCAGCCTGGGGGTGACAGGGGTAATCTCCTATTACCTAATGATGGGCCATAAGGTCTGAAGCCTGACTGTCATGTTCCTGCTACACCAGCCCGGAGGTGACCAGGGTAATCTCCTATTACCTAATGATGGGCCATAAGGTCTGAGGCCTGACTGTCATGTTCCTGCTACACCGGTCTGGGGGTGACGGGGGTAATCTCCTACTACCTAATGATGGGCCATAAGGTCTGAGGCCTGACTGTCATGTTCCTGCTACACCAGCTTGTAGGTGACAGGGGTAATCTCATATTACCTAATGATGGGCCATATGGTCTGAGGCCTGACTGCCATGTTCCTGCTACACCAGCCTGGAGGTGACAGGGGTAATCTCCTATTACCTAAGGATGGGCCATAAGGCCTGAGGTCTGACTGTCATGTTCCTGGTACACCGGCCTGGAAGGAACACGAAGTGGTAAAGGACTGGAAAAATACTGTTTTGGGATAATAACCAGGAACTGGAGCAGAACTGTGTAATGGGAGACTTGCATGACTTCATCCAACAGGCAACCAAGGCATTAATAGCCGAAAAGAGTTCTCAGTAGCAGGATAGGGTTCTCACTGTCAGCAACAGTAGTGCACAGTCAGTGATGGGATGTCCATATGGGAGCAGTCTGATTTGGGGCAAACCTGGGTATACTCACATACCACGTTAGGGATGCCAACAAGCTGGTATAGGTGGCGCTGTTGCACTTGCCCGGCAGTCCTTAAAGCCTCCTGCAGGCTAAGGCATCACCTATAACAGCCACGTTCGAAGGAGTAAATTAGGTTTACCCCAACCCCGGATCCGCCAGGACTTAAGAGGGGACAAGGCTGCTACAGGAGGCTGGGCAAGGCAAACACAGGACTGGAGTCAGACTGGGACACGAGGAAGGACCAGACACACAAAACAAATACAAACAATACCATGTGCGACTAGCACAGGACCACTGCACCACATAACTGGGTATTGAACCACAATGGCATTAGAGGTGCAGTCCCAGGCAGTGTCCAAATGCAATATTGTACAGGCAGACAAGTGACAGGATCGGATTTCGGAGCCGGCACAAGTGGGTAGATACAGACAGTACATAGAGCAGGAGCAGACTGTGGGGCAGTTCTGGTTACAGATAGAAAATACAGGTAAAAAACCAGAAGCTCTATTGGAGCAAGAATCAACTGGGACAAACAGGACCAAACACAGCACAGGCACGTGAAGGGTCAAACAAAACTTTGGGAAACCGAATCCAGGTAGGTACAAGCTCAGGGCTGGGTAGGATAGGGTATACAGACATGACTAAGTACAGGAGATATCAGCATAAGGGTTGGTCAGGAAAGCATGCATGTGCTCTGCTGCAACGGCTAGAAACCAGCAGTATAACCAACACAGAGCTTAGGGCAGACTGGGTAATATAAAGAGCAATGTCCAATCAGAACAGCTAGAATGGACAAGACCCCTTAATGAGGAAAATCACTGCAGGTGCGCAGCCTGACACACGGCAGAGTGCTTATTGCCTAATTATATAACAGGCGAAACTGAACACAGAATAAATACAAGTCAGGCTGCATTTACACAGACCCGCCAGAGGAGGCTCGTAACACCAGAGCAACTGAGGGTCATGTGCTGGGCAGAGATCAGAGTACACCTAACAGGCCAGGTAAGCAGGATTAATCAGGACCGTGATAACATGTAACTGACAGAGAAGGTGGCCCCACTCAGCTCTGGGCCCCATAGCAGCTGCACCTATGGTAGCTACACCCCTGTATATAACACATGTAACTGTGACAGGAAAGGTGGCCCCTCTCAGCTCTGGGCCCCAAAGCAGCTGCACTCCCTGTACCTATGGTAGCTACACCCTTTACATGTACCTGTGACAGGGAAGGTGGCCCCTCTCGGCTCTGGGCCCCATAGCAGCTGCACTCCCTGCACCTATGGTAGCTACACCCCTGTATATAACACGTGTAACTGTGACAGGGAAGGTGGCCCCTCTCAGCTCTGGGCCCCATAGCAGCAGCTGCACTCCCTGCACCTATGGTAGCTACAACCATGTATATAACACATGTAACTGACAAGGAAGGTCGCCCCTCTCAGCTCTGGGCCCCATAGCAGCTGCACTCCCTGCACCTATAGTAGTTACACCCCTGTATATAACACATGTAACTGTGACAGGGAAGGTGGCCCCTCTCAGCTCTGGGCCCCATAGCAGCTGCACTCCCTGCACCTATGGTAGTAACACCCTGTATATAACACATGTAACTGTGACAGGGAAGGTGGCCCCTCTCAGCTCTGGGCCCCATAGCAGCTGCATTCCCTGCACCTATGGTAGTTACACCCCTGTATATAACACATGTAACTGTGACAGGGAAGGTGGCCCCTCTCAGCTCTGGGCCCCATAGCAGCTGCACTCCCTGCACCTATGGTAGTTACACCCCTGTATATAACACATGTAACTGTGACAGGGAAGGTGGCCCCTCTCAGCTCTGGGCCCCATAGCAGCTGCACTCCCTGCACCTATGGTAGCTACACCCTGTATATAACACATGTAACTGTGACAGGGAAGGTGGCCCCTCTCAGCTCTGGGCCCCATAGCATCTCCCCCCCCCCTGCATCTATGGTAGCTACACCCCTGTATATAACACATGTAACTGTGACAGGGAAGGTGGCCCCTCTCAGCTCTGGGCCCCATAGCAGCCGCACCCCCTGCACCTATGGTAGCTACACCCTGTATATAACACATGTAACGGTGACAGGGAAGGTGGCCCCTCTCAGCTCTGGGCCCATAGCAGCTGCACTCCCTGCACCTATGGTAGCTACACCCCTGTATATAACACATGTAACTGTGACAGGGAAGGTGGCCCCTCTCAGCTCTGGTCCCATAGCAGCTGCACTCCCTGAACCTATGGTAGTTACACCCCTGTATATAACACATGTACCTGTGACAGGGAAGGTGGCCCCTCTCAGCTCTGGTCCCCATAGCAGCTCCACCTATGGTAGCTACACCCCTGTATATAACACATGTAACTGTGACAGTAAAGGTGGCCCCTCTCAGCTCTGGGCCCCATAGCAGCTGCACTCCCTGTACCTATGGTAGCTACATCCTATATATAACACATGTACCTGTGACAGGGAAGGTGGCCCCTCTCAGCTCTGGGCCCCATAGCAGCTGCACTCCCTGCACCTATGGTAGCTACACCCTGTATATAACACATGTACCTGTGTCAGGGAAGGTGGCCCCTATCAGCTCTGGGCCCCATAGCAGCTGCACCCCCTGCACCTATTGTAGCTACACCCCTGTATATAACACATGTAACTGTGACAGGGAAGGTGG
This sequence comes from Crinia signifera, assembly GCF_055691185.1. NCBI lineage: Eukaryota > Metazoa > Chordata > Amphibia > Anura > Myobatrachidae > Crinia > Crinia signifera. The sequence goes on along the minus strand of NC_139222.1, from coordinate 4,678,527 downwards.
CCCCTCTCAGCTCTGGGCCCCATAGCAGCTGCACCCCCTGCACTTATTGTAGCTACACCCCTGTATATAACACATGTAACTGTGACAGGGAAGGTGGCCCCTCTCAGCTCTGGGCCCCATAGCAGCTGCACTCCCTGCACCTATGGTAGCTACACCCTGTATATAACACATGTAACTGTTACAGGGAAGGTGGCCCCTCTCAGCTCTGGGCCCCATAGCAGCTGCACCCCCTGCACCTATTGTAGCTACACCCCTGTATATAACACATGTAACTGTGACAGGGAAGGTGGCCCCTCTCAGCTCTGGGCCCCATAGCAGCTGCACTCCCTGTACCTATGGTAGCTACACCCCTGTATATAACACATGTAACTGTGACAGGGAAGGTGGCCCCTCTCAGCTCTGGGCCCCATAGCAGCTGCACTCCCTGTACCTATGGTAGCTACACCCCAGTAATATACATGTATCTATGACAGGGAAGGTGGCCCCTCTCAGCTCTGGGCCCCATAGCAGCTGCACCCCCTGCACCTATGGTAGCTACACCCTGTATATAACACATGTAACTGTGACAGGGAAGGTGGCCCCTCTCAGCTCTGGGCCTCATAGCAGCTGCACTCCCTGTACCTATGGTAGCTACACCCCAGTAATATACATGTAACTATGACAGGGAAGGTGGCCCCTCTCAGCTTTGGGCCCTACAACTACGGTAGCTCTGGAGGGGTGGCATTCCCAGACTGTACAATGTTTCTGGATTTTCCAAGACATTGTATACTCTGGGAACGCCAACCTTCTGTACTCCAGACTTAATTACTGGACTGTATGGAGTAATTCTGGATGGGTGGTGGTAACCCTACTTGGAGCACCACAGTAGAGAGCGACACCCCAGGCAGAGAAGAGGAACTGCATGAGTTTTGGCAGGGTTCTAGAATATGCCCTAAATATGCATTATAAATGCGCTGCCTCTGTAGTTCCCACTGTAGATCCGGACACCACCATGTCCACACTCTGTTACCAGATGGTAGATCTTCCTTCTCCTGGACAGCAGCCTCTCTGCCGCTTGGTGGTCCACTGCCGCTGTGCCCAGGCCCACCACAGACTAGGGTGGCAATGGGGGTTTAGCCTTAAAATCACCGAGATTTAAATGCTGGGATTGTAGCTTCCAATCATGGGATAAGTTTGTGCAAGCACAATCTAATGTTGTGCAACTCTGAGCAACGTGACATGTTCAGGTCACACTACACAACCTGCCCACCACACAGCCCGCACCATCACATGGCCCGCTCAGCTTCCAACCACCCGACCGCCAACTCCTCAGGTAACCAATCCCCATCACCGCTCCACCCCGTGTTACTGTAGACGGGGTGTCAGGTTCCGAGGGTGCGGTGTTCCTAATGTGAGGCAGTGGACTGAGATGGATAGCTGCACTGAGAAGGCTTAATGTAACGGTGCATATAGTGGTGGTGAGGAAACTGAGGCACCAAGGGCACAGGCAAATGGGAAGTTGGCAAATACCCTGACAAGGGCGCAGAGTCTAAACCTGTCAGTGGTGTTCACCAAGAAGCCCCTCACGGCACTATGGACTTTGGTACCGAAGGCTCCGTTTACCAGGCTGGGTACCGATGGCTCAGGTTATCAGGCTGCGTACCGACGGCTCCGGTTACCAGGCTGCGTACCGACGGCTCGGGTTATCAGGCTGGGTACCGACGGCTCAGGTTATCAGGCTGGGTACCGACGGCTCAGGTTATCAGGCTGGGTACCGACGGCTCAGGTTATCAGGCTGGGTACCGACGGCTCAGGTTACCAGGCTGCGTACCGACGGCTCAGGTTACCAGGCTGCGTACCGACGGCTCGGGTTATCAGGCTGGGTACCAACAGCTTAGGTTATCAGGCTGGGTACCGATGGATCAGTTTATCAGGCTGGGTACGATGGCTCAGGTTACCCGGCTGGGTACCGATGTCTCTGGGTATCGGACAGCGTATCGATGGCTCAGGTTATCAGGCTGTGCTGGAGTATTCTAGACTGGGCACTAGCAGATGGAAGCAGGAGACAGTGAACTGCAGAAATCCATCTGGCAGCAGGAGAGTAATTCCCCTTTTACATCAAAATCCCTGGTCTTTGAACACGGGAGTTTCCAGGGTTGGACCCAGCTTCATACCGCGTTTAGAGACAGCACCTCGACCCAGGTCAGACCGGGTCTGCGCCCTTTACACTGAACCCGAGTTAATCCTGCTTTTCCTTGTGGATGTCATTAAAATTGCCTCCCCCACCAGCAGCAGACAGCAAGCACCTCCGATTTGTGTCACCCCCCCTCAAATAAAAATGTCACTGGGGTGGGAGGCACATGCATCACTTACCCTGAACCACCTGTAGAACACCAGGTGGTGCCAGAGCCTATGGGCTGCCTGCAGTGTGTGCACTCTCTTCTCCCCGCCCCCTGCTCGTGGTATCTGCAGCGCTTCCTGCTACACGGATGTCCAAACCCGTGCTGGGACCATTTACACCGTGTTCCACCCTGGTCAGCACCTGGGTAGGAGTCCCGTGTAAATGGACATGGGTTGACCCCTTTTATACTGCCGCTCACTCGGCCCCACAAAGCAAAAACCTGGGTTTTTGCGGTGGTGTGAAAGGGGTATAGCTAGGAACAGCAGCAGCACAGTCCAAGTAGCTGGTAACTGGAATAATACTGGACCCTTTGGAGAACTCTCTGGAACATACACAGGAAGTAACAATTGATCAAGACAAGGAGGACTCTGGGAGGCCTGCTTATATCCGCCTGAGAGCCTGATGGTTGGCTGCAGACTTCAGCACCAATTAGAACAGAACCGGGAAGAGAGTCATGTGATCGCACCTAAGCTCACTGGGAATACTGGACAGGTGAGTTATGGTCAGTGGATCGGACGTGTCATGGCAGCTCCCATGTAAACAATGCTGGGCGTTATGTCACCACGTGGGGGAATGGACACAGGGGCATCTTGACATCCTACTCCAGCGCACCAGCGGGCCGATAAGTGACGCACTCAGACAGTGTGATAATTGCAAAAACCAAGATTCCTGACAGTAGGGCCATCGTTGCCTTTGCCATCGATGGTCATCCATTTGCTTTGAAAGTTTAGCCTGTGGGCCAATCAAAATACAGGGGTGGGGCTTCATGGGTGTTCGGGGCAGAGTTATGCTCCGTGTCCTGGCCCTTGATAAAAAAAGAAACAGAAAACTATTCAGTTAAGCTTGACATCGATGGTGGGAAACCATCTGGTTCTCCCCCATCAATGTCAAAACTATTCAACATCAGCCATAAACCATCAATGATTTCTAATCATTGATGGACGATGGCCATCCCTACCTGACAGGGGGAACCCCTGCACTTTGGGGGAGTCATTCTCCGGATGCTGAACCAGTCATCTCTGCTTCTACGTCCACCATTACACGGGCTGACCGCAATGGCACTCGGTCTCCATATCATACAAGGTACCAATCATACCTGTCCATCACCTCAGTCTGGGTAATGGACTCCATGGTCACGCTAGGCCTGGGAATATCAGGACACAAACCCAGGAGGCTGGCTTACCTACTCCAGGAGGGGGCCACAGGAAGCAATGGTAACCTGCAGCCCAGTACCTGCACCTGACTATACAGTATATAGCTGGGTGTAACTGAGGTAGGTGGCTAAGTACACATTACATAGGTGAGTAGTGGGGCTGTCCTCAAACCAAGCTGAGATATTATTGCAGGCGCCATTTTCCTGACTCCCTACGGGCGCCGCCATCTTGGCTTAGCCAGAATCACCACAGAACGCTGCGTATAGAGATAGAGGAATCATTTGGGAGCAGCGGCAGCAGAGTGGGCGGGGCTGCGGCAAGGAGAGTGGGCGGAGCCTATGCACGGGAGATGTAATTCAGCGGTCCCGCCGTCACCTACCACTCTCCCATACCCCCCTGCGCTGTGTCCGACGCTGACCCGGAAGTATACTCCCGCCCAGTTCCTGTAGATGCAGTGTCAGTGTATAACCCCGCCTACTTGCTGACGCTTCCAGGTCACATCATCAGTCTCAGCTGCCAGGTAATAATGGTCCTGCGGGTTACGGCTAGTTGCCCTTCGCCGTAAGGACCTGGGCAGGAGAGGGGGCGGGGACTAGTCACAAACATGGCCGCAGCTCCCCTCTCATGGCACCTGTCTGTGTCCTACTAACTGGCCCCTGCCCCTACCCTGCTTGTCTATTACCCCTGCCCGTCTCTTACTGCCCCAGGGTTGCCTACCTGACCCTCTCCTTCAGGGACACAATGCTCTGTTCCTGGACTTCCTTTCTGCAATGACCTAGCTCCCCACAGGTGATGGCAATCCTACATTACCAGGGAAGTACAGGGGCAGAGCATTGTGTCCCTGCAGGAGAGGGTCACATCCCTGTATTACCCCTACCCATGTCCTATTGCCCCCAGTCATCTCCTGTTACCCCATGGTTGCCTACCCTCCAGAAACCCCGGAAAGGGTGGCAATCCTCCTGCATATCCGCCCCAGGTCCCGCGATGTGTCCCTCGTGGGGGGGTCCACGGGTAAAATGCAGTGATCGTGGCATTTTAGCCCCGCCCCCCGCCGTGCAATGCCTGAAATACCGGCATTGCACAGTGGGGGGCGGGGCTAAAATGATGCGACGCTGTAGGCACGCCCCCCAACAGGGCAGCATCTGTGTCTCCACGCCCCCAAACCTGTATATTGAAGAGACGGGAATGGTAATCGCACAGGAGAAAAATAGATATGAGTATAGGAAGTTCGGCCCCTCAATTTATATCAAAAATATTTTAATTCCTTATGACAGGTGAGGGTGTGCTACCACAGGACATCAAACGATTGCATATAAGTTTTGGACAGAAAAGAAATGTCACTTCGTAGTGCACCAAATAAAGAGTCAAATTAAAATCTAACTTTTATTGTTTATCGAATAAAATAGTAGCGAAAATATAAAAGACACAAAACATGAATGACATACACAATTGTTAAAAAAGGAAACGAATTATCCTTACGACGTGGGGTCCCACACTCCCAAATTTCCAAATTCCCACTTGTATTAAGGTACGTGTTCTGTCTGGTTTATATGTGGCGGGCAGTGAGCACACAGAATAAATTATCCCATTAATGGGGAGAGGGTAAATACACCTAGAGGGCTGTTTCACACAGTACGGTTCCTGCCGCACGGTGAAATCCCGTACGGCCAGGGAGCCGTGCCGCACTCAGCAGTTGTGAATGGACACTATTGTGTCCATTCACACGGGACGGCCACGGCCCGGCCACACGTCTGCAGCCGGATCCCCCCACTGGAAGGGACGGCTGCCGGGCTGTGGCCATCCCTGCCATTATAAAATTCTGAGTGCGGCGCGGCTCCCTGACCGTACGGGATTTCACCGTGCGGCAGGAACCGTACTGTGTGAAACAGCCCTTAGGTAGGCTGTTAGGGCAGGTGAGCCAATTTTTAATGTTTCGATTATTTAATCGTAGCTCACGTGGTGGCTTAGAAAGTACAATTTCAAATGGTCAGTGTTCATATAGGGACAAAGGTGTCCGTCCCAATTCGATACTGATATAATGTTCTGCACGTAATCAGATGCGCAATGATTGTACTAGGGATGCCGATAATGGTTCAGTATGTAGTGTTTCCACACTCATTAAAGCGCATCTATAGGACTGTAATTTTGCCGGATATACCGGTAAATAGTGTTTCTACAGTCCTTGGAGTGCAACGTATCTATATTGTTTGGGACAGTTGTTTCTCACTATAACAGGACTGGATAACACGGAAAGATCAGTTGTACTTCATATGCCACCAAGATAGTTTAGGGTAGATCGCTGTCGCGCTTGTACCAATTGATCTTTGGATTAGGGATATGATTAGAGTGGCGGTGTTCTCAGAATATAATTTCATATAATTTTATATGACCAATGCCTGTTTAATGGGGGCATCGGTAACCGCTCTCAGTCGACACTAATATGCTGTTCCTGTATCAAGTCATATGTTGGTGTTGATTGTACCTTTATTCAACTTAGACAGCAAAAAATGAACAGTACTTATATGTGGGAGTACTGGTGATTGCTTAGTGTGTAATGTTCACACGATATCTCCCAGCTGGGACGGAGCTGAATAGCGAAAGTAAATGAAGTATGCTCAGTTTATACATCAGCCGGGTATGTTGATATACAGAAGTATCATGTACCGCCAGTGGTCAGTATGCTTTGACACGGTATAGCGTTATGATATTACCCCTTTACACAATTTTTCAGCAGTTTAGACAGTACTTATAGATGAAGGTACTGATAATTGCCTAGTGTGTAGTGTTCACACAGTATCTTTCAAAAGAGGCAAGGTTGGATGGCGATATTAGCTGGGGTATACTAAGATCACATATCAGCTGAGTATGTTGGTATCTCGGGATATATCGGTAATCTTTATTACACATTGACAGGGTACAGCATTATCGGTATAGTGTCCACAGTCCCTGGAGTAAGGCGTGCGTGGTTAAATAAACGCCGTCTCACAATCAGCAGGACTATGAAATTTTGAGACAAGCCTGGATAGTAATATTATATTAGTGGTGCTTATGATCGTGCGCCAACCAAATATATCAGTGACAGCAGCGATCTATAAGCATCCACGAGGTACAGCACTCTCAGCGTTTAAACTACAGTCCCTGGAGCGCGGCGTGTGTGATAGTTACACGCCGTCTCACAATAGACAGGACTGTGTGACGGTTATAATTCAAATGCCCTTCAGCCAACAGACTGTGTGCTCGTGCGCTCGTTCAATGGTAAAATACCACAATTAATTAAGCTAGACAGATCAAAATAATGTACATTTCAATGGGGATAGGGGAGTGGGGATAGCCCACGAAGTGTACCGTACACTTCGTGGGCTATCCCCACTCCCCTATCCCCATTGAAATGTACATTATTTTGATCTGTCTAGCTTAATTAATTGTGGTATTTTACCATTGAACGAGCGCACGAGCACACAGTCTGTTGGCTGAAGGGCATTTGAATTATAACCGTCACACAGTCCTGTCTATTGTGAGACGGCGTGTAACTATCACACACGCCGCGCTCCAGGGACTGTAGTTTAAACGCTGAGAGTGCTGTACCTCGTGGATGCTTATAGATCGCTGCTGTCACTGATATATTTGGTTGGCGCACGATCATAAGCACCACTAATATAATATTACTATCCAGGCTTGTCTCAAAATTTCATAGTCCTGCTGATTGTGAGACGGCGTTTATTTAACCACGCACGCCTTACTCCAGGGACTGTGGACACTATACCGATAATGCTGTACCCTGTCAATGTGTAATAAAGATTACCGATATATCCCGAGATACCAACATACTCAGCTGATATGTGATCTTAGTATACCCCAGCTAATATCGCCATCCAACCTTGCCTCTTTTGAAAGATACTGTGTGAACACTACACACTAGGCAATTATCAGTACCTTCATCTATAAGTACTGTCTAAACTGCTGAAAAATTGTGTAAAGGGGTAATATCATAACGCTATACCGTGTCAAAGCATACTGACCACTGGCGGTACATGATACTTCTGTATATCAACATACCCGGCTGATGTATAAACTGAGCATACTTCATTTACTTTCGCTATTCAGCTCCGTCCCAGCTGGGAGATATCGTGTGAACATTACACACTAAGCAATCACCAGTACTCCCACATATAAGTACTGTTCATTTTTTGCTGTCTAAGTTGAATAAAGGTACAATCAACACCAACATATGACTTGATACAGGAACAGCATATTAGTGTCGACTGAGAGCGGTTACCGATGCCCCCATTAAACAGGCATTGGTCATATAAAATTATATGAAATTATATTCTGAGAACACCGCCACTCTAATCATATCCCTAATCCAAAGATCAATTGGTACAAGCGCGACAGCGATCTACCCTAAACTATCTTGGTGGCATATGAAGTACAACTGATCTTTCCGTGTTATCCAGTCCTGTTATAGTGAGAAACAACTGTCCCAAACAATATAGATACGTTGCACTCCAAGGACTGTAGAAACACTATTTACCGGTATATCCGGCAAAATTACAGTACTATAGATGCGCTTTAATGAGTGTGGAAACACTACATACTGAACCATTATCGGCATCCCTAGTACAATCATTGCGCATCTGATTACGTGCAGAACATTATATCAGTATCGAATTGGGACGGACACCTTTGTCCCTATATGAACACTGACCATTTGAAATTGTACTTTCTAAGCCACCACGTGAGCTACGATTAAATAATCGAAACATTAAAAATTGGCTCACCTGCCCTAACAGCCTACCTAAAGGTGTATTTACCCTCTCCCCATTAATGGGATAATTTATTCTGTGTGCTCACTGCCCGCCACATATAAACCAGACAGAACACGTACCTTAATACAAGTGGGAATTTGGAAATTTGGGAGTGTGGGACCCCACGTCGTAAGGATAATTCGTTTCCTTTTTTAACAATTGTGTATGTCATTCATGTTTTGTGTCTTTTATATTTTCGCTACTATTTTATTCGATAAACAATAAAAGTTAGATTTTAATTTGACTCTTTATTTGGTGCACTACGAAGTGACATTTCTTTTCTGTCCAAAACTTATACGCCCCCAAACCTCTTTTTCACTCTGGGATATGGCCCCGCCCCCCTGCCTAACAGAGCTGGCTGCCTTCTTCCGGAGAAGGCAGCTCAAAAGTCGGCAGGTATGTGTTACCCCTGCTACTCTTCTCCTATTATACCCTGCTGCCCCCTCTCCATGCCATCTCCTATTGCCCCTGCCCATCTACTTTCCATCCATTCCAACTTTCTACCTCCCCCAATCCTGTCCCAGTATTATTACTATAGATATAAGTGATGTCACTGTCACCTCCCCAGTCACGTCCCTGTATTATTACTATAGATATAAGTGATGTCACTGTCACCTCCCCGGTCATGTCCCTGTATTATTACTATAGATATAAGTGATGTCACTGTCACCTCCCCGGTCACGTCCGTGGATTATTACTATAGATATAAGTGATGTCACTCACCTCCCCGGTCACATTCCTGTATTATTACTATAGATATAAGTGATGTCACTGTCACCTCCCCGATCACGTCCCTGTATTATTACTATAGATATAAGTGATGTCACTGTCACCTCCCCGGTCACGTCCCTGTATTATTACTATAGATATAAGTGATGTCACTGTCACCTCCCCGGTCACCTCCCTGTATTATTACTATAGATATAAGTGATGTCAGTGTCACCTCCCTGGTCACGTCCCTGGATTATTACTATATTCCTAAGGCCACCAGACCCCCTCACCTCTCTGGTCACACCTTTGTATTACTACTTAAGTTATAAGTGATGTCACTTAATGGTCCCATATACCCTTACATCCCCGGTCATGTCCCTGTATTATTACAATACATATTCTGTCACCTTTCCTTACCAGTGTCCTATGTCATAAACAAATTAAGTTTGCTATTTTTTATTTTTTACAGTAGAGGAGAAGTAATGCGTGTGTTAGATAAAGAGAGGCCATCACTGTTTGTCAGGAGGATTGAGTTGGACCCAGAGCCCCATCACGGTGCCTTACCAACAAAGTCATTTAGCTGGTGACTGCTGGGAATGGGACATTATACAGTAACGTCGGGGGGATGTGACCGGAGAGGTGACTGCTGGGAATGGGACGTTATACAGTAACACCGGGGGATGTGACCGGAGAGGGGACTGCTGGGAATGGGACGTTATACAGTAACACCGGGGGATGTGACCGGAGAGGTGACTGCTGGGAATGGGACGTTATACAGTAACACCGGGGATGGGACCTGAGAGGTGGCTGCTGGGAATGGGATGTTATACAGTAACACCGGGGGATGTGACCGGAGAGGTGACTGCTGGGAATGGGACGTTATACAGTAACACCGGGGAATGTGACCGGAAGGTGACTGCTGGGAATGGGATGTTATACAGTAACACCGGGGGATGGGACCGGAGAGGTGACTGCCTGGAATGGGGTGTTATACAGTAACACCGGGGATGGGACCGGAGAGGTGACTGCTGGGACTGGGACGTTATACAGTATCACCGGGGGATGTGACTGGAGAGGTGACTGCTGGGAATGGGATGTTATACAGTAACACCGGGGGATGTGACTGGAGAGGTGACTGCTGGGAATGGGACGTTATACAGTAACACCGGGGGATGTGACCAGAGAGGTGACTGCTGGGAATGGGACGTTATACAGTAACACCGGGGGATGTGACCGGAGAGGTGACTGCTGGGAATGGGACGTTATACAGTAACACCGGGGGATGTGACCGGAGAGGTGACTGCTGGGAATGGGATGTTATACAGTAACACCGGGGGATGGGACCGGAGAGGTGACTGCTGGGAATGGGATGTTATACAGTAACACCGGGGATGGGACCGGAGAGGTGACTGCTTGGAATGGGACGTTATACAGTAACACCGGGGGATGTGACCGGAAGGTGACTGCTGGGAATGGGATGTTATACAGTAACACCGGGGGATGGGACCGGAGAGGTAACTGCTGGGAATGGGACGTTATACAGTAACACCGGGGAATGTGACCGGAGAGGTGACTGCTGGGAATGGGACGTTATACAGTAACACCGGGGGTGTGACCGGAGAGGTGACTGCTGGGAATGGGATGTTATACAGTAACACCGGGGATGGGACCGGAGAGGTGACTGCTGGGAATGGGATGTTATACAGTAACACCGGGGATGGGACCGGAGAGGTGACTGCTGGGAATGGGACGTTATACAGTAACACCGGGGGATGTGACCGGAAGGTGACTGCTGGGAATGGGATGTTATACAGTAACACCGGGGGTTGGGACCGGAGAGGTGATTGCTGGGAATGGGATGTTATACAGTAACACCGGGGATGGGACCGGAGAGGTGACTGCTGGGACTGGGACGTTATACAGTAACACCGGGGGATGTGACTGGAGAGGTGACTGCTGGGAATGGGACGTTATACAGTAACACCGGGGGATGTGACTGGAGAGGTGACTGCTGGGAATGGGACGTTATACAGTAACACCAGGGGGATGTGACCGGAGAGGTGACTGCTGGGAATGGGACATTATACAGTAACACCAGGGGGATGTGACCAGAGAGGTGACTGCTGGAAATGGGACGTTATACAGTAACGTCTGGGGATGTGACCGGAGAGGTGACTGCTGGGAATGGGACGTTATACAGTAACGTCGGGGGATGTGACTGCTGGGAATGGGATGTTATACAGTAACACTGGGGGATGATACTGGAAAGTTGACTTCTAGGAATGGGACGTTATACAGTAACACTGGGGGATGTGACCGGAGAAGTGACTGCTGGGAATGGCACGTTATACAGTAACACCGGGGGATGTGACCGGAGAGGTGACTGCTGCGAATGGGACGTTATTCAGTAACACCGGGGGATGTGACCAGAGAGGTGACTGCTGGAAATGGGACGTTATACAGTAACACCAGGGGGATGTGACCGGAGAGGTGACTGCTGGGAATGGGACGTTATACAGTAACACTGGGGGATGTGACCGGAGAAGTGACTGCTGGGAATGGCACGTTATACAGTAACACCGGGGGATGTGACCGGAGAGGTGACTGCTGCGAATGGGACATTATACAGTAACACCGGGGGATGTTACCAGGATGTGTCTGGGTGATGACTGTGTCATTGTTTGTGTCAGGTGCCTATAAGGTGTCAGGCTGTCACTATCTATCTCTCCATGCAGGAGGGGGAGTATATAGAGTAACACAGGGGTCCACACAAGGACGTGATGATGGAGAATCACCGGCCCCTCACATCACTGGGTAAGAGGAGACATTTATTGTACAGGGGAGAGCAGGTATGGGGTCCCTTATATACACCCAGCATATGATAATCATATATATACAATGTACTCAGTCACTGCGTGTCGTACAGATGGGCCCAGTAACAGGAATACCCTAGAGAGATGTCCCCGTCCTCTGTATTCCCAGGATTGTACAGTGGAGAATCACAGGACCCCACAGGAGGATCAGGTAGGTGGGATTTAGGGTCTGACCAGTATACCAAAGTGATTGTTACTATATGATTTGTAGAGAAGCTGTGTGTGTCTTCTACACTGATATTGTAGTATATACTCTTAATGAATTTAGAATTTTATTTACTGGTTATTTAGGGTGAAGATATGATTGATTTTAAGGTAGAAGATACAGAGGGAGAAGAAGTGACATGTGGGACTGATACAAAGGCAGAAGGTATAGAGGGAGAAGAAGAGATGTATGTGACTGATATGAAGGCAGAAGATACAGAGGGAGAAGAAGAGACGTATGTGACTGATATGAAGGCAGAAGATACAGAGGGAGGAGAAGAGACGTATGTGAATGATATGAAGGCAGAAGATACAGAGGGAGAAGAAGAGAAGTATTTGATTGATATGAAGGCAGAAGATACAGAGAGAGAAGAAGAGACGTATGTGACTGATATGAAGGCAGAAGATACAGAGGGAGAAGAAGAGACGTATGTGACTGATATGAAGGCAGAAGATACAGAGGGAGAAGAAGAGACGTATGTGACTGATATGAAGGCAGAAGATACAGAGGGAGACAAAGAGACATATGTGACTGATATGAAGGCAGAAGATACAGAGGGAGAAGAGACGTATGTGACTGATATGAAGGCGGAAGATACAGAGGGAGAAGAAGAGACGTATGTGACTGATATGAGGGCAGAAGATACAGGGGGAGGACAAGAGACGTTTGGGACTGATACGAAGGCAGAAGGTACAGAGGGAGAAGAAGAGACGTATGTGACTGATATGAAGGCAGAAGATACAGAGGGAGAAGAAGAGACGTATGTGACTGATATGAAGGCAGAAGATACAGAGAGAGAAGAAGAGACGTATGTGACTGATATGAAGGCAGAAGATACAGAGGGAGAAGAAGAGACGTATGTGACTGATATGAAGGCAGAAGTTACAGAGGGAGAAGAAGAGACGTATGTGACTGGTATGAAGGCAGAAGATACAGAGGGAGAAGAAGAGACGTATGTGACAGATATAAAAGCAGAAGATACAGAAGGAAGAGGAGAAGCGATGTATATGATTGGTGATCAACAGTGTAAGGAGGAGGAAATCCCTACAGATATCAGCCCAGGTGAGTAATAGAACTTTATTACAGAGAAGATTAACATATTCTCCTTGCTCAGTCACTATAACAATTTATTTCCCCACATCCTGAATGCATACACGCAAAAAGAGTAATACCACTGTCAGAAGAAATGTGCAATAGGGTATAGTCCTTGGTATATCATCTACGGATCCAACAGAAGACAACAATAAGGAAAGGGCTTCAGCCGGTTCAGCCATGTAGTATCACCAGCCTGCATCTTTGGATCTCCGCATCCAGTTACAAAAAGCCACCAAGAGATTTGGTACTCTTTACCTAGCACGGCGCCCACGATCTTGATCGTGGGCATCGTGAGGTAAAAAATCGTGTCGGTCGCGTCGTATGCGGGCTAAAGATGCCCGCACGCGACGCGATGCCCACGATTTCCCATTGAAAACCATGTTAAACATGGACATCGTGTCGGTCGCGTCGCGGCCGGCTATAAATGTGCACACGATGGCCCCGACGCGATGCCCACGATTTGCCATAGGAATTAATGTTAAAAGACCCGATGGACACGATTTTCAGGTTAAATGGCTCAATGGACCCGATTTTAGCATAGGAAACAATGTTAAATGGGCCTTAGAGCCCAAATACTTACCCTGAACTCTGAAATGGCCCCCCCAATTTTTTACGCCACCCCACGATCAACGTGAACCCGAAGCGTGGCGAGCGCAGCGGTACGCGTCCTCCGACCTTTTCATACCCCCACTATCCACGTCGGCGTGGAGTTGAGAATAGAATAGTGTGGCGAGCGCAGCGGATACCTTCACAGCTAGACGCGTCCCCTCGCGGGCTTCACAGGTGTCCGCGTCGCCACGGACACCTGTGAAGCCCGCGAGGGGACGCGTTTACCTGTGAAGGTATCCGCGTCCCCTCGCGGGGCTCGCTGCGCTCGCCACGCTTCGGGCTCGGTGGCTCGCTGCGCTCGCCACACTATTCTATTCTCAACTCCACACCGACGTGGATAGTGGGGGTATGAAAAGGTCGGAGGACGCGTACCGCCGCCCCTCGCGGGCTCGCTCGCCACGCTTCGGGGTCACGTTGATCGTGGGGTGGCGTAAAAAATTGGGGGGGCCATTTCAGAGTTCAGGGTAAGTATTTGGGCTGTAAAGCCCATTTAACATTGTTTCCTATGCTAAAATCGGTTCCATTGAGCCATTTAACCTGAAAATCGTGTCCATCGGGCCTTTTAACATTAATTCCTATGGCAAATCGTGGGCATCGCGTCGGTCGCGTCGCGGGCAGACATAAATGTGCCCGCGATGGGCGCCGTGATAGGTAAAGAGTACCAGAGATTTTTGGTGTCACCACAGGGTGGCAAACAAACGTTTCATGATGAAAATATTATAATGCCGTATCAAGGTACAGGTTTATCTCCCTGGCTCTTGCTGCAGCCAGCTAGGCTTCCTTCCCCTGTTCACAGTGACTGAAACCTGTGTGCAGAGTTCCCTTGTCGGGCCGGGCCCTGTAGCACTGAGTGGGAAACCTGGAAGTGACGCGTAAAATGACACATGTAGATGACGTACGTTTTACCAGGGGCACTGGTGAAGCATCTATGTGGATGACGTACGTTTCACCAGAAGCACTGGTGAAACCTCAATGTGGATGACGGACGTTTCACCAGGTGCATTGCTCACATACAGGCATGGAATATGTTGAAGAGGAACCATATCCTTTGCCTTGCATTCCATATTATTGTCTCAGGGCTCATGGGTAGATTTATTATTGCGGCGCCTATCGCGCCGCTATAATACTCCCCCCTCCGGCGATGTCCCTCCTGGAGACAGCGCATCAGTTAATACTGATGCGCCGTCTCCTTCCCCCCCTGGCGGGCTGACTGCGCATGCGCGGGATCTCGCTAGTCTCGTGAGATCCCAGCGCAGCTGAGCGCCAGCAGCAGGTCCCTGCTGTTAGGTATAGGGCATCGCCGCCTGCAGCTGGCGAAGTCGACAGCTGCAGGCGGCGGAACGGTCAGCGATGCTGACCGTTTATAAATCTGGCAGGAGGCAGGGGCGCAGTGCAAAATATCGCCCCTGCGCTATGCCTCCTGCCCCACACCGCCGGCGTTAGAGTAAACGCTCGGCGGGTGTGATAGATCAGGGGAAGCGATATCCCCTGCTATAACGCACGGGGATAGCGCAGATTCCCCTGATCGCCTATCGCGCCGCTATAACAGTTCCTGCTTCGTTTATTAGCGAGGCGAAGCAGGAGGGGACACCAACAAGATCTATTAAGATCTTGCCGCCGGAGTGGGGGAGTGCTAACTCCCCCCTCCGGCGATGTCCCTCCTGGAGACAGCGCATCAGTTAATACTGATGCGCCGTCTCCTCCCCCCCCCTGCCGGCTGACTGCGCATGCGCGGGATCTCGCTAGTCTCGCGAGATCCCAGCGCAGCTCAGCACCAGCAGCAGGGACAGCGCTGTCCCTGCTGTTAGGTATAGGGCATCGCCGCCTGCAGCTGGCGAAGTCGCCATCTGCAGGCGGCGGAACGGTCAGCGATGCTGACCGTTCATAAATCTGGCAGGAGGCAGGGGCGCAGTGCAAAATATCGCCCCTGCGCTATGCCTCCTGCCCCACACCGCCGGCGTTAGAGTAAACGCTCGGCGGGTGTGATAGATCAGGGGAAGCGATATCCCCTGCTATAACGCACGGGGATAGCGCATATTCCCCTGATCGCCGAATAATAAATCTACCCCTCAGTCTTTTATATCCTGCAGTGGATGGGTGAGGAGGATAGGAAATTGCACTTGTTAGAGTAGATGAGAACCATTGTGATATTTATCCATGACAGGTTATTATGAATTCAGGTCTGTTATTCCTGATTGTAAAGATCCTGTGTAAAAGGAGAAGCTCCACCATATACCATAGTGGAGTGTTTTTTTTTAACCATTATAAATTGTACATTATAACATCTTGGGTCTCGTCTACTAATTTTGTATTAATTTGCCATTTTGTTCATAGTCTACAAGATTACATTTGTTACAGGAACATTCATTTTTCTTCATTTTATTTCCAGCAGACGGACACAGAAGCAGAAATGTCTCAGATTGTGACCGTAGACAAGATTCTCCAGGATCTAACCCCATCACCCCAATTATACATCCAGCTATATCTGCTGATACCTCAGATCATGGAGAACGGTCTCCTGATAACTATGATATTGGTGCCTCTGTTACATCTCTTACAGTAGATGCAGTGATTCCCTGTTCTACAGATGTGAAATGTTTTACACAGAATACCAAGCTTATTCCTAATCAGCCAGCTGATAACCCATTTTCCTGCTTTGTGTGTGGGAAATGTTTTTTAAGTAATTCTAAACTTGTCATGCATCAGAGATGTCACACAGGGGAGAAACCATTTTCATGTTCTGTGTGTGGGAAATGTTTTACACAAAAATCTATTCTAGTTACACACCAGAGTTGTCACACAGGTGAGAAACCATTTTCATGTTCTGAGTGTGGGAAATGTTTTTTTCGTAAATCTAAACTTGTTATGCACCAGAGAATTCACACAGGGGAAAAACCATTTTCCTGTTCTGAATGTGGGAAATGTTTTACACAAAAATCAATTCTTATTACACATCAGAAATGTCACACAGGTGAGAAACCATTTTCATGTTCTGAATGTGGGAAATGTTTTTTAAGTATTTCCAAACTTTTCAGACATCGTACAAGTCACACAGGGGAGAAGCCGTTTTCATGTTCTGTGTGTGGGAAATGTTTTACACAAAAATCTATTCTTGTTACACATCAGAGATGTCACACAGGTGAAAGGCCATTTTCATGTTCTGAGTGTGGGAAAAGTTTTACAAACAAATCAATTCTTATTACACATCAGAGATGTCACACAGGTGAGAAACCATTTCCATGTTCTGAGTGTGATAAATGCTTTGCAAACAAATCAGATCTTGTTACACATCAGAGACTTCACACAGGTGCAAAGCCGTTTACATGTTCTGAATGTGGGAAATGTTTCACACGCTCATCAAATCTTATTACACATCAGAGATCTCACACAGGTGAGAAGCCATTTTCCTGTTTACAGTGTCGGAAATGTTTTACAGATAGTTCACAGCTTCATAGACATGAGAAAACTCATAGAGGTGAGGCGCCACAAATATGTTCTGAGTGTGGAAAATGTTTTGCAACTAAATCACATCTTTTATCACATCAAAGTAGTCACACAGGTATGAAGCCATTTGCATGTTCTGAGTGCGGGAAATGTTTTTCAAGTAATTCTAAACTTGTCAGACATCATACAAGTCACACAGGTGAGAAGCCATTTTCATGTTCTGAGTGTGGGAAGTGTTTTACACAAAAATCAGTTCTTGTTACGCACCAGAGACTTCATACAGGTGAGAAGCCATTTTCATGTCCTGAGTGCGGGAAATGTTTTACTCAGTCCTCAAAACTTATTTCACATCAGAAATCTCACACAGGTGTAAAGCCTTTTCCATTCTCGCACACAGGCTGATTACTGACCTATTACGTGTCTCTTTAATGCCCCTACATAACAATTCAAATGCTATTTTTTCTGTTATACTTATTTAGTATTTTGTGTAAATGTGACTGTGCCTTATTGGTAGGAAAGTGCTGCATTAGTACCATTATATTACTGCTGGTAATGATGGGAGTCAGACGTCACATGTATAGAAGAGGACGTTCTGTGTTCCCACGTGGAAGCTTTCTCTCTGCAGAATAAATATAATCATAAATAGTATCCTGATCCTGGCTCTTATGTGACCTCTAACATGTATTATTATATCTAGATGGTGGGCACCAAGCTTACCTGTAGCGGTCGTACGCTGGTGGACCCCGAGCTTACCTGTAGCAGTCGTACGCTGGTGGGTGCGGCGCTTACCTGTAGCAGTCATACGCTGGTGGGTGATGAGCTTATCTGTAGCCGTCTTAAGCTGGTGGGCGCCGAGCTTACCTGTAGCGGCTGTACTCTGGTGGGTGCGGCGCTTACCTGTAGCTGGTGGGCGCCGTGCTTACCTGTAGCGGTCATACGATGGTGGGTGCCGAGCTTACCTGTAGCAGTCGTACGCTGGTGGGTGCCGTGCTTACCTGTAGCGGTCATACGCTTGTGGGTACCGAGCTTACCTGTAGCGGTCATACGATGGTGGGTGCCGAGCTTACCTGTAGCGGTCGTACGCTGGTGGGTGCCGAGCTTACCTGTAGCGGCCGTACACTGGTGGGCGCCAAGCTTACCTGTAGCGGTCGTACGCTGGTGGGTGCCGAGCTCACCTATAGCAGTCGTACGCTGGTGGGTGCCGAGCTTACCTGTAGCAGTCATACGCTGGTGGGTGCCGAGCTTACCTGTAGCGGCCGTACGCTGGTGGGTGCCGAGCTTACCTGTAGCGGCCGTACGCTGGTGGGTGCCGAGCTTACCTATAGCGGTCGTACGCTAGTGGGTGCCAAGCTTACCTGTAGCGGCCATACGCTGGTGGGTGCCGAGCTTACCTGTAGCAGTCATACGCTGGTGGGTGCCGTGCTTACCTGTAGCGGTCGTACGCTGGTGGGTGCCGAGCTAACCTGTAGCGGCTGTACGCTGGTGGGTGCCGAGCTTACCTGTAGCGGTCATATGCTGGTGGGTGCCGAGCTTACCTGTAGCGGTCATACGCTGGTGGGTGCCGAGCTCACCTGTAGCAGTCATACGCTGGTGGGTGCAGTACTTACCTGTAGCGGTCGTACGCTGGTGGGTACCGAGCTTACCTGTAGCGGTCATACGCTTGTGGGTACCAAGCTTACCTGTAGCGGTCATACGATGGTGGGTGCCGCGCTTACCTGTAGCGGTCGTACGCTGGTGGGTGCCGAGCTTACCTGTAGCGGCCGTACTCTGGTGGGCGCCAAGCATACCTGTAGCGGTCGTACGCTGGTGGGTGCAGAGCTTACCTGTAGCAGTCATACGCTGGTGGGTGCCAAGCTTACCTGTAGCGGCCATACGCTGGTGGGCGCCAAGCTTACCTGTAGCAGTCGTACGCTAGTGGGTGCGGCGCTTACCTGTAGCGGTCATACAATGGTGGGTGCCGAGCTTACCTGTAGCAGTCGTACGCTGGTGTGTGCCGAGCTTACCTGTAGCAGCCATACACTGGTGGGTGCCGAGCTTACCTGTAGCAGTCGTACGCTGATGGGTGCCGAGCTTACCTGTAGCGGTCGTACGCTGGTGGGTGCCGAGCTCACCTATAGCGGTCATACGCTGGTGGGTGCTGAGCTTACCGGTAACGGTCTTACGCTGGTGGGTGCCGAGCTTACCTGTAGCAGTCGTACGCTGGTGGGTGCCGAGCTTACCTGTAGCGGTCATACGCTGGTGGGTGCCAAACTTACCTGTAGCGGCTGTACGCTGGTGGGTGCCGAGCTTACCTGTAGCGGTCATATGCTGGTGGGTGCCGAGCTTACCTGTAGCGGTCATATGCTGGTGGATGCCGAGCTTACCTGTAGAGGTCATATGCTGGTGGGTGCCGAGCTTACCTGTAGCGGTCATATGCTGGTGGGTGCCGAGCTTACCTGTAGCGGCTGTACGCTAGTGGGTGCCAAGCTTACCTGTAACGGCCATACGCTGGTGGGTGCCGAGCTTACCTGTAGCGTTCATACGCTGGTGAGCGCCGAGCTTACATGCAGCGGTTATACGCTGGTAGGCGATGAGCTTACCTGTAGCGGTCGTACGCAGGTGGGTGCCGTGCTTACCTGTAGCAGCCCTATGCTGGTGGGTGTCAAGCTCACCTATAGCAGTAATACGCTGGTGGGTGCCGAGCTTACCTGTAGCGGCCATACGCTGGTGGGTGCCGAGCTTACCTGTAGCAGTCGTACGCTGGTGGGTGCCGAGCTTACCTGTAGCAGTCATACGCTGGTGGGTGCCGAGCTTACCTGTAATGGTCGTACGCTGGTGGGTGCCGAGCTAACCTGTAGCGGTCGTACGCTGGTGGGTGCCGAGCTAACCTGTAGCGGCTGTACGCTGGTGGGTGCCGAGCTTACCTGTAGCGGTCATATGCTGGTGGGTGCCGAGCTTACCTGTAGCAGCCATACGCTGGTGGGTGCCGAGTTTACCTGTAGCAGTCGTACGCTGGTGGGTGCCGAGCTTACCTGTAGCAGTCGTACGCTGGTGGGTGCCGAGCTCACCTATAGCGGTCATACCCTGCTGGGCGCCGTGCTTACCTGTAGCGGTCATATGCTGGTGGGTGCTGTGCTTACCGGTAACGGTCTTACGCTGGTGGGTGCCGAGCTTACCTGTAGCGGTCGTACGCTGGTGGGTGCCGAGCTTACCTGTAGCGGTCATACGCTGGTGGGTGCCGAGCTTACCTGTAGCGGTCATATGCTGGTGGGTACCGAGCTTACCTGTAGCGGTCATATGCTGGTGGGTGCCGAGCTTACCTGTAGCGGTCATATGCTGGTGGATGCCGAGCTTACCTGTAGTGGTCATACGCTGGTGGGTGAAGAACTTATCCATACGCTGGTGGGCGCCAAGCTTACGTGTAGTGGTCGTACGCTGGTGGGTGCCGAGCTTACCTGTAGTGGTCATGTGCTGGTGAGCGCCGAGCTTCCCTGCAGCGGTTATACGCTGGTAGGCGCTGAGCTTACCTGTAGCGGTTGTACGCTGGTGGGTGCCGTGCTTACCTGTAGCAGCCCTACGCTAGTGGGTGCCAAGCTTACCTGTAGCGGTCGTACGCTGGTGGGTGCCGTGCTTACCTGTAGCAGCCCTACGCTGGTGGGTGCCAAGCTCACCTATAGCAGTAATACGCTGGTGGGTGCCGAGCTTTCCTGTAGCGGTCATATGCTGGTGGGTGCTGAGCTACAGGCTGGTGGGTGCCAAGCTTACCTGTAGCGGTCATATGCTGGTGGGCGTCGAGCTTACCTGTAGCGGTCGTACGCTGGTGGGTGCCGTGCTTACCTGTAGCAGCCCTACGCTGGTGGGTGCCAAGCTTACCTGTAGGGGTTGTACGCTGGTGGGTGCCGTGCTTACCTGTAGCAGCCCTACGCTGGTGGGTGCCGAGCTTACCTGTAGCAGCCGTACGCTGGTGGGTGCCGAGCTTACCTGTAGCAGCCGTACGCTGGTGGGTGCTGAGCTTACCTGTAGCAGTCGTATGCTGGTGAGTGCCGAGCTTACCTGTAGCAGCCATACACTGGTGGGTGCTGCGATAAAGAGTCCAACAAGACGCCAGTCTAAACTTTTGGTAACCCCTTGAGTTACAGGGAATTGTAAATACCTGATGAAGTCATAGGAAAAGGATGAAACGCGTTGGGTCATTGTGCTACAAGGATAACCCGTCTTGGTATTACAGGAAGAATCAATTGGACCTCATACAAAACTTTAGCACCATGTTCTTCCTCCGAGCAGTGTCCTTGTGAAGACTACAACTGTGACTGCGGATGACACTTCACCTGGATCATGGCCTACATTCCAAAACTCACCCAGCAAGACTATAAGATCTTAGCATGTATAGGTTGGGACAGAGAAGGTAAAGGGGGCACATGATAGATAATGCTCATGGTGGTCTTCCTACCTATCTGACCATTCTTCCTCTGACTCCTCTTATGACTCCACCCCCCTGCCCCCAACTACCACCCACTTCCAGGTAAAGCCGTCCCCCAAGGTTCTGTTCATCTCTATCTGTAGATCCTGTTAGGTGAGACTTACAATGTCCTGTCTATGCTCCTCCGCTGACCTCTCTATCTCACCACCCTCGTGTCTCCAACTGTCTTTCTGCTATCTCTTGGATGTGACAGAAATTTCTTAAACTCAACGGGGGAAATTTAATTTGTTGCTATGGGCAACCAATCTGGTCCTGTCTACAATCTTCTAGTGTTAAATAAATACGATTTTGATTGATTGCCAATAGCAACATACCATGTGAAATAAAACTCCCATCTTAGTAAATTTCCCCCAACATGTCTGAGCTGATCATCTTCCCACCCTCCCACACATGGGGCCTTATTTTGATTCATTCTTTCTGACAAAATCCTTCTTAGATGGACAAAACCATGTGCACTGCAGGGGGGGCAGATGTAACATGTGCAGAGAGAGTTAGATTTGGGTGAGTAATTTTGTTTCTGTGCAGGGAAAATACTGACTGCTTTATTTTTACACTGCAAAATAGATCTCACTTTGAAGTAAAACCCCACCCAAATCTAATTCTCTCTGCACAAGTAACACCTGCCCCACCTGCAGTGCACATGGTTTTGCCCATCTAAGAAGGATTTTGTCAGAAAGAATGAACCAAAATAAGGCCCATGGTTTCAAGATTACCAGGTGCTGTTCCCTACCTCTGGAACTCTCCACCTCTCTATAAAACAATATACAGACTATCAACACCCTTCTTGTTCACCAAACCCAGCCGACTGTCATCCTAACCCTTTGTTCCAATCTGTGTCACCCCTGTCTGCCTGCCCCTGCCCTTTAGAATGTGAGCTCACATGAGCAGGGCCCTCTTCCTTCTCTTGTGTAAACCATCTTCTACTCCAGGGGTGTCAAACTCAAATTCATCGGGGGCCGCATCAGCAGTTTGGTCACCCTCAAAGGGCCGGTTGTATCTGTAGGTCCCCCTGTATAATTATAATGCCATGACACCACAGGCTGCTCCCCCTGTATAATATAAAATGAATGCCATGACACCACAGGCTGCTCCCCCTGTATAATATAATGCCATGACACCACAGACTGCTCCCCCTGTATAATATATTAAAAGTAATGCCATGACACAAATGATTATACAGGAGGAGCAGCCTGTGGTGTCATGGCATTATTATTATTATACACGGGGACACCTCAGGAAACAGCAGATATATATATATTTTTTATTGTGAGTGTGATCCTCATCCTCACTTATGCTGCTTTCAGACCGCATAACTGGCTTTGACCCTGTATTTGGAAACGTTTCCAAAAACGGGTCTGCCAGATAAAACCCCTTTCACACCGCAGCACTTAAACGGTATATTACCGTTTAAGTGCCGATTTTTTGACACTGGCAGACCCGTTTTTGGAAACTTTCCAAATACAGGGTCAAAGCCAGTGCAGCCTTCAGCCCTCCCCTCCGTGCAGCTCCCCCCCCCCCCTCGCGTGTCGACCGAGAGCATGTCGACGCCCCCCGCGCATGTCGACGCCCCCCGCACATGTCGACGCCCCCGCGCGTGTCGACGCCCCCCCCCCACCCCGCGTGTCGCCCCCCCCCGTGTCGACTTACCCCGTGCCGGTACCTCCGTTGTGGACTGCAGCTCAGTATGCTCGGAAAGCACTTATGAAAAAAGTGTCTTCCAGAAAATGGCTGCCCCATAGGAAACCCTGTTTAAAAAAACTGTCTTCCGTATAGGGGGCAGCCATTTTCTGAAAGACACTTTTTTCATAAGTGCTTTCCGAGCATACTGAGCTGCAGTGCCGGGAACCACAACGGAGATACCGGCACGGGGTAAGTCGACACGGGGGGGCGCCGACACGCGCGGGGGGGGTCGACACGCGGGGGGGCGCCGACACGCGCGGGGGGCGTCGACACGCGCGCGGGGGTGTCGACACGCGCGGGGGGGGGCTCCAGTGCTGTGAATACTTAATGAGCGCTCATTAAGTATTCACTGTGCTGAATTTAGGACCCAGCTCATTGGCTGGGTCCTAAATACCGTTTCTGAGCCGATTTTTGCGCTAAAATACCGGTTCAGAAACGGGTAGGACCCTGCATTTTAACCGGTTAGAAAAAACGGCATTTTCTAACCGGTTAAGTGGGACTGGACCTTTCAGACCGCACACATTACCGTTTTAAAACGGTAAAAAAACGGCAATTTACCGTTTTAAAAGTGCGGTCTGAAAGGGGCATTACCGTTTCTCCGTCTGTCCTGCAGCTGCTGCGGCTTCCAGCTTTTCTTCACTGCTTGCTGCGGCCACACTGTCCCCGACTCCCGGTCCAGCTTCCCTGCCTGCTCCTACTTCTCTACAGACGCATGGGCGGGCGGCGTCATCGTCATGACATCCCCACCCAGTGTCTGTCACTGCCGGGAATCAGAGGGAACAGGTGGCCAGGCCCTCCACGTAACCGTGGAGGCCGGCGGCCATGTTTCTGTAGCCGCATACATATGTGCCTACAGGAACATGGCCGCCGACAGTGGAGGAACAGGTAAGGCACCCGCGGACGTGGACGCGGCCCGCAGCACTCCTGTTTTAGACACACTGCGCCTGTGTGCTATCTCCTCGCGCGGGCCACATGACGAGGTCTGGCGGGCTGGATTTGGCCCGCAGGCCTTGTGTTTGACACCCGTGTTCTACTCTGTACTCTCTTCGAAGACCTCTAATCCCTCGGTTTATATACCGTGTACTTGTCCTATACGTTTTTGAGATTTCTTCTTTCCAGTTTAGTTTTCAAGAGCTCTTGTTTAAGGTTCTTATCATTCCTAGATATGACTTTGGGTCTGGTCCGGGTGGCTTCGTCAAGACACAGGCCATTGATTTTGTAGTGGTTTTTCTATATGAATTGTTGTGTGTGCCTATAGTGGGGGTCTCAGTCTTTACGGCACTAGTGCCCGCACCCTGCCCTGTTCTCTCTGCATGTGTTATACCTGCCCCACCTGCAGCATTAGTGCCCGCACACTGCCCTGTTCTCTCTGCACGTGTTATACCCGCCCCACCTGCAGCGTTAGTGCCCGCACCCTGCCCTGTTCTCTCTGCATGTGTTATACCTGCCCCACCTGCAGCACTAGTGCCCGCACCCTGCCCTGTTCTCTCTGCACGTGTTATACCTGCCCCACCTGCAGCATTAGTGCCCGCACACTGCCCTGTTCTCTCTGCACGTGTTATACCTGCCCCACCTGCAGCGTTAGTGCCCGCACCCTGCCCAATTCTCTCTGCACGTGTTATACCTGCCCCACCTGCAGCACTAGTGCCCGCACCCTGCCCTGTTCTCTCTGCATGTGTTATACCTGCCCCACCTGCAGCATTAGTGCCCGCACACTGCCCTGTTCTCTCTGCATGTGTTATACCTGCCCCACCTGCAGCATTAGTGCCCGCACCCTGCCCTGTTCTCTCTGCATGTGTTATACCTGCCCCACCTGCAGCATTAGTGCCCGCACCCTGCCCAATTCTCTCTGCACGTGTTATACCTGCCCCACCTGCAGCATTAGTGCCCGCACCCTGCCCAATTCTCTCTGCACGTGTTATACCCGCCCCACCTGCAGCACTAGTGCCCGCACCCTGCCCAATTCTCTCTGCACGTTATACCTGCCCCACCTGCAGCATTAGTGCCCGCACACTGCCCTGTTCTCTCTGCATGTGTTATACCTGCCCCACCTGCAGCATTAGTGCCCGCACCCTGCCCTGTTCTCTCTGCATGTGTTATACCTGCCCCACCTGCAGCACTAGTGCCCGCACCCTGCCCAATTCTCTCTGCACGTTATACCTGCCCCACCTGCAGCATTAGTGCCCGCACACTGCCCTGTTCTCTCTGCATGTGTTATACCTGCCCCACCTGCAGCATTAGTGCCCGTACCCTGCCCAATTCTCTCTGCACGTTATACCCGCCCCACCTGCAGCATTAGTGCCCGCACCCTGCTAATTTGTCTACTTATTTACCATCTAATGTTAACAAAGTATAAACAGAATAGACACGAAGTTAATATAAATCATATTTCATTAGACACTGAGCAGGGTGCAGTACATGAGTGATTATAGGACATACAGTAGGTCAGTAATGCTCCGTTACTTACATAGGAACACGTTATATACACATACACTAATGTATAAATACAATATAAGGTGTTACATGGTTCCGGCATCACATCAACTACAGCACAACTGTCAAACACACACGGTGAAGGCAGCCATGGTGGGGGTATTAATTATATACAGTAGAGGATTCATAAAGGACCTGAGAGACATTACTGGTCCAAAGTGAATTGATAGGC
This sequence comes from Crinia signifera, assembly GCF_055691185.1. Taxonomy (NCBI): domain Eukaryota; kingdom Metazoa; phylum Chordata; class Amphibia; order Anura; family Myobatrachidae; genus Crinia; species Crinia signifera. The sequence goes on along the minus strand of NC_139222.1, from coordinate 4,652,447 downwards.
TGCATTATCAGTGATGTCACTGGTTCCTAGTGTCGATAGGCTGCATTATCAGTGATGTCACTGGTTCCTAGTGTCGATAGGCTGCATTATCAGTGATGTCACTGCTTCCTATTGTCGATAGGCTGCATTATAAGTGATGTCACTGCTTCCTAGTGTCGATAGGCTGCATTTTCAGTGATGTCACTGGTTCCTAGTGTCGATAGGCTGCATTATCAGTGATGTCACTGCTTCCTATTGTTGATAGGCTATATTACCAGTGATGTCACTGCTTCCTAGTGTCGATAGGCTGCATTTTCAGTGATGTCACTGGTTCCTAGTGTCGATAGGCTGCATTATCAGTGATGTCACTGCTTCCTAGTGTCGATAGGCTATATTACCAGTGATGTCACTGCTTCCTAGTGTCGATAGGCTGCATTACCAGTGATGTCATTGCTTCCTAGTGTCGATAGGCTGCATTATCAGTGATGTCACTGCTTCCTAGTGTCGATAGGCTGCATTATCAGTGATGTCACTGCTTCCTAGTGTCGATAGGCTGCATTATCAGTGATGTCACTGCTTCCTATTGTCGATAGGCTATAATACCAGTGATGTCACTGCTTCCTATTGTCGATAGGCTATATTACCAGTGATGTCACTGCTTCCTATTGTCGATAGGCTATATTACCAGTGATGTCACTGCTTCCTATTGTTTATAGGCTATATTACCAGTGATGTCACTGCTTTCTATTGTTGATAGGCTATATTACCAGTGATGTCACTGCTTCCTAGTGTCGATAGGCTGCATTATCAGTGATGTCACTGCTTCCTAGTGTCGAAAGGCTATATTATCAGTTATGTCACTGCTTCCTATTGTTGATAGGCTATATTACCAGTGATGTCACTGTTTCCTATTGTTGATAGGCTATATTACCAGTGATGTCACTGCTTCCTATTGTTGATAGGCTATATTACCAGTGATGTCACTGCTTCCTATTGTTGATAGGCTATATTACCAGTGATCCATTCTTAGTTAAGCTATAATAAGTATAAGTTCCACACAGAGAAACCTGTCCCAGTCATATGCTGAGGACACACATCACTGATGTCTGTGGATAGTAATTGGCTGTATTCATCGTACAGTCAGGTTTATTGAATGAGGTGGAGCAAAGATTACAGATAGGTGTCACATGGGGCACGGTTACATCATGTCATGTGGTGTGACATCATACACGGCATACAGAGCCATGTAATGCTCCCACTGTATAACTACATCTGCAGGAGTCAGATCGCTTCATCCACTTGTTACTGACATCGGGCATTTCCCCATGCTGTATAGCCCCAGTCCCTGGCTCGCACTTCCCCTCTTTCCTGGTTTGCCTACATGGGGGGTCTAAACTCCATTCACCCTGAAGGCACCACCTGGGACAAGTTTTATGTTAAAAAAAGCTGTTGCTTTCCCTGCCTACATCACTACTCTGAGTACACTGTGTAAAATATATTTTCATCAAATACATTGAATACTTTTACTATGCATATATCTAATTGTAATTGCTGTATAAAACTTTTCCCATTCTCTCCCGTGCGTGACTTCTCTGAGGTGTAACCAGATCTGATTTAAGTGTAAAACATTTCTCACACTCAGAACATGGAAATGGCTACTCTCTGGTGTGACGTCTCTCATGCCTAGCAAGATCGGATTTACTTGTAAAACATTTCCCACATTCGGAACATAAAAATGGTTTCTCTCCTGTGTGGAATCTAAGATGTCTAGCAAGATGTGTTTTCCGTGTAAAACATTTCCCACACTCAGAGCATGAAAATGGCCTCTCACCTGTGTGACTCCTCTTATGTATGTTAACATATGATTTACGTGTAAAACATTTCCCACAGTCAGAACACGGAAATGGTTTCTCACCTGTGTGACTTCTTTGATGTACAGCAAGATCTGATTTAAATGTAAAACATTTCTCACACTCAGAGCATGGAAATAGTTTTTCTACTTTATGACGTTTCTCATGTCTAACAGGAACTAATGCGTTTGTAAAACATTTTGCCCACTGAGAACACGGAAATTGTTTCTTTACTATGTGACATCTCTTATGTCTAATAAGATGTGCATTCTGTGTAAAACATTTCCCACACTCAGGACATGGAAATGGCCTCTCACCAGTGTGACTTCTCTGATGTCTAACAAGATCTGATTTATCTATAAAACATCTCCCACACTCAGTGCATGCAAATGGTTTCTCACCTGTGTGACATTTCTCATGTCTAACAAGACCTGACTCACTTGTAAAATATTTTCCACACTCAGTGCATGCAAATGGTTTCTCACCTGTGTGACATTTCTCATGTCTAACAAGACCTGACTCACTTGTAAAATATTTCCCACACTCAGAACATGTCAACAGTTTCTCACCTGTGTGAGTTTTCTGGTGTCGACCAAGAGCCGATTTATGTGTAAAACATTTCCCACACTGAGGACACGGAAATGGTTTCTCACCTGTGTGACTTTTCTCATGTCTAACTAGAGCTAATATATGCGAGGAAATGACTGTATCACCGCTATGATCTGTACTATGTGCAGCAACATGGGAGTCACCAGTAGAACATTTCTCAAGAATAGACTGGTCAGATAATATATTTGCACTATGAAGTGCTGGGTGCATAAGTAGGGTAATGCAGTTGTCTTCCAGAGACCCTCGTGTGATGTTATCTTCTAATTTACAATCTGGAAACCAAAGGAGACGTTCCTCCGAGGTGCTCCCTGTATTGCGTCCACCTGGTAGAAAATAAATAGTTACCCAAGTATCCCACAGCAAAGACATCATTAATCAATATAAGATCCATCCCCTAGTCCCATAAGTACAATCACAAGCAGAATACCGTGTGGGTGTTTGGGGAACAGATGGAAATGTTGGTCTCCCCAAGCACCCGCACCTGAGTGCGCCCGAATACTCACACACCTGAGCGAGCCCGAACAACCCAACTCCCAAATACCCGAGTCCCACAGATCTTTAGCTGCATCTTCTGATCTTCCCTGCAGCAGGTGCTATAAGAAGATGAAGCTAAAGCTCTGTGCGATTCTTCATCAAATTCAAGTTCATGATTGCAAACAATTTTGCAATAAAATCATCCGATAAAGTGGACGATCGGCCCAACAACCGCTCTAGTGCGTGGGCACCTTAAGAGTTCTGGTAGACGCATAATCTACTATTACATAGTGCAATAAACATTACCTACAGTTCTAATCAGCAGTCCTTATCTACTGCTGGTATCCACCGTGACTGCTAATTTTCGCTAATTGAGTTATATTGAGTTATATTTGCCCAAGTTACTACCACCCTACATAATTCTATATGGCATTTATTGAATTGTTACGAAAAATTGCAGTCACCTGCAACCTCCACTGAATTTCTGACTGTCGGGCTGTGGCAATCACCTACTGCATGTTTAAATCCTAGCGCTGAAATCAACATTGTATTTGTGAGGGTACGAGTTCCTCAATCACTCAGACACCGAGCAGATGAAACCAGAAGAATGGTTTATTTTCCACAGCACGCACAAATAGACAATAAACAGTGGCAAAGGTAAATTGCAGAGTAGAAAGATATTCAGGTAGCAGGCCCAAACAGACAGTCCTTGTATAGTCACAGTCCCAGATCAGTTCCACAGGGCAAACTATCACTTGTCCACACAGCTGTGATAGCAGAAAACTGTATAAGTCCACAAAACACTGGCAACTCCACAGAAGCGAGGATGAGGCGTTCCACAAGACACAGGTAGAGCATACCTCTGAACCTTAAGACTGCGACTAACCTCCTTCCTCCTCTCTTCTCCTTCAGCTCTCTCTGGTCTGACCAAAAAACACTTTTTAAAACATTTCAAATTCCCACGGTGATCGCATCATCTGTGGGGTTGCCCAATTTCCTGATTGGTGGATTCAAGCATAAGGTATATCCCACCTTCAATCCACAGTTGTCCAACTGCTGCTCCCAACCCCTGCTGTGTCTGGTTCCACAAAGTCTGCTAGAGCCCAGAGGTTTACAAAGAATTGTAAACCCCCCTGTGGAGATGGTTCCTCTGCTATCTCTTTCCTGTAAATAGCAGCAAAATAGCAGGGTAATTGGATCACCCCCTGTGGAGATTGCCTTTTGGGAGGACAGTTTATGATAACCCTTTTCCTGTCAGGGCACGGGCAAATGGTATCAATGGTATAATGCTTACATTAATAAAGTCCTGGGAAATACAGACATACATAGGGAACAATAGGGCTAAAATGTACATTAATTACTGTGGAGTAGAGGATGTCACAATTCACTTATCGCCAATGCAATTCCTTCACATTTCCTCCCCCACATTTTAGTCCATGTTCCTGGTGTCCTGGGTAATGGCAAGGGCTGGTCTCCTGGTGTTAGGTGGCACTGGGTCTGGTTCCTGCTGACGGGATAGGCCATCCGCGTTTCCATGATCTTTACCCTTTTTGTGAGAAATAGAGAAGTTGTACAGTTGTAGGGCTAAGCTCCACCTCAGTAACCGTCCATTGTCTCCAGCTGTACGTTGTAGAAAACTAAGGGGGTTATGATCTGTTACCACTGAAAACTCACGCCCATACACATAGGGCTGCAACTTCTTTAGTGCCCAGACGATGGCTAGGCACTCCTTTTCAATGGTGGCGTAGGCTATCTCGCGGGCAACTAGTTTTCGGGAAATAAAGGCAACTGGGTGCTCACACCCATCCTCCCCTATTTGACTTAGCACAGCTCCTATTCCACAAGCTGAAGCATCTGTTTGCACAATGAACCGCCGGCGGAAGTCAGGGGCGGCTAACACTGGGGACCGGGACAAGATGTCCTTAAGCTGGGAGAAAGCCTGCTCGCAGTCAGGGGTCCAGTCAATGTTTCGGGTGTACTTTTTGGTCGTTAGGTCAGTCAGTGGTTTGGCAATGGTGCTGTACTGAGGAACAAATTTACGATAGTACCCCGCTGTGCCCAGGAAGGCACGTACCTGTTTTTGGTTAGTGGGGTGAGGCCACTTCAGAATGGCCTCAATTTTTGCTGGTTCTGGACGAATACGGCCTCCCCCAACCCTGTGGCCAAGGTACAGCACCTCTGCCATCCCCATCTGACACTTATCCGGTCTGATTGTCAACCCTGCCTGGCTAATCTCTGCTAAAACCTGGGCTACATGCTGCAGATGATCCTCCCAGGTCTCACTAAAAATTGCTATATCATCCAGGTAGGCCTGGGCAAACTCCTGACACCCTGTCAGTATGCGATCTACTGTACGCTGGAAGGTGGCAGGGGCATTCTTCATCCCGAAGGGCATGTCAGTAAATTCAAAAAGCCCAAATGGGGTATTGAACGCTGACCTCTCCTGTGCCTCTCTGGTAAGGGGTATCTGCCAGTACCCCTTGCTAAGGTCCAGGGTGGACACATAGCGAGCCATCCCCAACCTGTCTAACAGCTCATCTACCCGGGGCATGGGGTATGCGTCTGTCACTGTCACCTCATTCAGCTTCCTATAGTCCACGCAGAAGCGTGTACTCCCATCCTTCTTGGGCACTAAGACCACGCTGGAGGCCCAGGGACTATTTGATGGCACAATGACCCCAAGCGCCAGCATTTCGTCTACCTCTTTTTTCATCATATTGAGCACCTCGGGATTCAGCCGATATGCTGGTTGCCTAATGGGCCGAGTTGCTCCGGTGTCGACATGATGGGCTGCTACATGAGTGCGTCCTGGCCTGCTAGTGAACTGAGGCCCCACTAGCTCCAAAACCTCCCTCATTTGTCGGGTCTGGGTTTCAGTTAACTGTGTGCCTATGGGCACGGCCTCCACCCCCACATCCTTCTTGGTTGCTGCCAGAATGTCAGGGATGGGGTCAGTCTCTGGGTCATCCATTGGTGGGCAGCAGATTGCCACAGCCCCTATTTCCCTGGTGACATATTTTTTTAATCTATTTATGTGGTAGGTGCCCACCCGCTTCCCGGTTTGATCTAGGGCAATGATATAATCTACCTGCCCCTGTCGGTCCACTACAGTATATGGCCCTGCCCAGGTCGCCTGTAACTTGTGCTTTCGTACAGGTACCAGTACCATCACTTTCTGACCCACTTCCAACTCCCGTTCACGTGAATGCTGGTTGTAATACTTGCACTGCCTTCCCTGTGCCTCCAGCATATGGTCATGCGCCAGCTGCATTAGCCTTTGCAGTCTCTCCCTCATTTGGGCCACATATTCTAAGACCGGAACCTCCGGTTCCTGGAATGATCCTTCCCAGCTTTCCCTGACTAAGTCGAGAGGACCCCGGACCCTTCTGGCATATAGTAACTCAAAAGGGGAGAACCCGGTAGAATCTTGCCTTACTTCGCGGTATGCGAATAGAAGCTGTTGCAAGGATTTCTCCCAGTCTCCCCCCTCTGATTCAGCATATGCCCGTAGCAACTGCTTAAGGGTCGCATTAAATCGCTCACACAATCCGTTTGTTTGGGGGTGATAGGCAGTAGTGCGAAAGGGATGGACCCCAAATTTGGCCCATATGGTCTGCAGTAAGTCCCCTTGAAATTGCGCACCTTGGTCGGTGACCACTTCTTCGGGAAATCCCACACGACTAAAGATATCCATGAGAGCCTGGGCAATATGCTCAGCATCTATGGATGCCAGCGCCACCGCCTCTGGGTACCTAGTCGCATAGTCAACCACAGTCAGTATGTATTTCTTTCCTGTTCTGCTCGGTTTCTTAAAAGGCCCAACAATGTCCATGGCCACTCTCTTGAATGGCTCACTGATCACAGGCATGGGTTGTAGGGGGACACGACGTGGGGGTCCCCCGAGGCGTTGACAGACCCCACATGACTCTCTATACTGTCTTACCTCCTGGTTTATTCCTGGCCAGAAGAAGTGCCGCAGCAGTCGGGCCCGGGTTTTACGAATCCCTAAATGGCCTGCTGAGGGGATGTCATGGGCAAGTGCTAGCAATCGCGCACGGTACTGCTGGGGAACAATTAACTGTTTCCTAGGGACTTCGGGCTCTAATGGGTCTGCTTTTGCTGGCACCCTGTACAGTCTCCCCTCCTCCCACTGAATGCGATCCTCCTGAGTTCCCCAATCACTCCGTCCTGCTGCCCTGCGGAGGCTAGCTAGGGACGGATCTGTTTGTTGGGCTTCCCTAAATTCCACTCTATCTACCTCCCCCAGATTCACGTCACAGTCAAGCAAGTCTGGTACCATGTTACTCACCGGCGGTGGCTCAGGGGCTGTAGCAGTAATTCCTGGTGCTGGCGGGAGAGGGCCCTCAGGTGCTATCTCTCCAGCCTGTGACTGGCTCCGGGTGATAGCTCCCACGAAACAACTGGCCAATCCACCACCCAAATCATTTCCTAGAATAACATGGGTGGGGAGCCCTTCCAGAAGTCCCACGTTCACTTCCCCAGAGTCCTGACCCCAATCCAAGTGTACCCGGGCCATGGGGATGACAGTGATCTGCCCCCCTGCCATGGAGATCTTAATTTTCCGTTGCTTCAGTAGTTGGCAGGGGGGGATTAATTCTGGGCGGATAAGGGTGATGGAGGCACCCGAATCTCTTAACCCCTGCAGTTCCTTCCCATTAACTTTTACAGGCTGTAGATGTGGCTTCATGTTATCCGGGGTGGCTTTTCCAATAGCTGCTACCACCTCCACCTGGTATACTACTTCCTCCGCCTCTGGCGCATCAGGACAGTACTCCCCTCCCCCTCCCCCAAATGATGGTTCCTGGCACACAGCTACTCGAGGCAAGGCATGTCGGGCACCTGGAAATGGTCCTCTTCCCCGGGGGAAATCTCGGCGGACATGACCCACCTTGTCACAGTTGTAGCAGCGACGGGCTCCTGGTAGCTCGGGTCCCCAAGGCCGGGGGTTGGGGGGCTGTGGAGCTGGGCGTTGGGGGGCCGCCGGTAGATCCCGATCTGGCTGGGCCCGTCGGAGATTAGTCTTTTCCTCGATGTTGGTCCCTCTCCACCGAGGCCTGTTAGCTGTGAACTCGTCCGCTAGTTGTGCCGCTTTCTCGGGGGTGGTAGGGGTCCGATCTGCTACCCATTCTCTGATCTCAAGAGGCATCTTGTTCAGCAGCTGCTCCAAGATAAAAGCATTTTTAATATCTTTTACAGTAAGGGCCTGCTTCACGGACAGCCACTTATCACAGTTCCTCCGCAACAGGTTATTAAACTCTGTAAATGAAGAATCGCCTTTTCGGGTTATGGTGCGAAACTTCACACGGTATGATTCAGCAGTCACCGCATATCTAGCAAGCAGGACACTTCGTACCTCCTCATATACCAGCACCTGCTCTGGGCTCAGGGCATGGAATGCTTCCAGAGCCCTTCCTCTCAGACTGGGGAACAGAAATCGAGGCCACTCTGCTGCCTCAATTCCATGCAAAGTCATAACAGATTCAAACATCTGCAAATGGGTATCAATATCCGAACCGGCATCATCAAAAGGTGGGATGTCATTATATCTCAGCCTGGCCACCTGGCTTACTGATGCTGCCGTAGTGGGAATAGAGGACTGCAACCCCAATGCAGCTCCCAAAACTGAGGCTCCTTGTCCCAGAGCTGCCAGCAAGTCCTGCAACTGATCTGCATTTCCAACAGGCAGCGCAGCCCCTGAAGCATTTGTCCTGTTGGCCCCCTGCACCTCGTTCCGCTCTAGGACGGGGTCCTCATCGTCCTCCTGTCCAGGGTGTTCTTGGTCCCATTGTGCCAGCTTTGCCATTAATGCTGCTCTGGTGTCCAATGCCTCAAACTCAATCTGCCTCGTACGGCACAGATCCTGCAGTTGATCCTTTTTGCTGTATCGGTAGCATAGTGGTGCTGGATCCATTCCCTGAGGTGTTTATGACTCGTTGCTCGAAGGTTGGTGTCTGAGTGGTCCCGCTGCTGCCGCCAAATGTGAGGGTACGAGTTCCTCAATCACTCAGACACCGAGCAGATGAAACCAGAAGAATGGTTTATTTTCCACAGCACGCACAAATAGACAATAAACAGTGGCAAAGGTAAATTGCAGAGTAGAAAGATATTCAGGTAGCAGGCCCAAACAGACAGTCCTTGTATAGTCACAGTCCCAGATCAGTTCCACAGGGCAAACTATCACTTGTCCACACAGCTGTGATAGCAGAAAACTGTATAAGTCCACAAAACACTGGCAACTCCACAGAAGCGAGGATGAGGCGTTCCACAAGACACAGGTAGAGCATACCTCTGAACCTTAAGACTGCGACTAACCTCCTTCCTCCTCTCTTCTCCTTCAGCTCTCTCTGGTCTGACCAAAAAACACTTTTTAAAACATTTCAAATTCCCACGGTGATCGCATCATCTGTGGGGTTGCCCAATTTCCTGATTGGTGGATTCAAGCATAAGGTATATCCCACCTTCAATCCACAGTTGTCCAACTGCTGCTCCCAACCCCTGCTGTGTCTGGTTCCACAAAGTCTGCTAGAGCCCAGAGGTTTACAAAGAATTGTAAACCCCCCTGTGGAGATGGTTCCTCTGCTATCTCTTTCCTGTAAATAGCAGCAAAATAGCAGGGTAATTGGATCACCCCCTGTGGAGATTGCCTTTTGGGAGGACAGTTTATGATAACCCTTTTCCTGTCAGGGCACGGGCAAATGGTATCAATGGTATAATGCTTACATTAATAAAGTCCTGGGAAATACAGACATACATAGGGAACAATAGGGCTAAAATGTACATTAATTACTGTGGAGTAGAGGATGTCACAATTCACTTATCGCCAATGCAATTCCTTCACAGTATTTACTTGTGCTTCTTGCGCTGAATATAGCATTGTATTAACTTGTGTTTCTTGTCACATTTTTTTAGTGTAACAAATTACAGCTCTATTATGACACATTGATTATTAACCCACCATTGCAGGCATCTCACACTTTGCTGAATTAGCCTAAGACCGCTGGACATCTTTCTCCTTACAAAACTGTCTCTGACCTTATTGTGTCTTGCACAAGCAACCGTGTTACCACCCATCTACGTGCAAACTAGACTTCCTTCTACACTTCACCACCCGGGTGGTATCGCTCAACTTCTGTTCACTACAGATAATTCTGTACACAGAGGATAGCAGCAAACATCAGGGACAGGGTGAAGGGGTACCTTATACTTTATTTCTATTCAGGGTTCTCTCATTTCTGGGGGACCCTGGATCCGACTCTGCGCTGTACTTTGTATAACAGAGCCGGACAGGTCACCCCTGGAAACAGCAGAAACTCCCTCATCTATATTCCGACACCTGTGACGCTCTCGGAGTCCGCTCAACTGCGCATCCACTGACCTATGTCACATGCACAGGCAGCAGCGACTCCCTTAGCATACCCATACTCAGGTGTCTCTATATCTATATTATACTGTCATTTTCCAGTCACTCAGACCTACCCAGTCCAGACAACTCTGTCACTTACAGGAAATACGATCACTTACTGAACCTAGCTAATCTTGACATTTATTTCCAATATTAATTGGTATTTGAGGCTTTCTACTGTCTATTAGGATTCCATAAGTGTATATGTACATACCGTGATTGATTGGAGTGTTTTCTCCATTGAATCCCCAGACAGATATATTTTGAAATAATATTTCACTACTTTCTCATGTATATTGTCCATGAATGTTATCTGTTTGTCTTTACCTTTTGTCTTCTCCTGACCCTTAATTAGGGCCATGTTTTAACTAATAAAGTTTGTATTAACAGTAATCCATTAGAAGGCTGTGCCCCACCCGGGAGTCTTTTTTCGATATCCTCTCTTGGATATCTAACTTTTTTGAAGACGCATAATAGGCAAGAAGAGGAAGATGGTGTGAAGCGGACAGCAAAGCATTGAGGGCATTCAGTAATTTACCCATGACGCGGGTGCCAGGGGTGGGCAGCTGATGTATGAGATACACCAGAGAGTGCGGGGAGGAGACTGGTCAGATCTCTGGGCTGGTAACACACAGTGACATGATGTGAGGGGGAGAGCAGGAGTATAATAGGGGCTGATGGCTCCTGATGTATGAGATACACCAGAGAGTGTGGGGAGGAGACTGGTCAGATCTCTGGGCTGGTAACACACAGTGACATGATGTGAGGGGGAGAGCAGGAGTATAATAGGGGCTGATGATGTATGAGATACACCAGAGAGTGCGGGGAGGAGACTGGTCAGATCTCTGGGCTGGTAACACAGTGACATGATGTGAGGGGGGAGAGCAGGAGTATAATAGGGGCTGATGGCTCCTGATGTATGAGATACACCAGAGAGTGCGGGGAGGAGACTGGTCAGATCTCTGGGCTGGTAACACACAGTGACATGATGTGAGGGGGAGAGCAGGAGTATAATAGGGGCTGATGGCTGCTGATGTATGAGATACACCAGAGAGTGCGGGGAGGAGACTGGTCAGATCTCTGGGCTGGTAACACACAGTGACATGATGTGAGGAGGAGAGCAGGAGTATAATAGGGGCTGATGGCTCCTGATGTATGAGATACACCAGAGAGTGCAGGGAGGAGACTGGTCAGATCTGTGGGCTGGTTACACACAGTGACATGATGTGAGGGGGAGAGCAGGAGTATAATAGGGGCTGATGGCTCCTAATGTATGAGATACACCAGAGAGTGCGGGGAGAAGACTGGTCAGATCTCTGGGCTGGTAACACACAGTGACATGATGTGAGGGGGAGAGCAGGAGTATAATATGGGCTGATGGCTCCTGATGTATGAGATACACCAGAGAGTGCAGTGAGGAGACTGGTCAGATCTCTGGTCTGGTAACACACAGTGACATGATGTGAGGGGGAGAGCAGGAGTATAATATGGGCTGATGGCTCCTGATGTATGAGATACACCAGAAAGTGCGGGGAGGAGACTGGTCAGATCTCTGGGCTGGTAACACACAGTGACATGATGTGAGGGGGAGAGCAGGGGTATAATAGGGGCTGATGGCTCCTGATGTATGAGATACACCAGAGAGTGCGGGGAGGAGACTGGTCAGATCTCTGGGCTGGTAACACACAGTGACATGATGTGAGGGGGAGAGCAGGAGTATAATAGGGTCTTATGTCTCCTGATGTATGAGATACACCAGAGAGTGCAGGGAGGAGACTGGTCAGATCTCTGGGCTGATAACACAGTGACATGATGTGAGGGGGAGAGCAGGGATATAATAGGTGCTGATGGCTCCTGATGTATGAGATACACCAGAGAGTGCGGGGAGAAGACTGGTCAGATCTCTGGGCTGGTAACACACAGTAACATGATGTGAGGGGGAGAGCAGGAGTATAATAGGGGCTGATGGCTCCTGATGTATGAGATACACCAGAGAGTGCGGGGAGAAGACTGGTCAGATCTCTGGGCTGGTAACACACAGTAACATGATGTGAGGGGGAGAGCAGGAGTATAATAGGGGCTGATGGCTCCTGATCTATGAGATACACCAGAGAGTGCGGGGAGGAGACTGGTCAGATCTCTGGGCTGGTATCACACAGTGACATGATGTGAGGGGGAGAGCAGGAGTATAATAGGGGCTGATGCCTCCTGATGTATCAGATACACCAGAGAGTGCGGGAGGAGACTGGTCAGATCTCTGGGCTGGTAACACACAGTGACATGATGTGAGGGGGAGAGCAGGAGTATAATAGGGGCTGATGGTTCCTGATGTATGAGATACACCAGAGAGTGCGGGGAGGAGACTGGTCAGATCTCTGGGCTGGTAACACACAGTGACATGATGTGAGGGGGAGAGCAGGAGTATAATAGGGGCTGATGGTTCCTGATGTATGAGATACACCAGAGAGTGCGGGGAGGAGACTGGTCAGATCTCTGGGCTGGTAACACACAGTGACATGATGTGAGGGGGAGAGCAGGAGTATAATAGGGGCTGATGGCTCCTGATGTATGAGATACACCAGAGAGTGCGGGGAGGAGACTGGTCAGATCTCTGGGCTGGTAATACACAGTGACATGATGTGAGGGGGAGGGCAGGAGTATAATAGGGGCTGATGGCTTCTGATGTATGAGGTACACCAGAGAGTGCGGGGAGGAGACTGGTCAGATCTCTGGGCTGGTAACACACAGTGACATGATGTGAGGGGAGAGCAGGAGTATAATAGGTGCTGATGTCTCCTGATGTATGAGATACACCAGAGAGTGCGGGGAGGAGACTGGTCAGATTTCTGGGATGGTAACACACAGTGACATGATGTGAGGGGGAGAGCAGGAGTATAATAGGGGCTGATGGCTCCTGATGTATGAGATACACCAGAGAGTGCGGGGAGGAGACTGGTCAGATCTCTGGGCTGGTAACACACAGTGACATGTTGTGAGGGAGAGCAGGAGTATAATAGGGGCTGATGGCTCCTGATGTATGAGATACACCAGAGAGTGCGGGGAGGAGACTGGTCAGATCTCTGGGCTGGTAACACACAGTGACATGATGTGAGGGGGAGAGCAGGAGTACAATAGGGGCTGATGGCTCCTGATGTATGAGATACACTAAAGAGTGCGGGGAGGAGACTGGTCAGATCTCTGGGCTGGTAACACACAGTGACATGATGTGAGGGGGAGCGCAGGAGTATAATAGGGGCTGATGGCTCCTGATGTATGAGATACACTAAAGAGTGCGGGGAGGAGACTGGTCAGATCTCTGGGCTGGTAACACACAGTGACACGATGTGAAGGGGAGAGCAGGAGTATAATAGGGGCTGATGGCTCCTGATGTATGAGATACACTAAAGAGTGCGGGGAGGAGACTGGTCAGATCTCTGGGCTGGTAACACACAGTGACATGATGTGAGGGGAGAGCAGGAGTATAATAGGGGCTGATGGCTCCTGATGTATGAGATACACCAGAGAGTGCGGGGAGGAGACTGGTCAGATCTCTGGGCTGGTAACACACAGTGACATGATGTGAGGGGAGAGCAGGAGTATAATAGGGGCTGATGGCTCCTGATGTATGAGATACACCAGAGAGTGCGGGGAGGAGACTGGTCAGATCTCTGGGCTGGTAACACACAGTGACATGATGTGAGGGGAGAGCAGGAGTATAATAGGGGCTGATGGCTCCTGATGTATGAGATACACCAGAGAGTGCGGGGAGGAGACTGGTCAGATCTCTGGGCTGGTAACACACAGTGACATGATGTGAGGGGAGAGCAGGAGTATAATAGGGGCTGATGGCTCCTGATGTATGAGATACACCAGAGAGTGCGGGGAGGAGACTGGTCAGATATCTGGGCTGTTAACACACAGTGACATGATGTGAGGGGGGGAGAGCAAGAGTATAATAGGGGCTGATGGCTGCTGACTCCCAATGTCTAGATACAGTTCCCTTATTAGATTATAATGACAGAAGAGGGTGTAGGATATTTCAGTGGCTAAACCATGAAAATATGTGGTCTATCTTTTGTAATATGTGTTTATTTCTCACCTGTTTTGATATCTGAACAGATTTCTTCCTCCTTACACTGCTGACCACCCATCGAACATGTCTCTTCTTCTCCCTCTGTATCTTCTGCCTTCATATCAGTCACATATGTCTCTTCTCCCTCTGTATCTTCTGCCTTCATATCAGTCACATACGTGTCTTCTTCTCCCTCTGTATCTTCTGCCTTCATATCAGTCACATACGTCTCTTCTTCTCCCTCTGTATCTTCTATCTTGATAACAGTCAGGGATTCACCCTAAATTAAGACAATAACATTACAGAATATAATATCAGTGTATAAGACACACAGCTTCTGTACAGATCAATTAGTGACAGTCACTTTGGTATATTTGTGAAACCCTAAATCCCACCTACCTGATCCTCCTGTGGGGTCCTGTGATTCTCCTCTGTACAATCCTGGGAATACAGAGGACGGGAACATCTCTCTGGGGTATTCCTGTTACTGGGCCCATCTGTAGGAGACACGCAGTGACTGAGGACATTGTATATATGTGATTATTCTGGGAATACAGAGGACGGGGACATCTCTCTGGGGTAATCCTGTTACTGGCCCATCTGTAGGAGACACGCAGTGACTGAGGACATTGTATATATGTGATTATCCTGGGAATACAGAGGACGGGGACATCTCTCTGGGGTATTCCTGTTACTGGGCCCATCTGTAGGAGACACACAGTGACTGAGGACATGGTATATATGTGATTATCCTGGGAATACAGAGGACGGGGACATCTCTCTGGGGTATTCCTGTTACTGGGCCCATCTGTAGGAGACACGCAGTGACTGAGTACATGGTATATATGTGATTATCCTGGGAATACAGAGGACGGGGACATCTCTCTGGGGTATTCCTGTTACTGGGCCCATCTGTAGGAGACACACAGTGACTGAGGACATGGTATATATGTGATTATCCTGGGAATACAGAGGACGGGGACATCTCTCTGGGGTATTCCTGTTACTGGGCCCATCTGTAGGAGACACACAGTGACTGAGGACATGGTATATATGTGATTATCCTGGGAATACAGAGGACGGGGACATCTCTCTGGGGTATCTCTGTTACTGGGCCCATCTGTAGGAGACACGCAGTGACTGAGGACATTGTATATATGTGATTATCCTGGGAATACAGAGGACGGGGACATCTCTCTGGGGTATCTGTTACTGGCCCCATCTGTAGGAGACACACAGTGACTGAGGACATGGTATATATGTGATTATCCTAGGAATACAGAGGACGGGGACATCTCTCTGGGGTATTCCTGTTACTGGGCCCATCTGTAGGAGACACGCAGTGACTGAGGACATTGTATATATGTGATTATCCTGGGAATACAGAGGACCGGGACATCTCTCTGGGGTATTCCTGTTACTGGCCCATCTGTAGGAGACACGCAGTGACTGAGTACATTGTATATATGTAATTATCCTGGGAATACAGAGGACGGGGACATCTCTCTGGGGTATTCCTGTTACTGGGCCCATCTGTAGGAGACACGCAGTGACTGAGGACATGGTATATATGTGATTATCCTGGGAATACAGATGACGGGGACATCTCTCTGGGGTATTCCTGTTACTGGGCCCATCTGTAGGAGACACACAGTGACTGAGTACATGGTATATATGTGATTATCCTGGGAATACAGAGGACGGGGACATCTCTCTGGGGTATTCCTGTTACTGGGCCCATCTGTAGGAGACACACAGTGACTGAGGACATGGTATATATGTGATTATCCTGGGAATACAGAGGACGGGGACATCTCTCTGGGGTATTCCTGTTACTGGCCCATCTGTTGGAGACACACAGTGACTGAGGACATGGTATATATGTGATTATCCTGGGAATACAGAGGACGGGGACATCTCTCTGGGGTATTCCTGTTACTGGCCCCATCTGTAGGAGACACACAGTGACTGAGGACATTGTATATATGTGATTATCCTGGGAATACAGAGGACGGGAACATCTCCCTGGGGTATTCCTGTTACTGGGCCCATCTGTAGGAGACACACAGTGACTGAGGACATGGTATATATGTGATTATCCTGGGAATACAGAGGACGGGGACATCTCTCTGGGGTATTCCTGTTACTGGCCCCATCTGTAGGAGACACACAGTGACTGAGGACATGGTATATATGTGATTATCCTGGGAATACAGAGGACGGGGACATCTCTCTGGGGTATTCCTGTTACTGGGCCCATCTGTAGGAGACACGCAGTGACTGAGTACATGGTATGTATGTGATTATCCTGGGAATACAGAGGACCAGGACATCTCTCTGGGGTATTCCTGTTACTGGGCCCATCTGTAGGAGACACACAGTGACTGAGTACATGGTATATATGTGATTATCCTGGGAATACAGAGGACCGGGACATCTCTCTGGGGTATTCCTGTTACTGGGCCCATCTGTAGGAGACACGCAGTGACTGAGGACATGGTATATATGTGATTATCCTGGGAATACAGAGGACGGGGACATCTCTCTGGGGTATTCCTGTTACTGGGCCCATCTGTAGGAGACACACAGTGACTGAGGACATTGTATATATGTGATTATCCTGGGAATACAGAGGACGGGGACATCTCTCTGGGGTATTCCTGTTACTGGGCCCATCTGTAGGAGACACACAGTGACTGAGTACATGGTATATATGTGATTATCCTGGGAATACAGAGGACCGGGACATCTCTCTGGGGTATTCCTGTTACTGGGCCCATCTGTAGGAGACACGCAGTGACTGAGGACATTGTATATATGTGATTATCCTGGGAATACAGAGGACGGGGACATCTCTCTGGGGTATTCCTGTTACTGGGCCCATCTGTAGGAGACACACAGTGACTGAGTACATGGTATATATGTGATTATCCTGGGAATACAGAGGACCGGGACATCTCTCTGGGGTATTCCTGTTACTGGGCCCATCTGTAGGAGACACACAGTGACTGAGGACATGGTATATATGTGATTATCCTGGGAATACAGAGGATGGGGACATCTCTCTGGGGTATTCCTGTTACTGGCCCCATCTGTAGGAGACACGCAGTGACTGAGGACATTGTATATATGTGATTATCCTGGGAATACAGAGGGCGGGGACATCTCTCTGGGGTATTCCTGTTACTGGGCCCATCTGTAGGAGACACGCAGTGACTGAGTACATGGTATATATGTGATTATCCTGGGAATACAGAGGACGGGGACATCTCTCTGGGGTATTACTGTTACTGGGCCCATCTGTAGAAGACACACAGTGACTGAGTACATGGTATATATGTGATTATCCTGGGAATACAGAGGACGGGGACATCTCTCTAGGATATTCCTGTTACTGACCCCATCTGTAGGAGACACACAGTGACTGAGTACATGGTATATATGTGATTATCCTGGGAATACAGAGGACGGGGACACCTCTCTGGGGTATTCCTGTTACTGGCCCCATCTGTAGGAGACACGCAGTGACTGAGGACATGGTATATATGTGATTATCCTGGGAATACAGAGGACGGGGACATCTCTCTGGGGTATTCCTGTTACTGGGCCCATCTGTAGGAGACACACAGTGACTGAGGACATTGTATATATGTGATTATCCTGGGAATACAGAGGACGGGAACATCTCCCTGGGGTATTCCTGTTACTGGGCCCATCTGTAGGAGACACACAGTGACTGAGGACATTGTATATATGTGATTATCCTGGGAATACAGAGGACGGGGACATCTCTCTGGGGTATTCCTGTTACTGGGCCCATCTGTAGGAGACACGCAGTGACTGAGGACATTGTATATATGTGATTATCCTGGGAATACAGAGGGCGGGGACATCTCTCTGGGGTATTCCTGTTACTGGCCCATCTGTAGGAGACACGCAGTGACTGAGGACATGGTATATATGTGATTATCCTGGGAATACAGAGGACGGGGACATCTCTCTGGGGTATTCCTGTTACTGGCCATATCTGTAGAAGACACGCAGTGACTGAGTACATGGTATATATGTGATTATCCTGGGAATACAGAGGACGGGGACATCTCTCTGGGGTATTACTGTTACTGGGCCCATCTGTAGGAGACACACAGTGACTGAGGACATTGTATATATGTGATTATCCTGGGAATACAGAGGACGGGGACATCTCTCTGGGGTATTCCTGTTACTGGGCCCATCTGTAGGAGACACGCAGTGACTGAGGACATTGTATATATGTGATTATCCTGGGAATACAGAGGGCGGGGACATCTCTCTGGGGTATTCCTGTTACTGGGCCCATCTGTAGGAGACACGCAGTGACTGAGGACATTGTATATATGTGATTATCCTGGGAATACAGAGGACGGGGACATCTCTCTGGGGTATTCCTGTTACTGGGCCCATCTGTAGGAGACACGCAGTGACTGAGGACATTGTATATATGTGATTATCCTGGGAATACAGAGGACGGGGACATCTCTCTGGGGTATTCCTGTTACTAGGCCCATCTGTAGGAGACACACAGTGACTGAGGACATGGTATATATGTGATTATCAGATGCTGGGTGTATATAGGGGACCCCCATACCTGCTCTCCCCTGTACAATAAATGTCTCCTCTTACCCAGTGATGTGTTTGGCCGGTGATTCTCCATCATCACGTCCTTGTACAGACCCCTGTGTTCCTCTATATACTCCCCCTCCTGCATGGAGAGATGGACAGTGACATCCTGACACCTTATAGGCACCTGACACACACAATGGTACAGTCATCACCCAGACACATCCCCCCGGTTTTACTGTATAACGTCCCATTCCCAGCGGTCACCTCTCTCCTGTCACATCCCCCGGTGTTACTGTATAACGTCCCATTCCCAGCAGTCACCTCTCCGGTCACATCCCCCGGTGTTACTGTATAACGTCCCATTCCCAGCAGTCACCTCTCCGGTCACATCCCCCGGTGTTACTGTATAACGTCCCATTCCCAGCAGTCACCTCTCCGGTCACATCCCCGGTGTTACTGTATAACGTCCCAATCCCAGAAGTCACCTCTCCAGTCACATCCCCCGGTGTTACTGTATAATGTCCCATTCCCAGCAGTCACCTCTCCAGTCACATCCCCGGTGTTACTGTATAACGTCCCATTCCCAGCAGTCACCTCTCCGGTCACATCCACGGTGTTACTGTATATTACCCCATTCTCAGCAGTCACCTCTCCGGTCACATCCCCCGGTGTTACTGTATAACGTCCCATTCCCAGCAGTCACCTCTCCGGTCACATCCCCCGGTGTTACTGTATAACGTCCCATTCCCAGCAGTCACCTCTCCGGTCACATCCACGGTGTTACTGTATATTACCCTATTCTCAGCAGTCACCTCTCCGGTCACATCCCCCGGTGTTACTGTATAACGTCCCATTCCCAGCAGTCACCTCTCCGGTCACCACCGGTGTTACTGTATAACGTCCCATTCCCAGCAGTCACCTCTCCGGTCACATCCCCCGGTGTTACTGTATAACGTCTCATACCCAGCAGTCACATCCCCAGTGTTACTGTATAACGTCCCATTCCCAGCAGTCACCTCTCCAGTCACATCCCCCGGTGTTACTGTATAACGTCCCATTCCCAGCAGTCACCTCTCCAGTCACATCCCCCAGTGTTACTGTATAACGTCCCATACCCAGCAGTCACATCCCCAGTGTTACTGTATAACGTCCCATTCCCAGCAGTCACCTCTCCAGTCACATCACCCGGTGTTACTGTATAACGTCCCATTCCCAGCAGTCACCTCTCCGGTCACATCCCCGGTGTTACTGTATAACGTCCCATTCCCAGCAGTCACCTCTCCGATCACATCCCCGGGGTTACTGTATAATGTCCCATTCCCAGCAGTCACCTCTCCGGTCACATCCCCCGATGTTACTGTATATTACCCCATTCCCAGCAGTCACCTCTCCGTTCAAATCCCCGGTGTTACTGTATAACGTCCCATTCCCAGCAGTCACCTCTCCTGTCACATCCCCCGGTGTTACTGTATAACGTCCCATTCCCAGCAGTCACCTCTCCGGTCAGCAGCTGAATGATCTTGTTGGTGAGTTCCAGGATCTTCTGGTCATTGTGCCTCTCATGTATCAGTGAGTGAGGTGGAGGCACCGTGATGGGGCTCTGGGTTCTGCTCAGTCCTCCTGACACACGGGGACGGCTGCTGGGTGTCTCACACTCACCGGATGTCTTCTTCACTACTGTATAATCCTGTGTATTGGGGGAGACACCAAATATCATTATATACAATCCCAGATCCCATCACCTCCCTGTTTTATTACTATAGATATAAGTGATGTCACTGTCACCTCCCCAGTCACATCCCTGTATTATTACTATAGATATAAGTGATGTCACTGTCACCTCCCCGGTCACATCCCTGTACTATTACTATAGATATAAGTGATGTCACTGTCACCTCCCCAGTCACATCCCTGTATTATTACTATAGATATAAGTGATGTCACTGTCACCTCCCTGTATTATTACTATAGATATAAGTGATGTCACCGTCACCTCCCCGGTCACGTCCCTGTATTATTACTATAGATATAAGTGATGTCACTGTCACCTCCCTGGTCATGTCCCTGTATTATTACTATTTGTATAAGTGATGTCACTGTCACCTCCCCGGTCACGTCCCTGTATAATTACTATAGATATAAGTGATGTCACTGTCACCTCCCCGCTCACATCCCTGTATTACTATAGATATAAGTGATGTCACTGTCACCTCCCCGGTCACATCCCTGGATTATTGCTATAGATATAAGTGATGTCACTGTCACCTCCCCGGTCATATCCCTGTATTATTACTATAGATATTAGTGATGTCACTGTCACCTCCCCGGTCACGTCCCTGTATTATTACTATAAATATAAGTGATGTCACTGTCACCTCCCCGGTCAGCAGGTAGATGATCTCCAGGGTGATAGTTATTATCCTCTCAGTCCTGGGACTCCTGTCCGTCTCCATCCTCAGGGAATCAGTGAGAATACAGAACGTGTGACGTGTAATAAAGACTCCGGTTCCTCACAGCTGGAGCGCCTAGGAATAAATATTATACATATAACACGCCACAGAGAGCACATGTAACACAGATATGTAACACGGAGTAGCCAGGAAGTGCCCCTGTATAATAACAACAACAGGACACCACAGGCTGCTCCCTGTGTATAATAATAACAGGACACCACAGGCTGCTTCCCCTGTATACTAACAGGACACTACAGGCTGCCCCCCCTGTATAATAATAACAGGACACCACAGGCGACTCCCCCTGTATAATAGGACACCACAGGCTGCTCTCCCTGTATAAATTTAACAGGACACCACAGGCTGCTCCCCCTGTATTATAATAACAGGACACTATTTATTGAGGAAAGAGAGAATGTCACTAAAGTGGTGCACTTAGGAGAAAAAACTTTTACACTTAAAAAGTAACTTTTAATAGGAATAGCTGATAAAATGTTGCGAAATATAGACTAAAACAAAACATATAAGACACGGACAGTGTAGTTAAAAGGATACTAAATCCTCACACAGTGATCCCCACTGACCAGCCGTCCCCTATATTTATTGATTTTTCTAGTTTCAATTAGTGCGCGTTAAAGTAATACACAGATTTTTAAATTAGTCCTGTAAGTGTCCCATGGGTACAGTATGCATGAGGGAATTTTTAATAAATTATCCCATATATATTGGCGACAATACAGGTACTGGTATGTGTGGCAAGTGCTTCACATATATGAGACAGGGAATACAGCTCGGAGCCTGTAGTGTGAGGCAGCGTGCATGTATTTCCCTGACGCTGGCTGGGTTCAACTTAGGCAGCCCAATCCATGCGCTGGCAACTAAGTCAGCGCTGAAGTTCCTGGCGCCCGCAGTCTAAACCCCCCTGCCTCCCCTCCCCTCTTGAAATGTATTTTGTATATGTTTAGTGTAATTGGTGCGGCGTTTCAAACGGGCGTCACTCTCCAGTGAGTCCGTGGAGCTTGAGAAGCGGTGTGGTGGCGCCACTCACCGCAGCTCCTGATAGGGCAGTGTCTGACCGGCAGCGTCACCATCTGACAATCCGGCACGTACATGACACCCCTACACGTCAAGAAGCGGCGGCGGGTCCCTTCAGACAGCCGGGAACTCCAGCGCTGACTTAGTTGCCAGCGCATGGATTGGGCTGCCTAAGTTGAACCCAGCCAGCGTCAGGGAAATACATGCACGCTGCCTCACACTACAGGCTCCGAGCTGTATTCCCTGTCTCATATATGTGAAGCACTTGCCACACATACCAGTACCTGTATTGTCGCCATTATATATGGGATAATTTATTAAAAATTCCCTCATGCATACTGAACCCATGGGACACTTACAGGACTAATTAAAAAATCTGTGTATTACTTTAACGCGCACTAATTGAAACTAGAAAAATCAATAAATATAGGGGACGGCTGGTCAGTGGGGATCACTGTGTGAGGATTTAGTATCCTTTTAACTACACTGTCTGTGTCTTATATGTTTTGTTTTAGTCTATATTTCGCAACATTTTATCAGCTATTCCTATTAAAAGTTACTTTTTAAGTGTAAAAGTTTTTTCTCCTAAGTGCACCACTTTAGTGACATTCTCTCTTTCCTCAATAAATATTGTCTCTATCAGTGTCCCGTGGTAGCACCCCCGTACATACTCATTACTATTCAGAACGTCTTCAAGTGATTTAAATGATTTCTGATGTAATAGGGGTCCATGTAATTCCTTAAAAATATTTTTCCTGTGCGACTGGTGCAAACCTCCTTCTTTTTTTGCTCTTAATAACAGGACACCACAGGCTGCTCCCCCTGTATAATAATAATAGGACACCACATTCTGCTCTCCCTGTATAATAACAGGACACCACAGGCTGCTCCCTCTGTATAAAAATAATAATAGTAATAGGACACCACAGGCTGCTGCTCCTGTATAATAATAATAGTAACAGGACTCCACAGGCTGCTTCTCCTGTATACTAATAATAGTAACAGGACACCACAGGCTGCTCCTCCTGTATAATAATAACAGGACACCACAGGCTGCTCCCCCTGTATAATAATAACCGGACACCCCGGGTTGCTCCCCTTGTATAATAATAACAGGACACCACAGGCTGCTCCCCCTGTATAATAATAATAATAACAGTACACCACAGACTGCTCCCCCTGTATAATAATAACAGGACACCACATGCTGCTCCCCCTGTATAATAATAACAGTACACCACAGGCTGCTCCCCCTGTATAATAATAATAATACCAGGACACCACAGGCTGCTCCCCCTGTATAATAATAACATGACACTACATGCTGCTCCTCCTGTATAATAATAACAGCACACCCCAGGCTGCTCCCCCTGTATAATAATAACAAAAGGACACCACAAGCTGCTCCCCCTGTATAATAATAACAGGACACCACAGGCTGCTCCCCTTGTATAATAATAACGACAGGACACCACAGGCTGCTCCCCCTGTATAATAATAACAGGACACAACAGGCTGCTCCCCTTGTATAATAATAACAACGACAGGACACCACAGGCTGCTCCTCCTGTATAATAATAACAGAACACCACAGGCTCATCCCTCTATGTAATAATAACAGGACACCACAAGCTGCTCCCCCTGTATTATAATAATAATAGTAACAGGACACCACAGGCTGCTCCACCTGTATAATATCAGGACACTACAGACTCCTCCTCTGTATAATAATAACAGGACACCACAGGCTGCTCCCCCTCTATTATAATAATAGTAACAGGATACCACAGGCTGCTCCCCCTGTATATTAATAACAGGACAACACAGGCTGCTCCCCCTGTATAATAACAGGACACCACAGGCTGCTCCCCCTGTATAATAATAACAACAGGACACCACAGACTGCTCCCCCTGTATAATAATAACAGAACACCACAGGCTGCTCCCCCTGTATAATAATAACAGTACATCACAGGCTGTTCCTCCTGTATAATAATAACAGAACACCACATGCTGCTCCCCCTGTATAATAATAACAGGGCACTACAGGCTGCTCCCCCTGTATAATAATAACAGGACACTACAGGCTGCTCCCCCTGTATAATAACAGGAAACTACAGGCTGCTCCCCCTGTATAATAATAACAGGACACCACAGGCTGCTCCCCCTGTATAATAATAATAACAGGCCACCACAGGCTGTTCCTCCTGTATAATAATAACAACAGAACACCACATGCTGCTCCCCCTGTATAATAATAACAACAGGACACTACAGGCTGCTCCCCCTGTATAATAACAGGAAACTACAGGCTGCTCCCCCTGTATAATAATAACAGGACACCACAGGCTGCTCCCCCTGTATTATAATACGTATGTGTGTTATTTGTGAGACACACACACCCGGTACCCACAGTCCCAACATAATACACATATACCTGTAACACGGCAGCTGCCATTACACCATAGCCCTGGCGTGACAATCGGCAGAGAAGAATACAAAGTGTCCTCAGTAGAGGAGGGCGGCGGCCATGTTCCCGGAGCCCCAGAATACTTCTCTGTCACACGCTCTCCCCCTGGTGGACGCCGGCAGCATCTGCAGCTAGAGGGCGCTGTGTACGTGCGTCATGAGGGCGGGGTCACGTGTCCGGGATCCCGGTATTTCTCGCTTTCTCCCCCCTGGGGCAGATAATTGGGGGCTGCTCCTGTCACTCAGGTATTACCCCGCCCACTGGTGCAGCAGCAGCAGAGTATAATGAGCCAGGTTCCAGCCGTGTGAGGGGCGTCCTGTAATGGAGTGTCAGCTCCTGGGGTGAGGGTGGTGCACCCTTGTATGTACCAGCAGCCAATCTCTATGTGGTGTCCTGTTATTATTATACAGGGGGAGCAGCCTGTGGTGTCCTGTTATTATTATACTGGGGGAGCAGACTGTGGTGTACTGTTATTACATACCCTCCAACATTTGACTGGCAGAAATCGGTACACATCCAGAAAGGGGCGTGGTCACTGACAAATGGGCGTGGTCAATTGCAAAGGGGAGGTGTGGCCATGCCCCCTTTCCGAGTTTTTACTAGGCATTTTTTTCCCCATATATGTATTATCCCCAGTTGACCAATCCCACCGTTCTCTCCATCCACAGCAAAAGTACAGTACTAGTAACTGACACACATCACTCTGCAATAATAACACCACCACAGTAACACACCTGGAGAAACATACATTACATCAAAGAGTGTGCCTCCTGCAATACAAATTACCAATCTTACAAGTATGACAGCCAAATGCACCTACGCAGAGGAGTCTAATGGCAACATACTACTCCCCTCTCTATACTATTTTCGCTACCATCTCCTGCACAATGCCACATAATAGTGCTCCTTGCCTGTCTCACTCACAGGCTGCCGCTTCTGAAACAGAGATTCCCGGCCGCTGAGTGCCCTCATCTCCAGCCACTGATCCTGCAACTGCTGCTCCACGACCGCGGCTTCCGGCAAATACACTTCAGGAGAGTCTGCTGTGCCATATGATGTAATGGTGCGACACACGCTGGCCGGGACCTGGCGAAATGCACCCCTGGGAACGGGTGAGAGCCGCTGTAAGGGCCAAAATAAATTCACAACACATCGCTTATCATGTAGTGCAGGAGGAAAGCCGCCTCAACCATAAAACCGGTACAATCGGTACAATTTGTTTTAGCCGGTACAGACTGTTAAAAAACGGTACTGTACCGGCTAAAACGGTACAGTTGGAGGGTATGTTATTATTATACTGGGGGAGCAGCCTGGGTGTCCTGTTATTTTACAGGGGAGCAGCCTGTGGTGTCCTAATATTATTCTACAGGGGGAGCAGCCTGTGGTGTCCTGATATTATACAGGAGGAGCAGTCTGTGGTGTCCTGTATTCTCATTATTATACAGGGGGAGCAGCCTGTGGTGTCCTGTTGTTATTATTATACAGGGAGAGCAGCCTGTGGTGTCCTGATATTATACAGGAGGAGCAGCCTGTGGTGTCCTGTATTCTCATTATTATACAGGCGGAGCAGCCTGTGGTGTCCTGATATTATTATACAGGGGGAGCAGCCTGTGGTGTCCTGTTATTATTATACAGGGGGTGTAGCCTGTGGTGTCCTGTTATTATTATACAGGGGGAGCAGCCTGTGGTGTCCTGTTATTATTATACAGGGGGAGCAGCCTGTGGGGTCCTGTTATTATTATACAGGGGGAGCAGCCTGTGGTGTCCTGTTATTATTATACAGGGGGAGCAGCCTGAGGTGTCCTGTTGTTATTATTATACAGGGGGAGCAGCCTATGGTGTCCTGTTATTATTATACAGGGGGAGCAGCCTGTGGTATCCTGTTATTATTACACAGGGGGAGCAGCCTGTGGTGTCCTGTTATTATACAGGGGGAGCAGCCTGTGGGGTCCTGTTATTATTATACAGGGGGAGCAGCCTGTGGTGTCCTGTTACTATTATACAGGGGGAGCAGCCTGTGGTGTCCTGCTATTAATATACAGGGGGAGCAGCCTGTGGTGTCCTGTTATTATTATACAGGGGGAGCAGCCTGTGGTGTCCTGTTATTATTATACAGGGGGAGCAGCCTGTGGTGTCCTGTTATTATTATACAAGGGAACCAGCCTGTGGGGTCCTGTTATTATTATACAGGGGGAGCAGCCTGTGGGGTCCTGTTATTATTATACAGGGGGAGCAGCCTATGGTGTCCTGTTACTATTATACAGGGGGAGCAGCCTGTGGTGTCCTGTTATTATTATACAGGGGGAGCAGCCTGTGGTGTCCTGTTATTATTATACAAGGGGTGTAGCCTGTGGTGTCCTGTTATTATTATACAGGGGGAGCAGCCTGTGGTGTCCTGTTATTATTATACTGGGGGAGCAGACTGTGGTGTACTGTTATTATTATACTGGGGGAGCAGCCTGGGTGTCCTGTTATTTTACAGGGGAGCAGCCTGTGGTGTCCTAATATTATTCTACAGGGGGAGCAGCCTGTGGTGTCCTGATATTATACAGGAGGAGCAGTCTGTGGTGTCCTGTATTCTCATTATTATACAGGGGGAGCAGCCTGTGGTGTCCTGTTGTTATTATTATACAGGGAGAGCAGCCTGTGGTGTCCTGATATTATACAGGAGGAGCAGCCTGTGGTGTCCTGTATTCTCATTATTATACAGGCGGAGCAGCCTGTGGTGTCCTGATATTATTATACAGGGGGAGCAGCCTGTGGTGTCCTGTTATTATTATACAGGGGGTGTAGCCTGTGGTGTCCTGTTATTATTATACAGGGGGAGCAGCCTGTGGTGTCCTGTTATTATTATACAGGGGGAGCAGCCTGTGGGGTCCTGTTATTATTATACAGGGGGAGCAGCCTGTGGTGTCCTGTTATTATTATACAGGGGGAGCAGCCTGAGGTGTCCTGTTATTATTATACAGGGGGAGCAGCCTATGGTGTCCTGTTATTATTATACAGGGGGAGCAGCCTGTGGTATCCTGTTATTATTACACAGGGGGAGCAGCCTGTGGTGTCCTGTTATTATACAGGGGGAGCAGCCTGTGGGGTCCTGTTATTATTATACAGGGGGAGCAGCCTGTGGTGTCCTGTTACTATTATACAGGGGGAGCAGCCTGTGGTGTCCTGCTATTAATATACAGGGGGAGCAGCCTGTGGTGTCCTGTTATTATTATACAGGGGGAGCAGCCTGTGGTGTCCTGTTATTATTATACAGGGGGAGCAGCCTGTGGTGTCCTGTTATTATTATACAAGGGAACCAGCCTGTGGGGTCCTGTTATTATTATACAGGGGGAGCAGCCTGTGGGGTCCTGTTATTATTATACAGGGGGAGCAGCCTATGGTGTCCTGTTACTATTATACAGGGGGAGCAGCCTGTGGTGTCCTGTTATTATTATACAGGGGGAGCAGCCTGTGGTGTCCTGTTATTATTATACAGGGGGTGTAGCCTGTGGTGTCCTGTTATTATTATACAGGGGGAGCAGCCTGTGGTGTCCTGTTACTATTATACAGGGGGAGCAGCCTGTGGTGTCCTGTTATTATTATACAGGGGGAGCAGCCTGTGGTGTCCTGTTATTATTATACAGGGGGTGTAGCCTGTGGTGTCCTGTTATTATTATACAGGGGGAGCAGCCTGTGGTGTCCTGTTATTATTATACAGGGGGAGCTGCCTGTGGTGTCCTGTTATTATTATACAGGGGGTGTAGCCTGTGGTGTCCTGTTATGATTATACAGGGGGAGCAGCCTTTGGTGTCCTGTTGTTGTTATTATTATACAGGGGGTGTAGCCTGTGGGGTCCTGTTATTATACAGGGGGAGCAGCCTGTGGGGTCCTGTTATTATTATACAGGGGGTGTAGCCTGTGGTGTCCTGTTATTATTATACAGGAGGAGCAGCCTGTGGTGTCCTGTTATTATTATACAGGGGGAGCAGCCTGTGGTGTCCTGTTACTATTATACAGGGGGAGCAGCCTGTGGGGTCCTGTTATTATACAGGGGGAGCTGCCTGTTGTGTCCTGTTATTATTATACAGGGGGAGCAGCCTGTGGGGTCCTGTTATTATTATACAGGGGGAGCAGCCTGTGGTGTCCTGTTATTATTATACAGGGGGAGCAGCCTGTGGTGTCCTGTTATTATACAGGGGGAGCAGAATTTGGTGTCCTGTTATTATTATACAGGGGGAGCAGCCTGTGGTGTCCTGTTATTATTATACAGAGGGAGCAGCCTGTGGTGTCCTGTTATTATTATACAGGGGGAGCAGCCTGTGGTGTCCTGATATTATTATACATGGGGAGCAGCCTTTGGTGTCCTGTTATTATACAGGGGGAGCAGCCTTTGGTGTCCTGTTGTTCTACAGGGGAAATTAATATTAATTGTTATTCTACATGCCAATGCGCCTGCTCCTGCACACTCCCCCCCAGAGCGAGCTACCTGACAGAATGGGAGCGGGCTGGGTGAAGGGGCCGGGTATACAGCCACAGCCCAGCCACCAGGGGTCAAATTGCACGCTATTGGTTATTGGGATGAGGGAGGTTTTTAATTTCCCCCTACGTTATAGCTGATATGTACACAAGCCCACTGGCTCCTCATAAACCAGCCTATATTTAGGGGGTCCCCATGCGGCCAGGGTCCCTGCCCGGGCTGACCAGTTAGGGGTTAATGCTTTGGCCTGGGGAACTTATATATAACTGACTGTTTGGGCCCGGTGCTGGGGACCCCTGCTCATTTTGACCCCTGTATTTTAGGAACCAGGATATGATTCGTATCGGCCAAATATGGCTGATCAGCTGTATATACAAGCGGCCGATCAACCACATTCGGCTGATTGTAACTTAGCCGATGACCAGGACCCGGCCGTATTACAGATGGAATGGGTACGGATGATGCATTCCTACCCACTCGATCTTAGTAATTGTATCCCTTAGCGTACACGACTTGAGTAGAGGGTGACAAATCATCTACGGACCACATCTCCGGACTGCCTTCTCTAGCCCTATCAAGGCATCCCCGACTCCACCACGGGATACTGTAAGAGGGCAATCATTAACCCCTTGATTGGTGGGTTTTGCTGGGGCAGGACAAACCTACTGGGGCAGGTTTGTCCGGCAAAACCCACCACAGATAGTGGGAAGCCGCTGCTCCCCCCCTCAACTCTGCTCCGGTTTTAGTACGCCGGAGCTAGCTCCCCTGCTGCTGCTGGCTCCCCTGCCGCCGACCATCCCCGAGCCTGCCGCCTACGTCACTGATCCAAATAGTGATTGCGGCAGGGGAGCTCTGGCGGCGTACGATCGTCGGAGCAGAGGGGGTGGTGGTGACAGGAGGGAGGGGGGGTGACGGGGGGACCCCTAAAGGTAGTGCGCCAGTGGTGCACCACTGGCGGGCACCTAATGCAAAAAGTGGTATGCCCGGAAATTTTCCGGGACAGCCCACTGCGGCAGCGCAGCTGAGCCCGGAAAATTTCCGGGCATACGACTCAAAGGGTTAATGGAAGTAGACAGTCCCCATCTGAACTGGCCTCTCGGAGATGAATCTTTCCTGTGGGAATTCATGGACCACTTAGTAGCCTATTCTTCCACCAAAGAGTGTCCTTGTAAGAGCCGCAACACTGACTTAATAAACGAGGCCAATAGCACTGCAAAAATTGTCCTCACAGCCGGTCTCCGCTCAAGTTTTTAAACTTTAGAAAACCAATCTCTTCAGGTGGCTCTGGAACAGAACTACTAGCTCTTTGTGAGACAGGTGCAGCTTGTTCCTCTGGAGCCAAACTAGCCTTCAGGAAAATAGATAAGGAAAGTGTATCGGATACGTAACCGCATATCGTCCTCCGATGGAGGGGAGTATGATCTTCTCAGGAACAAGTGTCTCCACCCAGCGGTTAGAGTCTACTGGGGAAACACATATAGGACCTTATTCTGGCTGACTCGCCTTGCGAATGGTTAGCCGGCACCACCCATTTGCACGGGGTGCGTTAGCAAGGCTTATGAACGGATGTTTTACATGAACATCCATTCGCATGCCAGTGGGAACCTCCCCCATCTTTCGACGGTTGCTGACCATCGAATGATGGTGAAAGCGCACACATAGAGAAGGCTGGTCCAGCGCCCCCATACATCCCGTTGTGTCAGCTCTGTCCCCCTCCCCCCGCGCGCGTCACGGACAGATTAGCATGTGTAAGCCCAAAGTTTTTGTGGGAATGCCCAATAAAAGGCTGGGCATTCACATATGCTATTGGCCCAGTCTGGCACCCCACGCCCCTCTCCACCCCCTGCTCGCAAGGCTGGGTGCGTGCGTATACACATGCGCAGAAATGCTGCTGCGCATACCCAAAACATCGGTTCGTGCGAATTCATGGCCAAGCAATAATAAGGGCCATAGAACGGAGGAATTCGATTAGCTGGCACCAAGAATCCTCTTCTTAACCGGAGTTGAGTGAAAAGATCTTCAAATGTTTTGCTCAAATATGTGAAAAATAAAATCCAAAATGTGTAGAATCGTTTACATCATATTATTTCATGTATCGGGTGAAAAAGAGAAGTGTGGATTCGCTGTATAGGGGTATACAAGACTCTCTCCACTAGGGTGGGGACACATTCCCGAGAAGACCATTCTCCCCTCTATCGGAGGTCTATATGAGTTTATGTATTCAATACACTTGCTCATCTATTCTCCTGTTGACTTGTTATTCCCACTGTTTTGTTTCATGCTTGTTTTGAGATGTTGGTGACATCATCGGAAATTATGGAGGTTATTCTAGTTCACTTGCAAAGCTGTAATTCTAGAGCGCTCACAGATCTAAGACACCTCTCCGGTGTCTTACACCTGCGGGCTCCCTGTACAGGAAGAGGGCGCTAAGCTGCCCACACCCACGTCATGGGCAAATTTCCATGGGAACGCCCCTGAAATGCTGAACGTGACCACGGCCTGCCGCCAAACGCCCCCCACTGGCACTGTAGTGTGTGAGCGGCCGACGAATAATCAATTCGCCGTGCACACTCGCATGTTTATGCTCAGTCGGTAAACATCGCTCTTCTGTGTGAATGCGCAGAAGTGTAATCAAACGAGAATAACCTCCTATATCTTGTGCCATTAGCTGAAGGGCACAAAGAACTGAATGCCAACTATATAGGAATAACTAGAGAATGCTAAAACTACTAAAAGAAAACAGCTGAACAGATCTTCAGCGTGGCACTGGTAATTTGCACTGAAGAGCATTCAAACAGGTTTCTAAATAGCACAGGTAATTGCAGTGCCGAGAGCAGCTGGCAAAATCTTCCACATCGTACAGGTAACTTGCATAGTTAGGAAATGCTGACCGATCCCAGGTTTTCTGAATAGAACCGATTAGTTGAACTGAGGAGACCTACTGGTAGATCTTCCAGATAGCACAGGTAAATAAGCTCTCCTGAGCAAGCCATCACCAGAACCAACAGAATCAGATTCATTACAACCCACAAAGGAGTGCAAACAGAAATCCTAAACAGCCAATCATATGTCCAGAAACCAAACAAGGCTCAGAACTCAGCGGAAGCAATCAAGAGTCAGAAGACAGCCCAGTGTGATAACTCCTGTTCAGCACGGCGGACTGGTTACCAGGAGACTGACTGAATCCCCTAGAGCTGGGGTAGCCAACCCTAGTCCTCGAGAGCTACCAACAGTGCATATTTTGCAGGTCTCCTCGCAGAATCACGAGTGAGCTAATTAGCTCCATCTGGGTATCTTTTAAAATGTGTCAGTGATTAATGAGTGCAGCAGCTAGGTTGTCTGGAAAATGTGAACTGTTAGTAACTCCCGAGGGCTAGGGTTGGCTACCACTGGTCTAGAGCAAACCGAGCCGGTTGCTGCGAAACTGTTTCTTTAATTTTCTAACACGTAGAACGCCTGAATCCATGTAAAATCAAAAATAGTGAAAGTATGCAGAGAGTAATGAGGAGAATTTATTGTAATTTATATGTGGAGCGATGGGTTGATTCCTTCAGCAACGTATTGAGAAAGAACAAAGCACCGATACTGGTGAATTGTTTGAGGGTGGCAGCTGTCTAAGTGTACACCGGGGGGGGGGGGCGTGGCTTGGCCGGGCTGGTGAGCGGACGCAGGGTGAGTGAGCTCCGCTACTATCCTTCTGAATATCCTGCATGAGGGGCTCCGGGCACCTTTAAATCTACTCGGTGCTCTCTCTGACGCTCCCCTGTACATGTCGCACTGCCCGATACCTGCTTGGGGCAACTTGCGGAGCTGCGGTCGCTCTCCTGCACGCTGATCCTGTCCGCTCGGGCGGGCGCCATCTTGAAAATCCTGTCTGGCGGAGCTTCTGCATACCCGCCGACCTGCTGTGCCTGTTGTCTGCCGGCTGTCTGGTACCTCTCTGTGGCTCTTCACGGACTACTGCTCTGCCTCAATTGCTGACAGCCTGCTGCTGAGGATTTGTGTGAGTGCTCCGGGGAAGTACTATTGGAGCGGGCTGTTTTATTCAAACTGCTACAATGGTCGCCATTTTGGGGCTCAGACATGAATGGTGACATTCCTGGGTGAAATACAACCTACTACACCCTACATACTCCACCCTGCTATATTTATATTGCTGGTCTGTTTACTGGAGGGTGCAGACCTCTGGCTGCCCTTAATTCATTATTAGATTTAAGCAAACACACTCAACCTTTGTCTTTGTTTAATTTGTATTGCGGCCATAGCTACATCACATCCTTCCTACCTAAAAGTGGGTTAGCCCTGGTGGTGTGCTAGCCACCACCTTGGTGCTGCTACATTATAGTGCCGACCGCCGTCACTATGGCTGCTTACCTAAATGCATTGCTGAGGGCGATTTTCGACTCTACTCAGAGGATTGCTGCCAAACTTGGTTTCGTGGCCTCTGGGATATCAAATCCTCTCAATGGGGTTTATTCTAGTTCATTCTTTCTGACAAAATCCTTCTTAGATTGACAAAACCATGTGCACTGCAGGGGGGCAGATGTAACATGTGCAGAGAGAATTAGATTTGGGGGAGTCATTTTGTTTCTGTGCAGGGAAAATACTGACTGCATGATTTTACACTGCAATATAGATCTCACTTTGAAGTAAAACCCCACCCAAATCTAATTCTCTCTGCACAAGTTACATCTGCCCCACCTGCAGGGCACATGGTTTTGTCCATCTAAGAAGGATTTTGTCAGAAAGAATTAACTAGAATAACCCCCAATATGACATTGCCTGAATCCACAGATACTCTCGACATGTCCACCTGGAATGAAAAGTGGTCTAGAGTCTCCGAAGTTGGTTCTACAAATCTCCTGACTTCACCTAACCATAGAGAGTTGTCCCCTACTGACACTACCGATATTTTGTTCGCTATCCGAAGGCCCTACTTGGCCATAAGCTATGTACTAATACCGGGACATTCTACACCTTGGCACTCCTTTACTGTCTGGCTCGGGAATTTGTTTTTTGCCATGACTCCAAAAGCTCTGTACCGTTATTGTCATTTTTCATGTGTGTGTCCTTGGGTATGTGGTAGAGGTACTGGTTTATATATCTCTCTGTTGCTAACAGAGGCTTGGCCGGATTAATATTCTCCTGTGCCCTTAGATGTCTGCTGACATAATGACCCTTGTGTTAGATATGAACATGTGAGACACTCCTGTCTTGTTTCTCACTTTTCTCTATAAAAGCCTGGTTAGTTTTTCTTATTAAGATTATAAGTTTATTAGTTATGCCTCCGTGCACCGATCCTGTGGCCTCGGACTGGCGTTTTGGTTTCTTATTGTACAGTTGTTTCTATCCTATGCTAGATAAAAAAAAAATCCTGTTTATCGGTGGGAGGGACAAGTTCCCCACAGATGATTATACCTTACAACTACTACTAAGCCATGGCCCCAGTTAATCCATCCGCTTATTATCCGACCACTATATGGGGGGGGGATGTTTAGATAGATACTGTAGCGTAAGAGGTGGGGGGAAGGGGTGAATTAGGTTGTTAGGCTAGTTTAGCTAATATAGCTAGTGAGGGGTGGTGTAGTTAGCTGGTGGGGGGGGGGGGGGGTGCTAGGCTGTTAGGGATCCAGGTATACCTAGGTTGGGGTCAG
This sequence comes from Crinia signifera, assembly GCF_055691185.1. Lineage (NCBI taxonomy): Eukaryota > Metazoa > Chordata > Amphibia > Anura > Myobatrachidae > Crinia > Crinia signifera. The sequence goes on along the minus strand of NC_139222.1, from coordinate 4,617,361 downwards.
GTTATACAGGGTGGGGGGTTTTGGGGAGGTTTGTTTTGGGTTCTTTTGTTTTTTTTTGCTTTGGGTAGTATAGATATAGGTATTCCTTATTTTTCACTCCTCCTATTCCCTGTTTGACCAGAAAGCTGATCCTGCAACTTTGTTATTCGCATAAGTCACATGTTAATGAGACACTTTAACTTACATTTCTGTGAGTCATATATCCACTACTGCCGTCAGTCCAAATGGCGCCTTTGGGTGATGATAGTTCACATACCCTGTAATGTAAAACTTCTGCTTGGAATGTCCACAATCATTATTTTCGCGTCTCTGTATGGTCCTTCATTGTTATTAGCATTGTGACTATATTTTACAATATGAGTACCCTAGGGTTCTCGATTTAGCAACTATGCAGGATCTGTTATGTATGTCTGTTACATTTATTGTTCACATTTATTGTAAACAATGTTTATTGTACTTCAAAATTTCAATAAAAATTATTGAATAAAAAAAAAAAAAGTGTACACCGGGTGGGCCTCTGGAAAAAAAATGGGTCTAAGCATGAGGCCTGTTTGCTACAGCAGAAGTTTGAGCAGAACGTAGAGTGGACATGACATTGTGTGGGCTACACAAACAGAAGAACTGTCCGGACACCACCGCTATTTGAGCAAACAGTGTGAACCGCCTACAGTTTGCTTCAGAACTCAGGAATTTGGAAATAATTGGAAACCGGTCACATTAGTGTTCCCGTTAGGCTGTTTTAGCGGGGCGCTGCGCCCTGCCCGTTTTTTAAAGGGCAAAATGCGCCCTGCCCCTCTAGCAGCGCCCCGCTAAGACAGCCTGGTGCCTGCCCGACTCCTTGCACGGGGAAGCCCAGCGCTGCCTTAGACGGCGATGCCTGGCGCTTCCCCGGCATCAAGGCACCTTCCCCCTGTGGTGACAGCATCTTCGGGGCGGCCGGGCCCGCCCCCTTTAGTGACGCCGGCGGCCCGGCCCGCCCACTCTAGTGATGCCGGCGGCCCGGCCGCCCACTTTAGTGACATCGGCGGTCCGGGACCACCCACAAGTGTGCCGTCGGCGGCCCCTGACCGGCCCGACACAATTTCTAGAGTGAACACTACACATGGTTTGATGAAATCAAGCCTTATTAAGGTGAAAGGGTGGCCACGCACAGTACTCACCCATTGGTCACAAGTTGGGTGTGCTCCTTCCGTGAATTATGAATACAGTCAGCACTTATGTATTATTAAAGTAGTACGTCCAGGGAGACAATGCTTCTAATAATACCCAGTTATTCAAATAAAATTACCCTTTTATCTAATCGAATTAAAATCCTGTCAAAATTACGGCTTCTGCAATGTACTTTCACTTTGAGCTGTGGCCGATTTTACTTTCACTTTGAGCTGTGACAGATTTTAGCCCACAAAACTCTCCACCCCACCCCCAGTCCCCATCTGCTCCTACCTCCAATCTGTCTTCACAGCTCCACCTCTACATATCCAGCGAGTTTGAAACAGATCAGTGTCCCTGCAAAAATTGCTTTCACTTTCTGTAAGGGCTTTTTTAAGCACACAACGGGGTAATGTGGTCCGTTGAGTGGCCTCTACTGGTCACTGGTGGTACTTCACCTCATAGAGGTGAGGAGTAGTTAGCCTTTTATATATATATATAGATATCAAATTATCCAAAATTATTGTAATCTATGACACACACCCAGGCATTACCCTGCTCCGAGCCGGTGTTCTCCCCTCCCCGCCCCCCTCCCCATGCTAACACTATAACGAGTGTGATACCCCCCGAAGGTGTTTATACAGTGGCTCTGCACATGCATATATACGCATATACACATGCGCAGAGCCGCCCTATCGGTCCCCGGCTCTTTACGAGCCCACCTGAATGTGCAATGCAGATATACATACATTGACAAAAATATATGCACCAATCAAATGTTGAATTATTTTATAAATAACATTAATAACCAGACAGATGTTATAATTAAACAAACAGGCAAACATACAATCCCAATAGTTTAATGTTGAGTAGGAATTCTAGAATAATAAAATATAAGTAGAGGGCATATTTGTCACACCACAATCCAATGAAATGAGAGAACACGGGAAACGTACGTAGCACGGTATCAAGATGGCCGACAGATAGTCAAACACTGTCAACAGTTAAAAGGTCGGCATTACTCCTACTGCGCGATAGACACAGGTTGATCGGGCGCGGAGCTGACGTCACATGACTTCCCCTAAAACCTCTGAGCAACCTTACACCCACTTAGCACATGGTCTTTTGGGGCTTCACTTTACAGAATAATCCATAGCCTTTTATAGGAAGAATAGTTAAAATTCTGTCAAAATGGCGGATAAGTCCCTATCTGCTCCTACCTCCAACCTCTGACTTTACAGCTCCCTCTCTGTATATCCAGCAAATTCAAACAGATCATTTTGGTTTCACTTTCTGTTAAGGAGTAATTTGGTCCTCTAGTGGCCACTGGTGGTTACTGGCGGTACGTCACCTCAAAAAGGTGAGAAGTATGTAGTCTTTTATATATACATATCCACTAAGAAATGTTACCAATGCTCTAAATATTCCAATAGTGGTGTCACAATATTATAAAAAAAAATATATATATTTTTTTACATTTTATTGTTAAATATTCCTAAAGTGGTGCCTCGGTGTTCTTAAAAAAAAAAAATGTAAATGTTATTTTTAAATATTCTGATGGTCATAATTTTTAAATGTTTTTTATTTTTAATAAAATAGTTTTGGATAAGTAAAAAAAAAGTAAAAAAAAAAAAAAAGGCAGCAGATTTAACAATATGGGTCCACTCACTCATCCAGACATCTCCGCATAAGCACACGCTTCCCGCCCTCTGTGGCCATCTTCAATATCTCTCTATACAAATACAATCTTTTCCCCCATGAGTCTGATAATCTCTGAATTGTATCATGCCACCAGATACAGATTACATCCTACATTATATATATATATATATATATATATATATATATATATATATATATATATACCACTGATGGAATTATATAGAATTTCAGACATGTTTATTAACATTTACTTCTATAGTGCCAGCATATTCCATTGTGCTTTACAATAGGGAGCAAAACAGTAATAAAACAAGTCTGGGAAATAACAGATAAAGAGATGAGAGGGCCCTGCTCACAGGCTTACAATCTACAGATGTACACCATTGCTTTGATTATCGTCTCTGAATATTTTGGACCTATATTTCAAATTGGGATTAACAAAAATCAACAACATTTACAATATTTACAGTACTGACGCAATTATCTATTTTGCCGTGTGGGTTTTCTGATGTGTAACTAGATGCGGTTTCTGTGTAAAACATTTCCCACACTCTGCACACGGATACGGCTTCTCACCACTGTGTATTTTCTGGTGCTTAACGAGACCTGATTTGTGTGTAAAATATTTCCCACAATCAGGACACGGAAACGGTTTCTCACCTGTGTGACTTCTCTGATGTTCAAGAAGAGCGGAGTTGTATTTGAAACATTTCCCGCACTCCAAACACAGAAACGGTTTCTCGTTTCCATGAGTTCTCTTGTGAGCGACCAGGTAGGACTCCTCCGTAAAGCGTTTCCCACACACAGAACACGGAAACGGTTTCACTTTTGTGTGAACAATCTGATGTTCTAGAAGACCTGATTTCTGCGTAAAACATTTCCCACACTCAGAGCACAGAAAAGGTTTCTCACCCGTGTGAATTCTGTGATGAGTAACGAGGTGTGATCTGTATGTAAAACATTTCCCACACTCGAAACAGGGATAGGGCCTTTCGCCCGTGTGAATTCTCTGATGTCGCACTAGATAGGATCTCTCAATAAAATGCTTCCCGCACTCCGAACACTGAAACGGTTTTTCATCGGTGTGAATTTTCTGATGTTTAACAAGATCGGATTTATATGTAAAACATTTCCCACACACAGAACATGAAAACATCTTCTCACCCGTGTGAATTCTCTGATGTCTGACAAGACCCGACTTATAAATAAAACATTTCCCACACTCGGGACATGGAAACGTTTTCTCACCAGTGTGACCTGTCTGAGGCGTAACATAAATTGACTGATGCACAAAAGATTTTTCGCAAGGAACGTTTGTATCGCTGGTACTAGCTGTGCTACGTGTTACAGTGTCTGTGTTCTCAGAAAAGCCTTCATTATGATTAGTGGGATCAGAGGACAGATCCGTGTTGTGTAGAACTGGAAGTATAATTAGGGTGATTGGATTTTCTCCTGGAGAATCTTGGGTGATATTATCTTCTATTTTACCGTCTGTAGTTAAAATGAGTCGTCCATCGGAGGTATCCCTGATTTCCGGCTCGTTAGCTGGAAAATAATTAAAATAAAAGTACATTAAAGACATTCTTCTTGATTGGAATATACATTTTATATCTTAACTAGTTATAACCCATCAAAATTACGGTTTCTGCAATGTACTTTCACTTTGAGCTGTGACAGTTTTTACTTTAACGTTGAGCTGTGACAGATTTTAGCCCACACACTCTACACCCCACCCCCAGCCGCTATCTGCTCCTACATCCAGTCTCTGTCTTCCTAGCTCCCTCTCTCCATATCCACCAAGTTTGAAACAGAGCAGTGTCCCTGCAAAAATTGCTTTCACTTTATGATAAGATGTAATGTAATGAGTATTAACCACAGAAGAGGGTCATCAGCTACCTGTGTGCTACTTTCTTTATGCCAAAGGTCTTCTACGTTGGGTCAATATGCAATTCAGCTCAAGACCTTGGCTTCACAGATAAAATCTTTGAAGGCCACCTTCGGGCAAGGCCTTAACGAAAGAATCAAAGATGAATTGCCCTTGAAGGATTTGCCCACATTTCTGGATGAACTGATCTCGATCTGTAACAACGTGGGACAGATTTCAAGGAGCAAAAGCCAAAAGAAGGATTCTACACGCTGGTTTAAGAAGCGCTATGGTGTCACGATGTCTCCTTCTTCTGCCTCCAATGAGGAGTCCATGCATTTGATTCACCACAATTATCAGAAAAAGAGAGAAAAGTGTCCGAAGAAAAATCTATTGTGGAGATCTGGATCACATAAAGGCTGAAGGTCCAAATTACAAAAGACTATGCTAGGTTCCATCTGCAAATCTCCACCATTAACTTCCCAGGTTTGTTGACCAGAAATCGCAGGTTCTTCCCCCAAAAAAACAATAAATAGAGATAGCGCTAAGAACAGATAAGTAATAATAAAAGCCAGTCAAGATGAATTATAATCAATATAGCATTTATGTTAATTCTAATAAGCTATTGGAGGTTTGATTCATTTCAAGTATGAGGAATCACTGTGTTTCCTAGTTCCCAAAACCATAAACCCCCATCATCCTTGGTTGACCCCTGGTTTTAATTACACCCTCCAGAACTCCATTGGACTGGTCAAGTATTATTGTGGACGTCCCCGTTGTGGCTGGTGTTTGAATGAAGAATTGTACCCTGAAGACATTGGAGTACAAAGTCACAATACCAAAATATGGTGGAATATACCGATGATGTTCATAAACACAGGGCTGAAACGATTCCTCCTTGTTGACCTGGGGAATTTCTTATTGACCTAGTTCTTGTCTATTCCCCTTTTCCATCCATGAAACTCAAGTCAGGGTACAGTAAGGAAAATCCCTAAAGGAGCAGGATTCTTTGTTGTAGGAACGAAGGATGGAAGCCTCACTAGTTCATTGACTATAATGGAAACTACTGAGGAAGAGAGGGATCTAGGTGTCACTATTTCAGGGGACTTAAAAGCAGGCAGGCAATGTAACAAAGCAATGAAGAAGGCAAGTCAGATGCTTGGTTGCATAGGGAGAGGTATCAGCAGTAGAAAGAAAGAAGTAATAATGCCACTTTATAGGTCATTGGTACGACCTCACCTAGAGTATTGTGTTCAGTTCTGGAGGCCATATCTCCAGAAGGATATAAATACATTAGAGACTGTACAAAGAAGAGCAACTAAAATGGTGCATGGCCTACATCACAAAACGTACCAGGAAAGACTAAAAGATCTTAATATGTATACTTTAGAGCAGAGAAGGGAAAGGGGGTACATGATAGAAACTTTCAAATATATCAAGGGCTTTAACAAGGTACAGGTGGGAGACATTCTTCACAGGAAGAGGAGCAGCAGAACACGAGGACATGCACTGAAACTAGAGGGAGGAAGAATTTTTTCACAGAAAGAGTAGTAGATAAGTGGAATAGCCTCCCAACAGAGGTGGTAGACGCAAATACAGTAGTACAATTTAAACATGCTTGGGATAAGCATATTGATATCCTTACAAAAAAATAAGGATCAAATATGGTTTGAGGTAACATGTTTAAAAAAAGGGCAGACTAGATGGGCCAAGTGGTTCTTATCTGCCGTCAAATTCTATGTTTCTATGACTGTAGAGGGTTGAACACCACTACAATCAACAATGAAGACCCATTACCCCTCATCTTGGAGCTCATTGGCTAAAAGTTTTACTTAGATTCATAAGACGTTTATATTCTCATTCAGGTTAAAAACAGCAAATAATACTAAAGACAAACATTACAGATAACAGGTCATGCCATTCAGTCTTAGTAATGCTCTTGTGCTTCTCCAGAATTTAAGGAATGAGATCTTTAGAGACCTTCTCTACAAGATGGTAGTTGTCTACTTGGATGGCATTCTTCTATTCTCCAAATCCATCTACATTGATTATCTCCAAGTACAAGAAATTGTACAATGGTTAAGAAAAATCATTTAAATTCCCAACAGCAAAAAGTGCCCTTTTGAAGAAACTTTCATTTCACATTAGAATTCTAATAGAATCTCCAGAATTGACCATACCAAGCATCTCAATCTGAAATCTGCTTAACTATTTTCCTGTTTCCTGCAGCAGTATAGTATGGGCTGACGGCTCCTGATGTATGAGATACACCAGAGAGTACGGGGAGGAGACTGGTCAGAGCTCTGGGCTGGTAACACACAGTGACATGATGTGAGGGGGAGAGCAGGAGTATAATAGGGGCTGACGGCTCCTGATGTATGAGATACACCAGAGAGTGCGGGGAGGAGACTGGTCAGATCTCTGGGCTGGTAACACACAGTGACATGATGTGAGGGGGAGAGCAGGAGTATAATAGGGGCTGACGGCTCCTGATGTATGAGATACACCAGAGAGTGCGGGGAGGAGACTGGTCAGATCTCTGGGCTGGTAACACACAGTGACATGATGTGAGGGGGAGAGCAGGAGTATAATAGGGGCTGATGGCTCCTGATGTATGAGATACACCAGAGAGTGCGGGGAGGAGACTGGTCAGATCTCTGGGCTGGTAACACACAGTGACATGATGTGAGGGGGAGAGCAGGAGTATAATAGGGGCTGATGGCTCCTGATGTATGAGATACACCAGAGAGTGCGGGGAGGAGACTGGTCAGATCTCTGGGCTGGTAACACAGTGACATGATGTGAGGGGAGAGCAGGAGTATAATAGGGGCTGATGGCTCCTGATGTATGAGATACACCAGAGAGTGCAGGGAGGAGACTGGTCAGATCTCTGGGCTGGTAACACACAGTGACATGATGTGAGGGGGAGAGCAGGAGTATAATAGGGGCTGATGGCTGCTGATGTATGAGATACACCAGAGAGTGTGGGGAGGAGACTGGACAGATCTCTGGGCTGGTAACACACAGTGACATGATGTGAGGGGGAGAGCAGGAGTATAATAGGGGCTGATGGCTGCTGATGTATGAGATACACCAGAGAGTGTGGGGAGGAGACTGGTCAGATCTCTGGGCTGGTAACACACAGTGACATGATGTGAGGGGGAGAGCAGGAGTATAATAGGGGCTGATGGCTCCTGATGTATGAGATACACCAGAGAGTGCGGGGAGGAGACTGGTCAGATCTCTGGGCTGGTAACACACAGTGACATGATGTGAGGGGAGAGCAGGAGTATAATAGGGGCTGACGGCTCCTGATGTATGAGATACACCAGAGAGTGCAGGGAGGAGACTGGTCAGATCTCTGGGCTGGTAACACAGTGACATGATGTGAGGGGGAGAGCAGGAGTACAATAGGGGCTGATGGCTCCTGATGTATGAGATACACCAGAGAGTGCGGGGAGGAGACTGGTCAGATCTCTGGGCTGGTAACACACAGTGACATGATGTGAGGGGAGAGCAGGAGTATAATAGGGGCTGATGGCTCCTGATGTATGAGATACACCAGAGAGTGCGGGGAGGAGACTGGTCAGATCTCTGGGCTGGTAACACACAGTGACATGATGTGAGGGGGAGAGCAGGAGTATAATAGGGGCTGACGGCTCCTGATGTATGAGATACACCAGAGAGTGCGGGGAGGAGACTGGTCAGATCTCTGGGCTGGTAACACACAGTGACATGATGTGAGGGGGAGAGCAGGAGTATAATAGGGGCTGATGGGTCCTGATGTATGAGATACACCAGAGAGTGCGGGGAGGAGACTGGTCAGATCTCTGGGCTGGTAACACACAGTGACATGATGTGAGGGGAGAGCAGGAGTATAATAGGGGCTGATGGCTCCTGATGTATGAGATACACCAGAGAGTGCGGGGAGGAGACTGGTCAGATCTCTGGGCTGGTAACACACAGTGACATGATGTGAGGGGGAGAGCAGGAGTATAATAGGGGCTGACGGCTCCTGATGTATGAGATACACCAGAGAGTGCGGGGAGGAGACTGGTCAGATCTCTGGGCTGGTAACACACAGTGACATGATGTGAGGGGGAGAGCAGGAGTATAATAGGGGCTGATGGGTCCTGATGTATGAGATACACCAGAGAGTGCGGGGAGGAGACTGGTCAGATCTCTGGGCTGGTAACACACAGTGACATGATGTGAGGGGAGAGCAGGAGTATAATAGGGGCTGACGGCTCCTGATGTATGAGATACACCAGAGAGTGCGGGGAGGAGACTGGTCAGATCTCTGGGCTGGTAACACACAGTGACATGATGTGAGGGGGAGAGCAGGAGTATAATAGGGGCTGATGGCTGCTGATGTATGAGATACACCAGAGAGTGTGGGGAGGAGACTGGTCAGATCTCTGGGCTGGTAACACACAGTGACATGATGTGAGGGGGAGAGCAGGAGTATAATAGGGGCTGATGGCTCCTGATGTATGAGATACACCAGAGAGTGCGGGGAGGAGACTGGTCAGATCTCTGGGCTGGTAACACACAGTGACATGATGTGAGGGGAGAGCAGGAGTATAATAGGGGCTGACGGCTCCTGATGTATGAGATACACCAGAGAGTGCAGGGAGGAGACTGGTCAGATCTCTGGGCTGGTAACACAGTGACATGATGTGAGGGGGAGAGCAGGAGTACAATAGGGGCTGATGGCTCCTGATGTATGAGATACACCAGAGAGTGCGGGGAGGAGACTGGTCAGATCTCTGGGCTGGTAACACACAGTGACATGATGTGAGGGGAGAGCAGGAGTATAATAGGGGCTGATGGCTGCTGATGTATGAGATACACCAGAGAGTGCGGGGAGGAGACTGGTCAGATCTCTGGGCTGGTAACACACAGTGACATGATGTGAGGGGGAGAGCAGGAGTATAATAGGGGCTGATGGCTGCTGATGTATGAGATACACCAGAGAGTGTGGGGAGGAGACTGGTCAGATCTCTGGGCTGGTAACACACAGTGACATGATGTGAGGGGGAGAGCAGGAGTATAATAGGGGCTGATGGCTCCTGATGTATGAGATACACCAGAGAGTGCGGGGAGGAGACTGGTCAGATCTCTGGGCTGGTAACACACAGTGACATGATGTGAGGGGAGAGCAGGAGTATAATAGGGGCTGACGGCTCCTGATGTATGAGATACACCAGAGAGTGCAGGGAGGAGACTGGTCAGATCTCTGGGCTGGTAACACAGTGACATGATGTGAGGGGGAGAGCAGGAGTACAATAGGGGCTGATGGCTCCTGATGTATGAGATACACCAGAGAGTGCGGGGAGGAGACTGGTCAGATCTCTGGGCTGGTAACACACAGTGACATGATGTGAGGGGAGAGCAGGAGTATAATAGGGGCTGACGGCTCCTGATGTATGAGATACACCAGAGAGTGCGGGGAGGAGACTGGTCATATCTCTGGGCTGGTAACACAGTAACATGATGTGAGGGGGAGAGCAGGAGTATAATAGGGGCTGATGGCTCCTGATGTATGAGATACACCAGAGAATGCGGGGAGGAGACTGGTCAGATCTCTGGGCTGGTAACACACAGTGACATGATGTGAGGGGGAGAGCAGGAGTATAATAGGGGCTGATAGCTCCTGATGTATGAGATACACCAGAGAGTGCGGGGAGGAGACTGGTCAGATCTCTGGGCTGGTAACACACAGTTATATGATGTGAGGGGGAGAGCAGGAGTATAATAGGGGCTGATGGCTGCTGATGTATGAGATACACCAGAGAGTGCGGGGAGGAGACTGGTCAGATCTCTGGGCTGGTAACACACAGTGACATGATGTGAGGGGGATAACAGGAGTATAATAGGGGCTGACGGCTCCTGATGTATGAGATACACCAGAGAGTGCGGGGAGGAGACTGGTCATATCTCTGGGCTGGTAACACAGTAACATGATGTAAGGGGAGAGCAGGAGTATAATAGGGGCTGATGGCACCTGATGTATGAGATACACCAGAGAGTGCGGGGAGGAGACTGGTCAGATCTCTGGGCTGGTAACACACAGTGACATGATGTGAGGGGGATAACAGGAGTATAATAGGGGCTGACGGCTCCTGATGTATGAGATACACCAGAGAGTGCGGGGAGGAGACTGGTCATATCTCTGGGCTGGTAACACAGTAACATGATGTGAGGGGAGAGCAGGAGTATAATAGGGGCTGATGGCACCTGATGTATGAGATACACCAGAGAGTGTGGGGAGGAGACTGGTCATATCTCTGGGCTGGTAACACACAGTGACATGATGTGAGGGGGAGAGCAGGAGTATAATAGTGGCTGATGGCTCCTGATGTATTAGATACACCAGAGAGTGCGTGGAGGAGACTGGTCAGATCTCTGGGCTGGTAACACAGTGACATGATGTGAGGGGGAGAGCAGGAGTATAATAGGGGCTGATGGCTCCTGATGTATGAGATACACCAGAGAGTGCGGGGAGGAGACTGGTCAGATCTCTGGGCTGGTAACACACAGCGATATTATGTGAGGGGGAGAGCAGGAGTATAATAGGGGCTGATGGCTCCTGATGTATGTGATACACCAGAGAGTGCGGGGAGGAGACTGGTCAGATCTCTGGGCTGGTAACACACAGTGACATGATGTGAGGGGGAGAGCAGGAGTATAATAGGGGCTGATGGCTCCTGATGTATTAGATACACCAGAGAGTGCGGGGAGGAGACTGGTCAGATCTCTGGGCTGGTAACACAGTGACATGATGTGAGGGGAGAGCAGGAGTATAATAGGGGCTGATGGCACCTGATGTATGAGATACACCAGAGAGTGCGGGGAGGAGACTGGTCATATCTCTGGGCTGGTAACACACAGTGACATGATGTGAGGGGGAGAGGAGTATAATAGGGGCTGATGGTTCCTGATGTATGAGATACACCAGAGAGTGCGTGGAGGAGACTGGTCAGATCTCTGGGCTGGTAACACAGTGACATGATGTGAGGGGGAGAGCAGGAGTATAATAGGGGCTGATGGCTCCTGATGTATGAGATACACCAGAGAGTGCGGGGAGGAGACTGGTCAGATCTCTGGGCTGGTAACACACAGCGATATGATGTGAGGGGAGAGCAGGAGTATAATAGTGGCTGATGGCTCCTGATGTATTAGATACACCAGAGAGTGCGTGGAGGAGACTGGTCAGATCTCTGGGCTGGTAACACAGTGACATGATGTGAGGGGGAGAGCAGGAGTATAATAGGGGCTGATGGCTCCTGATGTATGAGATACACCAGAGAGTGCGGGGAGGAGACTGGTCAGATCTCTGGGCTGGTAACACACAGTGACATGATGTGAGGGGAGAGCAGGAGTATAATAGGGGCTGATGGCTCCCGATGTATGAGATACACCAGAGAGTGCGGGGAGGAGACTGGTCAGATCTCTGGGCTGGTAACACACAGTGACATGATGTGAGGGGAGAGCAGGAGTATAATAGGGGCTGATGGCTCCCGATGTATGAGATACACCAGAGAGTGCGGGGAGGAGACTGGTCAGATCTCTGGGCTGGTAACACACAGTGACATGATGTGAGGGGAGAGCAGGAGTATAATAGTGGCTGATGGCTCCTGATGTATTAGATACACCAGAGAGTGCGTGGAGGAGACTGGTCAGATCTCTGGGCTGGTAACACAGTGACATGATGTGAGGGGGAGAGCAGGAGTATAATAGGGGCTGATGGCTCCTGATGTATGAGATACACCAGAGAGTGCGGGGAGGAGACTGGTCAGATCTCTGGGCTGGTAACACACAGCGATATGATGTGAGGGGAGAGCAGGAGTATAATAGTGGCTGATGGCTCCTGATGTATTAGATACACCAGAGAGTGCGTGGAGGAGACTGGTCAGATCTCTGGGCTGGTAACACAGTGACATGATGTGAGGGGGAGAGCAGGAGTGTAATAGGGGCTGATGGCTCCTGATGTATGAGATACACCAGAGAGTGCGGGGAGGAGACTGGTCAGATCTCTGGGCTGGTAACACACAGTGACATGATGTGAGGGGAGAGCAGGAGTATAATAGTGGCTGATGGCTCCTGATGTATTAGATACACCAGAGAGTGCGTGGAGGAGACTGGTCAGATCTCTGGGCTGGTAACACACAGTGACATGATGTGAGGGGGAGAGCAGGAGTATAATAGGGGCTGATGGCTCCTGATGTATGAGATACACCAGAGAGTGCGGGGAGGAGACTGGTCAGATCTCTGGGCTGGTAACACACAGCGATATGATGTGAGGGGGAGAGCAGGAGTATAATAGGGGCTGATGGCTCCTGATGTACGAGATACACCAGAGAGTGCGTGGAGGAGACTGGTCAGATCTCTGGGCTGGTAACACACAGTGACATGATGTGAGGGGAGAGCAGGAGTATAATAGTGGCTGATGGCTCCTGATGTATGAGATACACCAGACAGTGCGGGGAGGAGACTGGTCATATCTCTGGGCTGGTAACACACAGTGACATGATGTGAGGGGGAGAGCAGGGGTATAATAGGGGCTGATGGCTCCTGATGTATGAGGTACACCAGAGAGTGCGGGGAGGAGACTGGTCATATCTCTGGGCTGGTAACATACAGTGACATGATGTGAGGGGGAGAGCAGGAGTATAATAGGGGCTGATGGCTGCTGATGTATGAGATACACCAGAGAGTGTGGGGAGGAGACTGGTCAGATCTCTGGGCTGGTAACACACAGTGACATGATGTGAGGGGGAGAGCAGGGGTATAATAGGGGCTGATGGTTCCTGATGTATGAGGTACACCAGAGAGTGCGGGGAGGAGACTGGTCATATCTCTGGGCTGGTAACACACAGTGACATGATGTGAGGGGGAGAGCAGGAGTATAATAGTGGCTGATGGCTCCTGATGTATGAGATACACCAGAGAGTGCGTGGAGGAGACTGGTCAGATCTCTGGGATGGTAACACACAGTGACATGATGTGAGGGGGAGAGCAGGAATATAATAGGGGCTGATGTCTCCTGATGTATGAGATACACCAGAGAGTGTGGGGAGGAGACTGGTCAGATCTCTGGGCTGGTAACACAGTGACATGATGTGAGGGGGAGAGCAGGAGTATAATAGAGGCTGATGGCACCTGATGTATGAGATACACCAGAGAGTGCGGGGAGGAGACTGGTCAGATCTCTGGGCTGGTAACACAGTGACATGATGTGAGGGGGAGAGCAGGAGTATAATAGGGGCTGATGGCTCCTGATGTACGAGATACACCAGAGAGTGCGGGGAGGAGACTGGTCAGATCTCTGGGCTGGTAACACACAGTGACATGATGTGAGGGGGAGAGCAGGAGTATAATAGGGGCTGATGGCACCTGATGTATGAGATACACCAGACAGTGCGGGGAGGAGACTGGTCATATCTCTGGGCTGGTAACACACAGTGACATGATGTGAGGGGGAGAGCAGGGGTATAATAGGGGCTGATGGCTCCTGATGTATGAGGTACACCAGAGAGTGCGGGGAGGAGACTGGTCATATCTCTGGGCTGGTAACATACAGTGACATGATGTGAGGGGGAGAGCAGGAGTATAATAGGGGCTGATGGCTGCTGATGTATGAGATACACCAGAGAGTGTGGGGAGGAGACTGGTCAGATCTCTGGGCTGGTAACACACAGTGACATGATGTGATGGGGAGAGCAGGGGTATAATAGGGGCTGATGGTTCCTGATGTATGAGGTACACCAGAGAGTGCGGGGAGGAGACTGGTCATATCTCTGGGCTGGTAACACACAGTGACATGATGTGAGGGGGAGAGCAGGAGTATAATAGTGGCTGATGGCTCCTGATGTATGAGATACACCAGAGAGTGCGTGGAGGAGACTGGTCAGATCTCTGGGATGGTAACACACAGTGACATGATGTGAGGGGGAGAGCAGGAATATAATAGGGGCTGATGTCTCCTGATGTATGAGATACACCAGAGAGTGTGGGGAGGAGACTGGTCAGATCTCTGGGCTGGTAACACAGTGACATGATGTGAGGGGGAGAGCAGGAGTATAATAGAGGCTGATGGCACCTGATGTATGAGATACACCAGAGAGTGCGGGGAGGAGACTGGTCAGATCTCTGGGCTGGTAACACACAGTGACATGATGTGAGGGGGAGAGCAGGATTATAATATGGGCTGATGGCACCTGATGTATGAGATACACCAGAGAGTGCGGGGAGGCTCAGATCTCTGGGCTGGTAACACACAGTGACATGATGTGAGGGGGAGAGCAGGATTATAATAGGGGCTGATGGCACCTGATGTATGAGATACACCAGAGAGTGCGGGGAGGAGACTGCTCAGATCTCTGGGCTGGTAACACACAGTGACATGATGTGAGGGGGAGAGCAGGAGTATAATAGTGGCTGATGGCTGCTGATGTATGAGATACACCAGAGAGTGCGGGGAGGAGACTGGTCAGATCTCTGGGCTGGTAACACAGTAACATGATGTGAGGGGAGAGCAGGAGTATAATAGGGGCTGATGGCACCTGATGTATGAGATACACCAGAGAGTGCGGGGAGGAGACTGGTCAGATCTATGGGCTGGTAACACACAGTGACATGATGTGAGGGGGAGAGCAGGAGTATAATAGGGGCTGATAGTACCTGATGTATGAGATACACCAGAGAGTGCGGGGAGGAGACTGGTCAGATCTATGGGCTGGTAACACACAGTGACATGATGTGAGGGGGAGAGCAGGAGTATAATAGGGGCTGATGGCTCCTGATGTATGAGATACACCAGAGAGTGCGGGGAGGAGACTGGTCAGATCTCTGGGCTGGTAACACACAGTGACATGATGTGAGGGGGAGAGCAGGAGTATAATAGGGACTGATGGCTCCTGATGTATGAGATACACCAGAGAGTGCGGGGAGGAGACTGGTCAGATCTCTGGATTGGTAACACACAGTGACATGATGTGTGGGGGAGAGCAGGAGTATAATAGGGGCTGATAGTACCTGATGTATGAGATACACCAGAGAGTGCGGGGAGGAGACTGGTCAGATCTATGGGCTGGTAACACACAGTGACATGATGTGAGGGGGAGACCAGGAGTATAATAGGGGCTGATGGCTCCTGATGTATGAGATACACCAGAGAGTGCGGGGAGGAGACTGGTCAGATCTCTGGGCTGGTAACACACAGTGACATGATGTGAGGGTAGAGCAGGAGTATAATAGTGGCTGATGGCTCCTGAAGTATGAGATACACCAGAGAGTGTCGGGAGGAGACTGGTCAGATCTCTGGGCTGGTAACACACAGTGACATGATGTGTGGGGGAGAGCAGGAGTATAATAGGGGCTGATGGCTCCTGATGTATGAGATACACCAGAGAGTGCGGGGAGGAGACTGGTCAGATCTCTGGGCTGGTAACACACAGTGACATGATGTGAGGGGGAGAGCAGGAGTATAATAGGGGCTGATGGCTCCTGATGTATGAGATACACCAGAGAGTGCGGGGAGGAGACTGATCAGATCTCTGGGCTGGTAACACACAGTGACATGATGTGAGGGGGAGAGCAGGAGTATAATAGGGGCCGATGGCTCCTGATGTATGAGATACACCAGAGAGTGCGGGGAGGAGACTGGTCAGATCTCTGGGCTGGTAACACACAGTGACATGATGTGAGGGGGAGAGCAGGAGTATAATAGGGGCCGATGGCTCCTGATGTATGAGATACACCAGAGAGTGCGGGGAGGAGACTGGTCAGATCTCTGGGCTGGTAACACACAGTGACATGATGTGAGGGGGAGAGCAGGAGTATAATAGGGGCTGATGGCACCTGATGTATGAGATACACCAGATAGTGCGGGGAGGAGACTGGTCAGATCTCTAGGCTGGTAACACACAGTGACATGATGTGAGGGGGAGAGCAGGAGTATAATAGGTGCTGATGGCTGCTGATGTATGAGATACACCAGAGAGTGCGGGGAGGAGACTGGTCAGATCTCTGGGCTGGTAACACACAGTGACATGATGTGAGAGGTAGAGCAGGAGTATAATAGGGGCTGATGGCTGCTGATGTATGAGATACACCAGAGAGTGCGGGGAGGAGACTGGTCAGATCTCTGGGCTGGTAACACACAGTGACATGATGTGAGGGGGAGAGCAGGAGTATAATAGGGGCTGATGGCTCCTGATGTATGAGATACACCAGAGAGTGTGGGGAGGAGACTGGTCAGATCTCTGGGCTGGTAACACACAGTGACATGATGTGAGGGGGAGAGCAGGAGTATAATAGGGGCTGATGGCTCCTGATGTATGAGATACACCAGAGAGTGCGGGGAGGAGACTGGTCAGATCTCTGGGCTGGTAACACACAGTGACATGATGTGAGGAGGAGAGCAGGAGTATAATAGGGGCTGATGGCTACTGATGTATGAGATACACCAGAGAGTGCGG
This sequence comes from Crinia signifera, assembly GCF_055691185.1. NCBI lineage: Eukaryota > Metazoa > Chordata > Amphibia > Anura > Myobatrachidae > Crinia > Crinia signifera. The sequence continues at coordinate 4,600,201 of NC_139222.1, read as the reverse complement.
GGAGGAGACTGGTCAGATCTCTGGGCTGGTAACACACAGTGACACGATGTGAGGGGGAGAGCAGGAGTATAATAGGGGCTGATGGCTCCTGATGTATGAGATATACCAGAGAGTGCGGGGAGGAGACTGGTCAGATCTCTGGGCTGGTAACACACAGTGACATGATGTGAGGGGGAGAGCAGGAGTATAATAGGGGCTGATAGCTCCTGACTCCCTCACAGGGCAGAAACATTTCCCTTATTAGTTTGTAAGGACAAGAGATTATTTTAGTGACTGAGCAAGTAGAATATGAGACTCTCATCAGTAATGTGTTTGTAACGCACCTGTGCTGATATCTGTAGGGATTTCCTCCTCCTTGCACTGCTGATCACCCCTCACATACGTCTCTTCTCCCTCTGTATCTTCCACCTTTATATTTGTCACATACGTCTCTTCTCCATCTATGACCTCTATTTTAACATCAGTCAGAACTTCAGCCTAAATTACCCACAATATAGTCAAATAACACAATGTTTTATTTCATTAATTGAAAGAAAAAACAACAACAGTATAACATCAGTGTATAAGACACACAGTCTCTGTTCAGATCATATAGTGACAGTCACTGTGGTATATTGACGAGACCTAAATCCCACCTACCTGATCCTCCGGTGGGGTCCCGTGATTCTCCTCTGTACAGTCCTGGGAATACAGAGGATGGGGACATCTCTCTGGGGTATTCCTGTTACTGGCCCCATCTGTAGGAGACACGCAGTGACTGAGTACATTGTATATATGTGATTATCCTGGGAATACAGAGGACGGGGACATCTCTCTGGTGTATTCCTGTTACTGGGCCCATCTGCAGGAGACACGCAGTGACTGAGGACATTGTATATATGTGATTATCCTGGGAATATAGAGGACGGGGACATCTCTCTGGGGTATTCCTGTTACTGGCCCCATCTGTAGGAGACACGCAGTGACTAAGGACATGGTATATATGTGATTATCCTGGGAATACAGAGGACGGGGACATCTCTCTGGGGTATTCCTGTTACTGGGCCCATCTGTAGGAGACACGCAGTGACTGAGTACATGGTATATATGTGATTATCCTGCGAATACAGAGGACGGGGACATCTCTCTGGGGTATTCCTGTTACTGGGCCCATCTGTAGGAGACACGCAGTGACTGAGTACATGGTATATATGTGATTATCCTGGGAATACAGAGGACGGGGACATCTCTCTGGGGTATTCCTGTTACTGGCCCCATCTGTAGGAGACACGCAGTGACTGAGTACATGGTATATATGTGATTATCCTGGGAATACAGAGGACGGGGACATCTCTCTGGGGTATTCCTGTTACTGGGCCCATCTGTAGGAGACACGCAGTGACTGAGGACATTGTATATATGTGATTATCCTGGGAATACAGAGGACGGGGACATCTCTCTGGGGTATTCCTGTTACTGGGCCCATCTGTAGGAGACACGCAGTGACTGAGGACATTGTATATATGTGATTATCCTGGGAATACAGAGGACGGGGACATCTCTCTGGGGTATTCCTGTTACTGGGCCCATCTGTAGGAGACACACACTGACTGAGGACATGGTATATATGTGATTATCCTGGGAATACAGAGGACGGGGACATCTCTCTGGGGTATCTCTGTTACTGGGCCCATCTGTAGGAGACACACAGTGACTGAGGACATGGTATATATGTGATTATCCTGGGAATACAGAGGACGGGGACATCTCTCTGGGGTATTCCTGTTACTGGGCCCATCTGTAGGAGACACGCAGTGACTGAGTACATGGTATATATGTGATTATCCTGGGAATACAGAGGACGGGGACATCTCTCTGGGGTATTCCTGTTACTGGGCCCATCTGTAGGAGACACGCAGTGACTGAGGACATTGTATATATGTGATTATCCTGGGAATACAGAGGACGGGGACATCTCTCTGGGGTATTCCTGTTACTGGGCCCATCTGTAGGAGACACGCAGTGACTGAGTACATTGTATATATGTGATTATCCTGGGAATACAGAGGACGTGGACATCTCTCTGGGGTATTCCTGTTACTGGGCCCATCTGTAGGAGACACGCAGTGACTGAGGACATGGTATATATGTGATTATCCTGGGAATACAGAGGACGGGGACATCTCTCTGGGGTATTCCTGTTACTGGCCCATCTGTAGGAGACACGCAGTGACTGAGGACATGGTATATATGTGATTATCCTGGGAATACAGAGGACAGGGACATCTCTCTGGGGTATTCCTGTTACTGGGCCCATCTGTAGGAGACACACAGTGACTGAGGACATGGTATATATGTGATTATCCTGGGAATACAGAGGACGGGGACATCTCTCTGGGGTATTCCTGTTACTGGCCCCATCTGTAGGAGACACGCAGTGACTGAGGACATGGTATATATGTGATTATCCTGGGAATACAGAGGACGGGGACATCTCTCTGGGGTATTCCTGTTACTGGCCCATCTGTAGGAGACACACAATGACTGAGGACATGGTATATATGTGATTATCCTGGGAATACAGAGGACAGGGACATCTCTCTGGGGTATTCCTGTTACTGGGCCCATCTGTAGGAGACACACAGTGACTGAGGACATTGTATATATGTGATTATCCTGGGAATACAGAGGACGGGGACATCTCTCTGGGGTATTCCTGTTACTGGGCCCATCTGTAGGAGACACACAGTGACTGAGGACATAGTATATATGTGATTATCCTGGGAATACAGAGGACGGGGACATCTCTCTGGGGTATCTCTGTTACTGGGCCCATCTGTAGGAGACACACAGTGACTGAGGACATTGTATATATGTGATTATCCTGGGAATACAGAGGACGGGGACATCTCTCTGGGGTATTCCTGTTACTGGCCCCATCTGTAGGAGACACACAGTGACTGAGGACATAGTATATATGTGATTATCCTGGGAATACAGAGGACGGGGACATCTCTCTGGGGTATCTCTGTTACTGGGCCATCTGTAGGAGACACACAGTGACTGAGGACATGATATATATGTGATTATCCTGGGAATACAGAGGACGGGGACATCTCTCTGGGGTATTCCTGTTACTGGGCCCATCTGTAGGAGACACACAGTGACTGAGGACATGGTATATATGTGATTATCCTGAGAATACAGAGGACGGGGACATCTCTCTGGGGTATTCCTGTTACTGGGCCCATCTGTAGGAGACACACAGTGACTGAGTACATGGTATATATGTGATTATCCTGGGAATACAGAGGACGGGGACATCTCTCTGGGGTATTCCTGTTACTGGGCCCATCTGTAGGAGACACGCAGTGACTGAGGACATGATATATATGTGATTATCCTGGGAATACAGAGGACGGGGACATCTCTCTGGGGTATTCCTGTTACTGGGCCCATCTGTAGGAGACACACAGTGACTGAGGACATTGTATATATGTGATTATCCTGGGAATACAGAGGACGGGGACATCTCTCTGGGGTATTCCTGTTACTGGCCCCATCTGTAGGAGACACACAGTGACTGAGGACATTGTATATATGTGATTATCCTGGGAATACAGAGGACGGGGACATCTCTCTGGTGTATTCCTGTTACTGGCCCCATCTGTAGGAGACACACAGTGACTGAGGACATGTATATATGTGATTATCCTGGGAATACAGAGGACGGGGACATCTCTCTGGGGTATTCCTGTTACTGGCCCCATCTGTAGGAGACACACAGTGACTGAGGACATGTATATATGTGATTATCCTGGGAATACAGAGGACGGGGACATCTCTCTGGGGTATTCCTGTTACTGGGCCCATCTGTAGGAGACACACAGTGACTGAGGACATTGTATATATGTGATTATCCTGGGAATACAGAGGACGGGGACATCTCTCTGGGGTATTCCTGTTACTGGGCCCATCTGTAGGAGACATGCAGTGACTGAGTACATTGTATATATGTGATTATCCTGGGAACACAGAGGACGGGAACATCTCTCTGGGGTATTCCTGTTACTGGCCCCATCTGTAGGAGACACGCAGTGACTGAGGACATGGTATATATGTGATTATCCTGGGAATACAGAAGACGGGGACATCTCTCTGGGGTATTCCTGTTACTGGCCCCATCTGTAGGAGACACACAGTGACTGAGTACATTGTATATATGTGATTATCCTGGGAATACAGAGGACGGGGACATCTCTCTGGGGTATTCCTGTTACTGCCCCATCTGTAGGAGACACGCAGTGACTGAGTACATTGTATATATGTGATTATCCTGGGAATACAGAGGACGGGGACATCTCTCTGGGGTATTCCTGTTACTGGGCCCATCTGTAGGAGACACACAGTGACTGAGGACATGGTATATATGTGATTATCCTGGGAATACAGAGGACGGGGACATCTCTCTGGGGTATTCCTGTTACTGGGCCCATCTGTAGGAGACACGCAGTGACTGAGTACATTGTATATATGTGATTATCAGATGCTGGGTGTATATAGGGGACCCCCATACCTGCTCTCCCCTGTACAATAAATGTCTCCTCTTACCCAGTGATGTGAGGGGTCGGTGATTCTCCATCATCACGTCCTTGTACAGACCCCTGTGTTCCTCTATATACTTCCCCTCCTGCATGGAGAGATAGACAGTTACATCCTCACACCTAGGGCCAAAAAGAAAAACTTTTGTATTGTAATAATAACAAGACACCACAGGCTGCTCCTACTGTATAATAACGGACACCAGAGGCTGCTCCCCCTGTATAATAATAATAATAATACCAGGATACCACAGGCTGCTCTTTCTGTATAATAATAACAGGACACCACAGGCTGCACACCCTGTATAATATTTATAAGAGGACACCACATGCTGCTCCCCCTCTATAATAATAATAATAGGACACCACAGGCTGCTCCCCCTGTTTAATAACAGGACACCATAAGCTGCTCCCCCTGTATAATATTAATAGTAAAAGGACAACACAGGTTGCTCCCCCTGTATAATAATAATAATAATAATAATAATAATAATAATAATAATAACTGGACACTACAGGCTGCTCCCCCTGTGCAACAATACCAGGACACCACAGGCTGCTCCCCCTCCATAATAAAAATAGGACACCACATGCTGCTCCACCTGTTTTATAACAGGACGCCAGATGCTGCTCCCCTGTATAATAATAACAATAACAACAGGCTGCTTCCCCTGTATAATAATAACAGGACAACACTGGCTGCTCCCCCTGTATAATAATAACAAGACACCACAGGCTGCTCCCCTATATAATAATAATGACACTACAGGCTGCTCCCTCTGTATAATAATAATATTAAGAGGACACCACAGGCTGCTCTTCCTGTATAATGATAACAACAGAACACCACAGGCTGCTGCCCCTGTTTAATAATAACAGGACACCACAGGCTGCACCCCCTGTATAATAATAACAACAGGACACCACTGGCTGTTCCCCCTGTATAATAATAATAATAATAATAATAATAATAATAATAATAATAATAATAGTACACCACAGGCTGCTCCCCTATAGAATAATAATGACACCACAGGCTGCTCCCCCTGTATAATAATAAGAGGACACCACAGGCTGCTCCCCCTGTATAATGATAACAACAGAACACCACAGGCTGCTCCCCCTGTATAATAACAACAGGACACCACAGGCTGCACCCCCTGTATAATAATACCAGGACACCACAGGCTGCGCCCCCTGTATAATTTATTTATTTATTTATTTACAGGTTCTTATATAGCGCAGCAGATTCCGTTGCGCTTTACAATAGTAGACAGTGATAAAACAAACTGGGTAACAACATACAGACTTGGAGGTAGGAGGGCCCTGCTGCAAGCTTACAATCTATAGATAATAACAGGACACCACAGGCTGCGCCCCCTGTATAATAATAACAGGACACCACAGGCTGCTCCCCCTGTATAATAATAACAGGGCATCACAGGCTGCTCCCCCTGTATAATAATAACAGGACACCACAGGCTGCTTCCGCTGTATAATAATAACAGGACACCACAGGCTGCTCCCTCTGTATAATAATAATAATAATAATAATAATAACAGGACCCCACAGGCTGCTCCCCCTGTATAATAATAACAGGACACCACAGGCTACTCCCCCTGTATAATAATAACAGGGCATCACAGGCTGCTCCCCCTGTATAATACTAACAGGACACCACAAGCTGCTCCCCCTGTATAATAATAACAGAACACCACAGGCAGCTCCCCCTGTATAATAATAACAGGACAACACAGGCTACTCCCCCTGTATAATAATAACAGGGCATCACAGGCTGCTCCCCCTGTATAATAATAACAGGACACCACAGGCTACTCCCCCTGTATAATAATAACAGGGCATCACAGGCTGCTCCCCCTGTATAATAATAACAGGACACCACAGGCTGCTTCCGCTGTATAATAATAACAGGACACCACAGGCTGTTGCCACTGTATAATAATCACAGGACACCACAGGCTGCTCCCCCTGTATAATAATGAGAATTCACAGCACCCTCACCTGCTATCAGCGGTCAGTAGTCGGAACTTCTTCTGTCAGACTTTGAATCCAGGGGGCGTAGTTCCGGTGAAGCGCTCTGTGTCCCCTGGAACGCACAGACCGGGACTAAGTTGAAACGCAGAGACAGGCAGTTGTGTGTAACGCTCAGTGCGGAAGTCAGTTGGAACGCAGAAACCTGGAAGTCAGTTGGAACGCAGAAACCGGAAGTCTGTTGAAACGCAGAGACCGTAGGTCAGGTTCAGAACCCAGTAGAACAGAAGTGCACTACTCCTGGAGCGGGTGAACGCTGATATGAGAAAGTGTTCTGTAATATTATGTCCTGCAGAGGGCGCTACTACACACGTGATGAGCTATATTCAGGCCAACTGATGGGCAGATAGATACCTCTGTATATACATACAGTATTTATATACATTATAGGCTCCCACTATCCCGGCCCAGCCGCCTCTATATACCGACACATGCCTATATATACCGGCCCAGCCGCCTCTATATACCGACACGTGCCTATATATACCGGACCCAGCCGTCCCTGTATATACCGACACATGCCTATATATACCTGCCCAGCCGCCTCTTTATACCGACACATGCCTATATATACCGGCCCAGCCGCCTCTTTATACCGACACATGCCTATATATACCGGCCCAGCCGCCTCTATATACCGACATGTGCCTATATATCCCGGCCCAGCCGCCTCTATATACCGACACATGCCTATATATCCCGGCCCAGCCGCCTCTATATACCGACACATGCCTATATATACCAGCCTAGCCGCCTCTTTATACCGACAAGTGCCTATATATACCGGCCCAGCCGCCTCTATATACCGACACATGACTATATATCCCGGCCCAGCCGCCTCTATGTACCGACACATGCCTATATATACCGGCCCAGCCGCCTCTATATACCGACACGTGCCTATATATACCGGACCCAGCCGTCCCTGTATATACCGACACATGCCTATATATACCTGCCCAGCCGCCTCTTTATACCGACACATGCCTATATATACCAGCCCAGCCGCCTCTATACACCGAAACATGCCTATATATACCGGCCCAGCCGCCTCTTTATACCGACACATGCCTATATATACCGGCCCAGCCGCCTCTATATACCGACACGTGCCTATATATCCCGGCCCAGCCGCCTCTATATACCGACACATGCCTATATATCCCGGCCCAGCCGCCTCTTTATACCGACACATGCCTATATATCCCGGCCCAGCCGCCTCTATATACCGACACATGCCTATATATACCGGCCCAGCCGCCTCTATATACCGACACGTGCCTATATATACCGGACCCAGCCGTCCCTGTATATACCGACACATGCCTATATATACCAGCCTAGCTGCCTCTATATACCGACAAGTGCCTATATATACCAGCCCAGCCGCCTCTATATACCGACACATGCCTATATATACCTGCCCAGCCGCCTCTTTATACCGACACATGCCTATATATACCAGCCCAGCCGCCTCTATATACCGAAACATGCCTATATATACCGGCCCAGCCGCCTCTATATACCGACACGTGCCTATATATACCGGACCCAGCCGTCCCTGTATATACCGACACATGCCTATATATACCAGCCTAGCCGCCTCTTTATACCGACACATGCCTATATATACCAGCCCAGCCGCCTCTATATACCGACACATGCCTATATATACCGGCCCAGCCGCCTCTTTATACCGACACATGCCTATATATACCGGCCCAGCCGCCTCTATATACCGACACGTGCCTATATATACCGGACCCAGCCGTCCCTGTATATACCGACACATGCCTATATATACCAGCCTAGCTGCCTCTATATACCGACAAGTGCCTATATATACCGGCCCAGCCGCCTCTATATACCGACACGTGCCTATATATACCGGCCCAGCCGCCTCTATATACCAACACATGCCTATAGGACACTATACAGTAACACCGGGGGATGTGATCAGAGAGGTGGCTGCTGAGAATGGGACGTTATACAGTAACACCGGGAGATGTGACCGGAGAGGTGACTGCTGGGAATGGGACGTTATACAGTAACACCGGGGATGTGATCAGAGAGGTGGCTGCTGAGAATGGGACGTTATACAGTAACACCGGGGGATGTGACCGGAGAGGTGACTGCTGGGAATGGGACGTTATACAGTAACACTGGGGGATGTGACCGGAGAGGTGACTGCTGGGAATGGGACGTTATACAGTAACACCGGGGATGTGACCGGAGAGGTGACTGCTGGGAATGGGACGTTATACAGTAACACCAGGGGATGTGACCGGAGAGGTGACTGCTGGGAATGGGACGTTATACAGTAACACCGGGGTATGTGACCGGAGAGGTGACTGCTGGGAATGGGACGTTATACAGTAACACCGGGGGATGTGACAGGAGAGGTGACTGCTGGGAATGGGATGTTATACAGTAACACCGGGGGATGTGATCAGAGAGGTGGCTGCTGAGAATGGGACGTTATACAGTAACACCGGGGGATGTGACCGGAGAGGTGACTGCTGGGAATGGGACGTTATACAGTAACACCGGGGATGTGCCTGGAGAGGTGATTGCTGGGAATGGGGCGTTATACAGTAACACCGGGGGATGTGACCGGAGAGGTGACTGCTGGGAATGGGGCGTTATACTAACACCAGGGATGTGACCGGAGAGGTGACTGCTGGGAATGGGACGTTATACAGTAACACCGGGGATGTGACCAGAGAGGTGACCGCTGGGAATGGGGCATTATACAGTAACATCGGGGGGGGAGGAGTTTTTAGTCCTCTGTATGATGGGCAGTATCAGCTTCCAATAGGAAGCTACTACATGCTGAACTCCTCCCCACGTGAGCGGAGGTCACACGTGGAGCCTGGTGTTGTGACTCCTGACAGGAAAGACATGTGATCATGTGACACATGAGGACTGGGAGAGACACAGACAGCCAGTAGAGAGCTCCAGAGGTAGATCCCGCACCCCCCTCCCCCCGTGGGTAGAATGTGCACCCCCCTCTTGCACGACCGTCCACGCACACCCGCGAATGCGCGTGCACACTGGAGCTCTGATGCTGGCTGTCTGTGTTACACTGGAAACCTCCTGGTTTTCACTGGAGGGGCAATAGCAAGAGCCGCCACTGGTTATGACGGATCCGTTTGACCCACAAAGAGGCTCCTGATATATTAACCCAAAACAGTGAACTATAAATCTATCTACTAATGTCATATACTGTAAGGCAACCAGAAGAGGTTAGAAGTCTAGGAGCCTATGTAGGTCAACGTAATGGCCAGGTGGGAGAGGTGGGTTATTTATTGAGGAAGCATAAGCACTAGGAGGTGGGTTAGGAACTTGGGGGAAGGTGCTAGGGGGTGGGTTAGACTGCAGGACAGGGAGGTTACAGTTCAACATGAGGGGGAGGGGCTAAGGTGCAGGAGAGGTGGGTTAGGCACTTGGGGGAAGGTGCTAGGGGGTGGGTTAGACTGCAGGACAGGGAGGTTAGAGTTTGACACTATGGGGGGCAGCTTAGGTGCAGGAGAGGTGGGTTAGGCACTTGGGTGAAGGTGCTAGGGGGTGGGTTAGACTGCTGGACAGGGAGGTTAGAGTTTGACACTAGGGGGAGGGGGCTAAGGTGCAGGAGAGGTGGGTTAGGCACTTGGGGGAAGGTGCTAGGGGGTGGGTTAGACTGCAGGACAGGGAGGTTACAGTTCAACATGAGGGGGAGGGGCTAAGGTGCAGGAGAGGTGGGTTAGGCACTTGGGGGAGGGTGCTAGGAGGTGGATTAGACTGCAGGACAGGGAGGTTAGAGTTTGACACTAGGGGGAGGGGGCTAAGGTGCAGGAGAGGTGGGTTAGGCACTTGGGGGAAGGTGCTAGGGGGTGGGTTAGACTGCAGGACAGGGAGGTTAGAGTTTGACACTATGGGGGGCAGCTTAGGTGCAGGAGAGGGGGGGTTAGGAACTTGGGGGAAGGTGCTAGGAGGTGGATTAGACTGCAGGACAGGGAGGTTAGAGTTTGACACTAGGGGGAGGGGGCTAAGGTGCAGGAGAGGTGGGTTAGGCACTTGGGGGAAGGTGCTAGGGGGTGGGTTAGACTGCAGGACAGGGAGGTTAGAGTTTGACACGAGGGGGAGGGGCTAAGGTGCAGGAGAGGTGGGTTAGGCACTTGGGGGAAGGTGCTAGGGGGTGGGTTAGACTGCAGGACAGGGAGGTTAGAGTTTGACACGAGGGGGAGGGGCTAAGGTGCAGGAGAGGTGGGTTAGGCATTTGGGGGAAGGTGCTAGGAGGTGGATTAGACTGCAGGACAGGGTGGTTAGAGTTTGACACCATTGGGTGGGGCTAAGGTGCAGGAGAGGTGGGTTAGGCACTTGGGGGAAGGTGCTAGGGGGTGGGTTAGACTGCAGGACAGAGAGGTTAGGGTTTGACACTAGGGGGAGGGGCTTAGGTGCAGGAGAGGTGGGTTAGGCACTTGGGGGAAGGTGCTAGGGGGTTAGGATATTCCCGAGTATGTCAACATTATGAAATAGGCATGGTGGATTGTTAGTTTAAAAAATTAAAACATGACTTAAGGTTTCCCGGCTCGATATTGAGAATAATATTTTATTAGCAGGTATCACTTATGATAACACAATTATGGCGTTTAATGAACAAAAACATAAAAGAAACAAAAAGCAGTTGAACAATAAGATTTTACACGAATTCGAGACACTTTACTAAGAATTAACATCTGCTAATGACCTTTACATCGTAACACAGAATATTTTGAATTTCAATAAATAAATGTAAAAAAAAAAAAGAGAATAAATCAAAATCACTGTTTTTTTTTAAATTAATTATTATAGTTTATAGAATAGGCACCAGGCATAAAGCAGCGATGTCTGAGAAACTTACCGAAAATGGATTCTACTAAAGACTAAGTGATGTCAGCGTTGTAGCATTAGCCAACTTGTATTACTACTGCTACTGTACTTCTATATAACTACTGGATTGGGGGTAGTAAAATTGGGATATGAAGAACATCTGTGCTTATCACTACGGCAACAGAATCCAGGTTTCAATATTTGCCTATTTGCCATATATTCTATCAAAGAACTGTATCAATGCGTAAAGGTCGCCATTTCTGAAACATATGGGTCCGATTTTACATACCACTTTGTCAGTCAGATTAAGGCCCGATTCAGAGGTGGACGCTATAACGATGTTGCCCCTCATTAATGACACTGTGTACGTAGCATATTGTGCGTACACAATGAGTGCAGTTCAAAATGGCCGCTTAAAAATACTTCTGTTTTCTGCCTTCCTTCAGAGTTGGCCGGACCTATATGACCATGTATTCAGCAATGATCGATATCAGCCTTGTCACTGGTACTAAAGAACTCTCTAAAGACCCACAGCAAACTTATCGCTAAGTGAAAACATATTTGCCGGCCAGTTGCACCTATTTAGCCACAATAGGTGCGGCCACCTTGCGCTTGATTCATGGCCCAATGTCAGACTAACATATTGGAATGATAATTATATTTGGCTTTGAGAACTTGGAAACTATGAATGAATATACCGGTAACACGGCTAGACCAGAGTCAGTTAGCTGGATAGCGAGGGGCCCCTCCAGTAAAGGTGAATGCAACCAAAGATGTTGACCAATAGCAACTTTCTTAACCGTGCACAACAGACAGAAGAGGAGACGCCCTTTCACATGATCTGAAGATAGGTTCCTTGTTGGCATCTGCTGGATGGTTTGAGATGTCGGTTACATTACCGCTAACGTATTGGTTTTACGTTCTTCTCACGCAACCCTCACGAAAGCTACATACATTGAACATAACATTTTAGTTATTCCTCTTATTTTTTTGTATATACTTCCACTTCTGCAGGAGCATCCTCTATTTTTCCTCAACAAACTACAAGGTAACAAAGTCAAGTAGGTCACTGTTCTTGTTGATCTCTATTATCTGGACATCCTCCGACCGATGGTCCTTCTTGTTGTGGATAGAAACGTTTTAATCCTCCTATATGTACACATCTACCCATCTACTCCTGGCGAAATGATTGACCATAACAATTTATAAACTTCTACATAGTGAAATAGAAAAAAAAAAAAGGATTTTAAAAGTATTAGTCGCATGGTTACGTTGTACCCTCCGGATTTGTTGGGTTACTTTTCTCGGAAACGTCGCCGGCGGTGTACCGTCTCTTTTGCCTTGGAAGGTGTCTCAGGGCTTTTAGTTGGGCTTGCCAGTGTACAGCTGGACCCTAATGCCCCAGGAGATTCTTTAGTCTCTTCTCTGTCGAACACCGGTGGGAGTGATATTTTATCCTGATCTTTTTTCCGCAGTACTTGGACCATCTCTTGTTGCACGCACAACATTTCTTTTTGCGTTTCGGCAATCTCCTTAAAGCTCTCGGCAATCTGTTGCAACGATGTTGCAATGCACTTGACATGTTCTTCTTGTGCGTTAGAAATGTCTTCAACTGTGCGCCGGAAGGATCGCAACTCTTTGCGGATGCCGCCCACCTCCTCCTTGACGAGTTGCTGGAAACTGCGTAAGGTGCCGTGAAATGCGTTGTCCAAATCCTGTAGGGTAGGCATTTGAACGGGGCCTTCTAAATGAATCCTCTCTGCATTGTCAGCGATCTGCTCGACAATGGTAGTTTCCGAGGAGAGGGAAGCAACAGACGGCTGGTCATCTCCTAGTATCACCACACACTGATGAGGAGGAGTAAGCTGCTGGCCGGCGTTACTGTGCTCTTCCGAGGTTTCCGAGTTGTGGTCAATCAGATTTTCTCCACCGGTCATCACACGGTCGTCCGCACCATCATCACCGCCACAATCTCGCTTAAAGTCACCCCCTGCTATTAACAGATGAAAAGACACATAGCTGTACATGGTATATTATATGGTATATTTTAACATAATGAACAAGGTGGGCGTACCGTTTTTTTGGAAAGGAGGCTGGCTTTCCTCTCCCGTCGGTATTTCGGTACGGGACTCTTCCAAAACCTTCCTCTGAGTCTCTTCTGACCAGGAACCGGAGAGGTCTGGAGTCTGCTCGCTGTTCCCGTTTGATGCCCCTTAGGACACAGAATAGAACATCTTTGCATTAAGTCTTTGGTTGCTATTAACAACTGTTACAATCAGATAAAATCCTCAGATTTGCATCGATCACTGAGATTAAAGTCAGAAGGGAGAAGAAGACATGAATGGAATAAAATATGTATATGAATTATGTATATGTAAACAAGCAACAAGACTGTATCCGAGTTGTCTTACAAATAATCAATTAAGAGTTAGTCTACCCATCACCTATTATAATTAAATAATCAAAGTCTACAAAAAAATCATTAACTCACACGAAACGCGCAAACTCCAACGAAACGCGTCAGTAACTCACACAAATGCTTCAGCTCATCACAGCACTCACTGAGGACAAACTAACACGTCACTTGGCGCTACATATATCTGTCTTCCTGAGCTGGACAGCGTTTCTCACCCGGACCCACAGAGTTAGAACATCATTAGGACGGAGGTAAATAATATGGAGAGTTTTACATTGAGGCTGTTATTCATGGTTCTATCAGAGATTATCTTCAAACTAGGTAAAATCTCATCAACATGGCGCATTCTGCAATGTACTTTCACTTTCTGTTAGGACATATTTTAGCACACAAAGGAGTCATTCGGTCCGCCAAAGCGGCCTCTAGTGACCACTTGTGGTACTTCACCTCATAGAGGTGAGGAGTAGTTAGTAGCTAAGTATTTTTAATGGGTGCAGCCCGCGCCCGTCATAGATCCCTTATTCACAGGTTGTTATCATTGAGATGAATAGTGTAGAAAATTTGCAGTTTTTACTTTAAACAAGAAAATAAACTTTAAAGCAATTCAGTATATTACAGCCGGTTAGTACCTGGGAGCAGAGGCGTCTCCTTTCTCTTCCGCTTTCCAATCGATGAGCCTTCATTAAAAAAATAACGATATATAATATAAAAATAATAAAGAAACCTTTAATAATAATACTTGGTAGACTCCGGTTCCTCGCCCCCTATCTGCCTTTAGAGTCCCAGGAAGTCCCCTTCCCCCTCCCCATCACATGTTTTATATAAGGACTTACCAGGTGGTGGCGTAGGGTGAGGCTGGCGCGGCTCTTTTCTGGTTGACTTGACATCTGGCCCTATAAGAGAAGAAACAAAAGAAGGTTTTATACGGAGTACACTAATAATAGTGGGCCTGATTCGGACTAGGCAGCGCACAATTATTATTATTGTTTATTTATATGGCACCACAGGGGTTCCGCAGCATCTGACAATATATAGATGAGCACAAAGGGGACAAAATGAGCAGGGGTTGTCCGTATTATGTGGGCCAGCACCAGGCTCCACTAATGTAATGCCATAGCCAGGGGACACGCTTGATGGGGTCCCGTGGCCAAAGCATTACCTACCCTAACTAGTCAGCCCAGGCCGGGTGGTTTTTGGGTAGGTGTGGACTCCCCCAAATAAAGGGGTCCCGACTCTTCAGGGCCTGGGCTGAAGTCCAGGGCTATCCCCTGCACCCCTGGGCGGTGGATGCAGGGTTGATAGCTTGTTTAAACAGTAATATTATCTTTTACAGTAGGACTACAGGTCCCAGCAAGCCTGCCCCACATGCTGGTACTTGGGAGAACCACAGGTACCAACATGTGGGGCAGTAAAGACCCGCCGGTACCTATAGCCCCCCTGTAAAGGAAATATTAAAATAAAAACACAAACACGGGTTTTTAACCCCAGGGCTTCTGCAGCATCTTCACCTGGGCCCCCTAAGCTCATTTGCATGGCCGCCACCTCCCAGGACTTGTTCTTCAGGAGCTCTTCTCTGCTCCTCCTCCACCGTCGGACCTGCTGCCCCGTCTCTAGCTGGCTAATATAGGGGTGGGGCAATGATTTTGGGTGGCCGCAGCCATTTTGAAATTCTTATTTTTCTCTACCGATGGAGGATGAGGTGGACCTGGACCGCTGCTGAGACCAGGTCACCAGGGTGAGTTCTGCAGATGGAGAAGTGGGGGAGGGTATCGGAGGTGTCACGAGTGGGGGGCGGGGGGTGTGTGTGTGTGTCGGGAGTGCCACGGGAGGGAGTGCCGCATTGCCCGCTCAGAGTGCCTGCTCATCTGCCCACGCCACACATGCGGGAGATGAGCAGGAGCTTCTGAGCGTTTCCAGGCATTTTCTGAGTGATTTAGAAAAATAACTCAGAAAATGCCTGAATGTCGTCCTGTGTGTGGGGCCCATAAATTCATTGATTGAGACCCCACCCAGTGCCCCTCTCCCACTAGAGAAAATATGGTGAGAGGTTACAGACCCCAGTCACTAGTCACTTCTAAATCACTTTTAACTCTTAAAAATATATTTTTACAATGACCTACTTAGGATATTGCCGTATGCAAATCAGAGCGACACTATTTCAATAAAGGCAGTTTACAATTGGCTCAGGCAGATCACATGCTGACTTTACCTGGTGGTGCTGTAGACTTGACGTGGAGTGGATCCAAGATCGGCGAGCCGCCATCTTTTCCTACGGGAAGCGGTAAAATACTGTAAGCATGGTTTCTGCACAGACCACGGTTCACCTGAAATGCCCATTGCTTACGTCTGCCTACAGGCGATCGGCGCGACACTGCGCAGTTACGCGCTTTACCGCACAGCTGTAGGCAGTGTTCGCCGCGGACCATTTCTAAACATATATTTACTTAATTGATTTGCATTATGTCAAATTGATTAAAATTCATCTTAAACTATGTTGGACTTCCAGGGTTAAAATACACATTTACTAACACTTAAAAAATTAATATAAAAGAAAAATCGTATGTTCGCAAATTTGTGTTTTAACCCTCGAAGCCCTATATCGACAAAGACCGATTTTAATCGATCTGAAATCAACCTTTAGAAAATATATAGAGTTCCTTCTAGCACCCTGCACTGTTTTAACCCCTTCCTGACAGAGCCAGTTTTTGCGTTCCTGACAGAGCCCTTTTTTTCAAATCTGACATGTCTCACTTAAGTGGGGATAACTTTTTTTTGCTTTTACTTATCCCAGTGATTTTGAGATTGTTTTTTCGTGACACATTGTACTTCAAATTAGTGGTAAATTTGGGTCGATACAGTCTGTGTTTTTTTGTGAAAAATACCAAAATGTCGTAAAAAAATGGAAAATTTAGCAATTTGCAAAATGTTAAATTTTCTGCTTGTGAGACAAATAATCATACCACTCAAAATAGTTAATAACTAACATAGACCATATGTCTACTTTATGTTTCCATCATTATTTCAACTTCCTTTTAATTTTTTTGGACACTAGGAGGCTTACAATATGAATAGCAAATTCTCAAATTTTCAAGAAAATTTCAAACACTGATTTTTTTAGGGACCAGTTCAGTTCTGATGTGACTTTGAGGGACTTGTATGTGAGACACCCCCATAAATGATACCATTTCAAAAACTGCACCCCTCACAGTATTCAAAACAGCATTTTGGAAGTTTGTTAACCCTTTAGGTGTTTCACAGGAATTAAAACAAAGTGTAGGTGAAATTTCAAAATTTCATTTTTTTTGCAGATTTGCAATTTTAATACATTTTTCTAAGGAACACAGTACATTTTACTAGAGAAATGTGACTAAAAATTGATTTCCCCAATTCTTTTGTTTTCATAAATATCCTATATGTGGCCCTAGTGTGCACGTTGACCAAACCACAGGCTTCATAATAGAAGGAGCACCTACTTGATTTTGGAGCCTCCTTTTTATGAGATTATTTTTTAGGCACCATGTAGGTTTCTAGGCACCATAAGATGCTAAAATTTAGGAACCCCCCCACAAGTGACCCCATTTTGCAAACTACACCCCTCAGGGAATTCATCTAGGGGTATAGTGTACATTTCAAACCCCCAGGGGTTTCACCAATTTTGATACAAGTGGGCAGTGAAAATGAAAAATTACATTTTTTTACACAAAAATGCAGTTCTGGCTCAAAATTTTTCATTTTCAGAAGGTATGAAGGAGAAAAAGCACCCCAAAATCTGTGCCCCAATTTCTCCCGAGTACGGCAATGCCTCACATGTGACCAAAAAATACCAGTTGGGTGCATGGCAGGACTCAGAAGGGAAGGAGTGATTTTTGGATTTTGCAGCTCAGATTTTGGTGGAATGAATGGTGGGTGCTATGTTGCACCAATACAGTGGAACCCCCCCACAAGTCACCCCATTTTGCAAAGTACACCCCTCAGGGAATTCATCTAGGGGTATAGTGTACATTTCAAACCCCCAGGGGTTTCACCAATTTTGATACAAGTGGGCAGTGAAAATGAAAAATTACATTTTTTTACACAAAAATGCAGTTCTGGCTCAAAATTTTTCATTTTCAGAAGGTATGAAGGAGAAAAAGCACCCCAAAATATGTGCCCCAATTTCTCCCGAGTACGGCAATGCCTCACATGTGACCAAAAAATACCAGTTGGGTGCATGGCAGGACTCAGAAGGGAAGGAGTGATTTTTGGATTTTGCAGCTCAGATTCTGGTGGAATTTTGGTGGGTGCTATGTCGCATTAGCAAGACCCCCCAAGCACCAATACAGTGGAACCCCCCCACAAGTGACCCCATTTTGCAAACTACACCCCTCAGGGAATTCATCTAGGGGTATAGTGTACATTTCAAACCCCCAGGGGTTTCACCAATTTTGATACAAGTGGGCAGTGAAAATGAAAAATTACATTTTTTTACACAAAAATGCAGTTCTGGCTCAAAATTTTTCATTTTCAGAAGGTATGAAGGAGAAAAAGCACCCCAAAATCTGTGCCCCAATTTCTCCCGAGTACGGCAATGCCTCACATGTGACCAAAAAATACCAGTTGGGTGCATGGCAGGACTCAGAAGGGAAGGAGTGATTTTTGGATTTTGCAGCTCAGATTCTGGTGGAATTTTGGTGGGTGCTATGTCGCATTAGCAAGACCCCCCAAGCACCAATACAGTGGAACCCCCCCACAAGTGACCCCATTTTGCAAACTACACCCCTCAGGGAATTCATCTAGGGGTATAGTGTACATTTCAAACCCCCAGGGGTTTCACCAATTTTGATACAAGTGGGCAGTGAAAATGAAAAATTACATTTTTTTACACAAAAATGCAGTTCTGGCTCAAAATTTTTCATTTTCAGAAGGTATGAAGGAGAAAAAGCACCCCAAAATCTGTGCCCCAATTTCTCCCGAGTACGGCAATGCCTCACATGTGACCAAAAAATACCAGTTGGGTGCATGGCAGGACTCAGAAGGGAAGGAGTGATTTTTGGATTTTGCAGCTCAGATTCTGGTGGAATTTTGGTGGGTGCTATGTCGCATTAGCAAGACCCCCCAAGCACCAATACAGTGGAACCCCCCACAAGTGACCCCATTTTGCAAACTACACCCCTCAGGGAATTCATCTAGGGGTATAGTGTACATTTCAAACCCCCAGGGGTTTCACGAATTTTGATACAACTGGGCAGTGAAAATGAAAAATTACATTTTTTTACACAAAAATGCAGTTCTGGCTCAAAATTTTTCATTTTCAGAAGGTATGAAGGAGAAAAAGCACCCCAAAATCTGTGCCCCAATTTCTCCCGAGTACGGCAATGCCTCACATGTGACCAAAAAATACCAGTTGGGTGCATGGCAGGACTCAGAAGGGAAGGAGTGATTTTTGGATTTTGCAGCACAGATTTTGGTGGAATGAATGGTGGGTGCTATGTTGCACCAATACAGTGGAACCCCCCCACAAGTCACCCCATTTTGCAAAGTACACCCCTCAGGGAATTCATCTAGGGGTATAGTGTACATTTCAAACCCCCAGGGGTTTCACCAATTTTGATACAAGTGGGCAGTGAAAATGAAAAATTACATTTTTTTACACAAAAATGCAGTTCTGGCTCAAAATTTTTCATTTTCAGAAGGTATGAAGGAGAAAAAGCACCCCAAAATCTGTGCCCCAATTTCTCCCGAGTACGGCAATGCCTCACATGTGACCAAAAAATACCAGTTGGGTGCATGGCAGGACTCAGAAGGGAAGGAGTGATTTTTGGATTTTGCAGCTCAGATTCTGGTGGAATGTTGGTGGGTGCTATGTGGCATTAGCAAGACCCCCGAAGCACGGTGAAATTATGAACCTAATAATCCATAGATGTGTGGTATATTTTAAAACACTCCTTTATACATAGGCCGGGTTTGTCGGGGCAAGTGTCACACTGGAAAATAGTTTGCTTTCTTATTCCCTTTTTATAGCAAACTTTGCACCTTTTTTGTGTCCTGCCCTTTTTTCCAGTGGAGGGGATTTCATCAGGAAAATGCTGCCCTGGTACAATACGGGGGCCAGTACTAGAAGTACTGGGGCCCTCTGCCTGCTGGTTCCCAAATATTAGGCCCTTTATGACTTCCTCTTGAAAGTGCATAAATGTCCCCCTCTGGCCGGTAGAACGGAATAGCACGTAAGCGTTATACAGTGCCATCTGGATGATATACACGGCCAGCTTCTTGTACCAGATTTTTGTTTTCCGCAGGGCACTGTACGGCTTCAGTACCTGATCTGAAAGATCCACTCCGCCCATGTACCTATTGTAATCCAGGATACAATTAGGTTTTGAGGTGTGGGTACTGGTACCTCGTACAGGGACGGAGGTGGTACTGTCTCCGTGAATTGTTGTCAGTATAAGGACATCCCTCTTGTCCTTATATTTGACCAACAACATATTTTCGGTGCATATTCCCCTGCTTTCACCCCTTCTCATTACTTGGGCAATGTGCGTTTTTGGGAGGCCTCTTTGGTTCTTGCGCACAGTACCGCAAGCTGCTGTACCTCTTGAACCAAGGGCCTTAAACAGGGGGATGCTAGTGTAAAAGTTATCCACATAGAGGTGATAACCTTTATCCAGGAAGGGGTGCACTAAATCCCAGACAATTTTTCCACTAACACCTACGAGGGAGGGGGGGCATTCTGGCGGTTCAATTCTTGAATCCTTCCCTTCATATACCCTAAACCTGTGAGTGTACCCTGAGGTGCTTTCACACAGCTTATACATTTTTATGCCATACCTTGCCCTCTTACTGGGAAGGTACTGGCGGAATTTAACCCTTCCTTTAAAATGTATAAGGGACTCGTCTATGCAAATGAATTTATCTGGGATGTACATCTCTGGAAATTTGGCACTGAAATGATCAATGACCGGCCTGACTTTGAATAGCCGGTCAAAGGTGGGATCATCTCTGGGTGGGCACTGTGCATTATCGTTGTAATGCAAAAATTTAAGGATCGTCTCAAATCGAGCCCGGGGCATGGCCATACGGTAAAATGGGGTGCTGTACAGAACATCTGTACTCCAATATTGCCTAATTTCTGGCTTTTTTACTATGCCCATATGAAACACCAGACCCCAAAATGTCATCATCTCTACTGCATCTACAGGGGTCCACCTAGCAAATGATGACGTGGGGTTTTGAGCAATAAACTGCTGGGCATATAAATTAGTTTGGTCCACCATTAAATTTATAAAATCATCAGAGAAAAATAATTTGAAAAAGTCAATTTCTCTGAGACCTGTGGAATCAAATTGGATTCCTGGCATGGCCAAAAACTCAGGAACCTGGGGCTCAAAATTGTCTGGTGGTGGGGTCCATACGAGATCAATTATTGGGGGGGGGGGTCTCAGCTGCTCTACGGGGGCGTCTTTGAGGGGGTCCCTCATCACCAGAGGAGGAAGAGGAGCTTAAGGCGAATCCTTCAAATGCCTCCTCCGCTGAATACATTCTTCTGGATGACTGGGATGACATTTGGGATGACATTTGGGATGCCATTTTTATTTTTGTGTTACTGGTAGTGAAATGTTTCAACACGTGTATAGTGTAGGGGGGGGGTACAAACTTTATTTCAACCCGGGGGGTATGTAGTGTGTAGTGTGTATGTAGTGCAGAAAAAAAAAATACTTTATACAAAAAAAAAAAATTGAAGGGGTTAAAAAAAAAAAAAATTGAAGGGGTTAAAAAAAAAAAATTGAAGGGGTTAAAAAAAATAATTGAAGGGGTTAAAAAAAAAATTGAAGGGGTTAAAAAAAAAAAGGTCCTGCGCCAAAAATTGAGCACAGATGTTGGTCAGTAACGTCCGTCACTGAACAGCGCTCAAAGGCAACAGGAATTTGATAAAAAAAAAAAAAAAAAAATAGATCAACCCTGTGCCGAAAAAGATGATCAGTGATGTACGTCACTGATCAGCGCACAGCGGCCACAGGACACCCACAAAATCACAGTGTGTGTAAAAAAAAAATTAAAAAAAGACCCCACAGCACACACAAAAAAAAAAAAGGTGATCAGTGATGCGACACTGATTACCAGTGAGGGGCAGCAGGTGCACAACCTTTGGTGCAACTGACAGTGCAACTGGCAGGTATATATAAAAAAAAAAAAACCTCTGCACCCCCAAAAAGTTGCTGATCACCTCAGATATAGTGATCAGCACAAAAGGCGGGGGCAGCAGACACAAAATTTAGCACTCTCTATCACTCTGTCACTATCTCTCTCTATCTCTCTATCTCTCACTATCTAACACTCTATGACACTGCAGCAGCAGCAGTGACAGGTATATATATATATATAAAAAAAAACCTGCGCCCCCAAAAAGTTGCTGATCAGTTAATTTATACTGATCAGCACAAAAGGGGGGGCAGCAGTCAGTTATATAAAAAATATATAGCACAATCTGTCACTATCTCTATCTCTCTCTCTCTATCTCTCTCTATCTCTCTATAACTATCACACTGCAGCAGCACAAAATATAGCACTCTCTGTCACTAGGCCTCTCTATCTCTCTCTCTCTATCTCTCTCTATATCTCTCTCTATCTCTCTCTATCTCTCTCTCTCTATGTCTCTATCTATAACTATATCACACTGCAGCAGCACAAAATATAGCACTCTCTGACACTATCTCTCTCTATCTCTCTCTATCTAACGCTATTACACTGCAGCAGCACAAGTTCACAACACAGGAAGTCACAAGTAACAGGATCCAGGAAGCATCCAGCACACTACAAGCAGTGATGAAGCAGTGATCAGGCAAGGTATTTGCAAGGATCAGGTAAGTATTTGGCAAGGTTCAGGTCAGTATACTGCGGCAGCTAGGCACGGTGACCGCACTGCATGCAATTCCAGACCGGAATGGCGTCTGCAGTGCAGTCACCGTTAGTTTAAATCCCCCTCCTTGGCTGTGATTGGTCCGTCGGTCCGACGAACCAATCACGGCCTTTGGGGGCGGGCGGGGTGAGGTGGGGTGACACCAGTGTCACCCTTACACCCCGCGGTGATTGGTGCTGTACTTTACAGCACCAATCACCTCCGATCGCGTGTCACCGGCGAACGTTATTCGCCGGTGACACAGAAAACGCTGTAATTGGCTGTTCACACTGAACAGCCAATCACAGCGATCGCCGACGGGGGGGCGGCATCGCAGCCCCCCCTGGGCATGCACGGACATGTCTGCTGTCAGGGACAGCAGACATGTTGAAACTGTCACCGCGTCTATAGCCAGTTACAAGCCATGACGTACATTTACGCCATGTGTCGGGAAGTACTTCCCGAACATGACGTAAATGTACGTCAATTGTCGGGAAGGGGTTAAAAACCCATGCAGTTCCTCTTCCCTGCCAGGGGTGTCACTGTCTGCTTTGGTGCTTCGATACAGTCTGGTCTTTATTGAGATACAGGCCACAAAGTGATAGAGACACCACAGCAGACAGCGCCACCTCAGGTAGGAAAGAGGAACTGCATGGGGTTTTTAAAAAGGTGCAGGGTTCTAGAATGACCATTAATATACCTCCTAGATGGGAACGTTTGATCTCACACCGCTAATAATACAGGTACTACCCCCAGACCGCATCTAATCATTACACCAACTTACCGGATGGAGTTTTTGCTTGGGGCCTATTGGGGGACTCTTTTTGGGACACCTCATTTTTCCCTATATGAAAAAAAGGCCTCATTATACATACATACCCCTATAGGATTTAGTATATCATAAACAAGAGGCTATAACAAATCCAATATTATATCTTTACTGCTATGACGTTGATAGAGAATAAAGGCCGCACCTGATGTCGGAGTACCGGCGATTCTCTCCGACGCTTGACTGCTGTCTAAGAAAGAAAACAAAAACAAGTGATGATGAATACATTAATAAGGACTGGTCAGATATGGCAGAGGGTAGCGGTAGCACCGAATTCTGGAAACATACCAATCCTATGCCTTGTAGATTCTGCGCCGCTGTCCGCGGAGACTCCAGTAATAGCCTCTAGTGCCATGTGGTCCTGCAGTTTCTGCTCCCACTCCACCAGGTCAATGTTAAGTGGGCGTTTGCCTGCGGACCCCTGGGCGTGCTGGTGCATGATTAACAGCTTCTTCCTCACGCCGATTTTGCAGTCCGAGAATCTTTTGCGGCAGACGACGGCATTGCGCCGGGATTTACCAACAGCTGAAACTTCCTCTGCTATTGATCTCCAAATAGCCTCCTTCTTTTCTATACCGATGCTGGTGCTGTTGGGTCTACTGAAGAGCAGATGGTAATGACGGAGGACCGCGTCCACTAGGGCTTCGTTCTCTTTTTGGGAGAAGCGCTGGCAGCGCTTCCTCTTTTTCAGGCGTGGCTGCTGTACAGGACTTATTTCCTGGGGGGAGATTGCACCTTCTTCTCCACTACTACTGGAGAAAGACGTTTCTAATTTTAAAAAAATTAAACAAAAAATTAATAATAATAATAATAAACAACAACAGCAAAAATAATACAATAGTAAATTATAATAATAATAAACCCAACAAAACACCAATGATAATTAAAATAGTAATTATAAGAAAAATAATTATTAAAAAAAACACTAATTAATAATAATACTATTACTAAAAATAAACAAAACAGCAATAATAGTATAATACTAACTATAATGATAAAAATAATACTACTAGAATTAGTAATACTGACATAAAAACAGTAGTAGTAATAAGAATAATAATGTAATAATTGTATAAATTATTATTACTCATAATAACAAGAAAAAGTGCGATAAATAATATTACAAATAATTATAATAAAAACAACAAATAGTAATACTGCTAATAGTTGTACGTATAATACTACTACAAATAAAATAACGGTACTCTTTACCTAGAACGGCGCCCATCGCGGTGATCGCGACATCGCGGGCAGTACATAAACGGCCGCGACGCGATGCCCGCGATCACCGCGATTTTCCCATAGGGAACAATGTTAAAAAGCCTGATTGACCGCGATTTTGCATTCAATGCCTCAATGCCCGCGATTTTCACATAGGAATCAATGTTAAATGGGCTACAGAGCCCAAATAGGCAGAATTAACCCTTAAATGTCCCCCCAATTTTTGTACGCCACCCCACGATCCACGCCAACCCGAAGCGTGGCGAGCGCAGCGAGCCCGCGAGGGGCGGCGGTACGCGTCCTCCGACCTTTTCATGCCCTACTATCCACGTCGGCGTGGAGTTGAGAATAGAATAGTGTGGCGAGCGTAGCGAGCCACCGAGCCCGAAGCGTGGCGAGCGCAGCGAGCCCCGCGAGGGGACGCGGATACCTTCACAGGTAAACGCGTCCCCTCGCGGGCTTCACAGGTGTCCGCTTTTCGCCACGGATACCTGTGAAGCCCGCGAGGGGACGCGTATAACTGTGAAGGTATCCGCGTGCGCTCGCCACGCTTCGGGCTCGGTGGCTCGCTGCGCTCGCCACACTATTCTATTCTCAACTCCACGCCGACGTGGATAGTAGGGCATGAAAAGGTCGGAGGACGCGTACCGCCGCCCCTCGCGGGCTCGCTGCGCTCGCCACGCTTCGGGTTGGCGTGGATCGTGGGGTGGCGTACAAAAATTGGGGTGATATTTAAGGGTTAATTGTGACTATTTGGGCTCTGTAGCCCATTTAACATTGATTCCTATGTGAAAATCGCGGGCATTGAGGCATTTTAAAGTAAAATCGCGGTCAATCAGGCTTTTTAACATTGTTCCCTATGGGAAAATCGCGGTGATCGCGGGTACACGATTTTTATGTACCCGCGATTTACCCGCGATGCCCGCGATCACCGCGATTTTTTACCCCCGACGCCCGCGATTCTAATCGCGGGCGCCGTTCTAGGTAAAGAGTACCAAAATAACAATAATAGTCCAGCAATAATCTAATAATAATAATAATAATAATAAAGCAAGAAAATAATAGTAATTATAATAAAAATGACAATGCACATACTAATTCTACTAATAACAACAACAGCAATGATAATAACAACAACGGTAATTATATTATTATTATTATTAGTTATACTACTAATAACATGAAAAATAGCAATTACTACGACTAAAAAAAGAGCAATAGTAGTAATAATAATACAAATAATAATATTAATAATAATAAAACAAATAATAAAAATAATAACAATACAAATAATATGTTAACTTTTTAAAACAGCAAATTACAAGCTTTATGCCAAACCACTTGAAGGAGTTTATTCGGGCCTGAACACAAAAGTGCACACAGCCACATGTATTGGAGGTGAGCCATCTTTTATTAGTTTATGTGAATATACCTTTTGGTGCATTCCTATACGTAATCCTCATGTCTCTGTCTGCCCATGTGCCTGCAGCTATCTGTCTGCACGGACACGCCCACTGACTAGTCCAATAGCGCCTTTGGGCGCACTCTCTGTGTAACGCATTCAGTGTAGAGGCTCGCTTTTTGCAAATGATCTATCAACTACTCAGACGTCAACACCACCTGCGATTCGCATGCGATTTCTCTATACAAGCCTACATAAAATCTATGACCAACTTACCAGATGACGCTGCCTGCTGAGGCCGATGAGGGGCCTTTCTTTTTGATACCACATCTTTGCCTGTAGAAAAAAGAGGACATATTAAATATAAATAAAATATAAATATAATATAAATAAAATATAATTGCAAATATACTACACTGTAACTAGTCTAACTAAAATATAATATAAATATAATATACATAACAAATTAATTATATTATTGTAAATATCATCTAAATAAAATATAATAAAACATGTAAATATAATATCATCTAAATAAAATATAACAAAAATGTAAATATAATCTAAATAAAATATAATAAAAATAGAAAATATATTATAATCTAAATAAAATATAATGTAAAATGTAAATATAATATCTAAATAAAATATAATAAAAAAATTAAATATATTTTAAATAAAATATAATAAAACATGTAAATCTAATATAATCTTAATAAAATATAATAAAATTATAAATATAATATACGGTAAATAGTCTAAATTAAATATAAATAATCTTAATAAAATAAAACATGTAAATATAATCTAAATAAAATCTAATAAAAATAGAAAATATATTATAATCTAAATAAAATGTAATGAAAAATGTAAATATAATATAAATAATCTAAATAAAACTGTAAATAATCTAAATAAAATATAATGACAAATGTAAATATAACAAATCAATTAATTTTCCGCTCACTATTATGAGGTTGGTAGACCGTGCACTTTATACCTGTTGATGTAGGGGTTGATGTAGGGGTGGTGATCCTCTCCACTGGCTGCGCGCTGTCTTCTCTAGCTTAAAGCACAGATGATAAGAAAAGAAAAAACTATTTAGCGTGAAAAATAAATAAGCGTTGCACACTTATTGGACTGTTGGAAGCACTAACACCAAATTGTGAAACCCTACCCAATTTACTCCGTGTTAATTCTGTGCCACTGTCAAGGCCAGCGGAGACTCCGCCTGCCCCCTCTGAAGCCAGGTGGTCCTGCAATTTCAGCTCCCACTCCACCAGATCAATATTTAGCGGATGTTTGCCGCCGGTCCCCTGGGCGTGCTGGTGTATGATCGATAGCTTCTTCCTCACGCCGATTTTGCAATCTGAGAACCGTTTGCGGCACACGGTGGCATTTCGCCGGCACCTGCCGACCGCTGAAACTTTATTTGCTATCTTTCGCCAGATAGCCTCTTTGCTGGCTGTGCTGAAGCGGCTGCTGGGCCTCCCAAATAGCCGATGGTAGTAATGCAGGACTCCATCTACCAGGACTTTGTTCTCTGTCTGGGAGAAGCGGTGGGACCTCTTTCGTTTCGTCTCTGATGTTTCGGCGCTGCTTCTGTCCATAGGGACGACTATTTTAACCCTGGGCTGCTGTAGAGGGCTCATGTCCTGCTGTGACGCCACGTCTTCTTCCCCGCTGCTGCTAGAGAAGGAGGGTTCTAATAACAAAAAAAATAGCGTATTATACCGTGATAGAATTGCTTCCGATAATAATAATAATAATAATAATAATAATAATAAATACAGTTGCACAATTACTTTAGCTAATGAACCATGGATTAACTAAATAAGTAGGTTAGGAAAAATGTAACAATAGTTTGACCCTAGATACAATCATGCGCTAAGTAAACTGAACAAAAATGAATGCACAGCGTACGACATCGGAATCGCATCGTTTCCAAAACATAGAGCAAAATAGAGGTCCATAGCATCATTTTCACCCAAAAATATGGGCCCACCAACCAGCGTCCAGGTGACCTCATCCAGTAGGTCCCTAATACTAAGGTTCAAGCACTTTATTTATTAACACCTCATTATTCTTACTGATGTATTCTCACCTGTGCTGATATCTGTAGGGATTTCCTCGTCCTTACACTGCGAATCCCCCCTTAGATACATTTCTTCTTCTTCTCCTTCGATAACTTCTATTTTAATACCAGTCAGGTCTTCGCCCTATAAAACCCCCCAAAACAATAAAATAACAGTATAAATGAGTGTATAAAAACACACAAAGCGTCTCTACAGTTACTTTAATATGTTGGGGAGACCCTAAATCCCACCTACCAGATACTCCTGTGGGCTACTGTGATTCTCCTCTGTACAGTCCTGGGAATGGGGGCATCTTTCTGGGGTATTCCTGTTACTGGATCCATCTGAAGGAGAACCTTAGTTATTAAATGAGTCTGGTTTCCCCAGCTAGTGAGACACTGAGACACAAGCACTGACCCAGCTGGTATCAGCCACGTAAAAGGTGCAGAAACTTATTAGCCTGCTCTCAGGGTGGAGCCCCTCCTTCTCTCTCACATCCACACCCCAGGAACTTGTATCCGGCTTTTACAAAAAGCCCCAAAACTCTCAGCTGAACAAATGAAAACATCTTCCTTGCGTTAGAACATACATCGGCCAGAAACCTGGGGAAATGTATCTCCTGTTTATCACTTTACCAGAGCTTCTATCACAGTACATTTTATGCAAGT
Organism: Crinia signifera; assembly: GCF_055691185.1. Classification (NCBI taxonomy): domain Eukaryota; kingdom Metazoa; phylum Chordata; class Amphibia; order Anura; family Myobatrachidae; genus Crinia; species Crinia signifera. The sequence continues at coordinate 4,571,231 of NC_139222.1, read as the reverse complement.
GATTATCAGACGATGTGTGCACAGTAACCTAGGCAGCTCACAGAGTGGTAGAGATAGCAGATTTTACATATACTGCACCTGCGTACGAGTCTTAGGAGGTATATGGACAGGATTACAGCCTGCTGTGGTATATGAAAGGACTGTTGGGTATGAAAAGGACTTGTATTTTTAAACACCGTGTAAACATCTCGCCTTAATCTGCATCTACAGGTATCCTGTGGGAGGAGCTAGTGACAGGTGGTTCCTGGTGGCGAGAAGGAATCCTTTGAGTGGTATTTTGGTCACCATGTGAGGGGAAGACAGATGGCACTCATATCTGTTGCAATGTGGATGCACTCTCCCATACCCATGAGAGTGTGTGAGCCAAGAGTGTGGATTCCTTTGGTAAGACTATAAATAAAAAATGTTCCACCTCCGACAAAGGCCATTCTACAATCAAAGGACTTTTTGGCGTGAGAATAAATTAAAGTGCCCCCGAAAGTCTATTACGAATTTGGCTATGATTGTAAGGCGATAATAATTGAAGAGAACAAACTCAATAAACTGAAGAGATAGCTTCAGAAAAGCTGAAGCTAACTCTAAAGGCCATTGGAAGCACTTGCATTGCATGGGACTATTTCTATTAAAGGGGCAAATAGCTATTCATAGCATCACTGTATGGTATAAATAGCTGAAGATAACTGCACTGTTAAAAGTAAAAGATCACCACCATCTCAGCAGCACAGTCTCCTCTTGTGTTTTATTGGAAGATGCTTAAGCAAATGGTGGGCATCAGTTAGTCTAAGTCTTGGATAACCAATAGCAATAGTACAAGCCTTTTCGATCTACGGTCAGGAATGTGTTGATTTCTAGGCGACAACCAAGATGATTAGATTTGTTAGAAAAGTGTCACAGAATCAAAGGCTCCCACCTATTTACTAGTAGCACCCTGTAAAGAAGGTAGATACCCTAAAGATCTGCTTGTTGTGGTGTTATGCTGCTACCTTTAGGTTGAATGGTAAGGAAGTGAGGAATGTCCAAAATAAGCCAAGATCTAAACACAGTAGACCGTTGAGGACTAGATGAGGTCTTGAACACCGGGAAGGTGGAGCAAGGATGATTCTGGCACTGATAAACACTCACATGGTTTTTAAAATGTAAGCACCTATATGAATTTTGCACACCAAATGCTAAGACCAAAGTGAAAGGTAGAAGTACACCTTCTATGTATCGGAGCACGGTGGCAGAAAGGGAACGAAACAGTACCTCAACCTCTCTTAAGAATGAGCGCTGAACACCTATAAAAATGTTTAGTAGGCTATTTTTACATAATAACTTTCAGAAGGTAAGGAGAATGGCCATCCAGTGCCTCGGTCCACAGGTGGCTCCATATTATTCTCTAATGAAGGAGGTATTGTAAGAAAATCCACTATTTTAGGTGGAACTTGTACTCCTGATATCTTTGAATGAGAATGGAAGAGAAGACCACAAAATAATCTAACACTTGATTGGTCAGGACGGGGACCAAACTTCATAACATGAACCAAGGGGCAGAATAGGTGGAAAGCCACACCTTAGCAGGCATAGTAGAGCAGACATGTCTCATAAGCATCTCTGACTAGACAGCAGATATTGGAAACTTAGAATCCCATCATCAGAAGATGAAACATCTGACAGACTAGGGCAATGATGATGATAACCGTAGAGAATAATGGAGACACAAGTGCATTCACGAGACAAGATTGTTATGAACATATTCTGATCAGGGTAATAGATAAGACAAATTATCATGGCTAGAAGCAATGCACAACCTTATAAAGCTTTTTCAATTTTTTTTTTTATGTATTCTGCCCGCTGGATGATGGGTGTAAGAGAAGCCTAATATTGATATTCATACAGAATGTCCACAAGAATTTTCTATGATTTGGACACTTCAATCTGAGTCAAGTTGAAAAGGACCGCATCGTAGATGGAAGAAGGTCCATAATAGACAAGGAAAATGAGTTGCTATGAAGAAATGATCCACAACTAACCAAACCGTACTGGATCCTTTAGAACATGGGAAAGTGTCTTATGAAGTCTATTTGAAGATTGGTGCAACGTTTGGTAGTAGCGGTGGCCCAAAGGACTTTGACGTGAACCTGTGCTAGTCACCTGTGGCACAGGCCGGGACAAAGTCCTCGATGAAGGCCTCCAAAAAGTCTGAGTAAAGAACTACAGGTCTTTTTTGTACTTTAGTTGTTGTAATACTAACATTTCCAACAAATTGGGAAGGGGGGGAATTATGGGTCCAGAGTAACTATCTGAACCAAATATTGGGAGAGATTAAGGTTTTCCCATGGAGAAGATCAGCAGAGTCTGGATAACCAAAATGCTAACTAGATCCACCACTGGTTTGAGCTTGGTAGTAGACTCAAAGTCAAATGACGGAAATGGCAGGGGCGGAATTTGGCTTAGTTAACTTGCTGAGACAGACCAGGGCCTACACCATATTTTGGGCCACTTTAATAAAATAAAAAAGATTATTTTAATGGATGGTCTACAGGGGCATTGGGCAGCAAATTTATAGGGTTAGCTAATTTCCAGATGAAGGCCATGATGGGTGTGACAAGAGAAGAGAAGCTTGCAATAAGCTAAAGGTACTAACTGTAGAACGACTGAAAGCACTGGATCACCTTGAGTCCAGCTGTAGAAGTTGAGTCTTTGATTGGTTTGACCTTGGCAAGACCAATCTGAAGATTGACTGAGTCCATAAAAACGTGCCGTGAAAAGAAAGCTTTGATCAAAGAGATGTTTCTCCAACTTTTAGTAATGGTGGTGTCCTCCAAGATGAAACGGGACCTTTTAGCGGTGACTGGGAAGAGGCATAGTTGATGCACAGAGATGGTCCATCTTCTGGACGTTATGGGATTGTTGTGGGAATGTTGCGTACAGAGGTGCTCAATTTATGGGGCCTTATTCTGATCGGTGCGGCCCAATCAGGAATATGCGGCCGCGACCGTGCAGGCGAATCCCCACCTTCCATACGGATCGCCACCTCCGTCCGTACGCGGATATGTGGCGATCCGCATGAAATTGGACGGGGATACGCCTCCTCCGTCTTGGGAGCAGCCCCTGCATTCAATGGTCGCCGAACATCGAATGCAGGGCCGCACGCTCCACCAGGTCCCGCCAAACAAGACCACACGGACACTTGTCCGTGTGAAATCATGTATGGGGGCGGGCAGCTGACATCCGCCGATGTCAGATGCCCGCCCCCTACACACGCGTCACGGCCTCATTACCATGCATACGCCCCGCGTTTGCATGGGAACGCCCATGAAACGCGGGGCGTATGCATAGGGTAATGAGGCTAAGTAGCCCCTCACGCCCCTCTACGCCCCCTGTGCGGCGTGTCAAGAATACGTGCGGCGAAATCGCCTGCACATGCGCAGAGTGACCTCTGCACATGCGCAGACGATCACCATCGGCGGGACGTACGCATGCGGAGAAATCCGCACCGATCAGAATAAGGGCCATGGTGACATCTAAAGGCACACCATGGGCATTTTTTCTGTAGTAGTACTCACCGCCACAGATATCTGTAGGCATGTCCTCCTCTTTGCACTGCTGATCCCCCATAACATACGTCTCTTCTTCTCCATCAGTATCCTCTACCTTAATCTTAGTCAGGTGTTCATTCTACATAACCCAAAATAACAATAAAAAATGATAATTATGACTAGTAATATTAATTGGAATGAACCAAAACAATGCAAGCATAGTGTATAAGAATGTATTTTTGGTATTGAGACCCAAAATCCCACCTACCTGATCCTCCAGTGGGGTCCTGTGATTCTCCTCTGTACAATCCTGGGAATACAGAGGACGGGGACATCTCTCTGGGGTATCTCTGTTACTGGGCCCATCTGTAGGAGACACGCAGTGACTGAGGACATGGTATATATGTGATTATCCTGGGAATACAGAGGACGGGGACATCTCTCTGGGGTATTCCTGTTACTGGGCCCATCTGTAGGAGACACGCAGTGACTGAGGACATTGTATATATGTGATTATCCTGGGAATACAGAGGACGGGGACATCTCTCTGGGGTATTCCTGTTACTGGGCCCATCTATAGGAGACACGCAGTGACTGAGGACATGGTATATATGTGATTATCCTGGGAATACAGAGGACGGGGACATCTCTCTGGGGTATTCCTGTTACTGGGCCCATCTGTAGGAGACACGCAGTGACTGAGGACATTGTATATATGTGATTATCCTGGGAATACAGAGGACGGGGACATCTCTCTGGGGTATTCCTGTTACTGGCCCATCTGTAGGAGACACGCAGTGACTGAGTACATTGTATATATGTGATTATCCTGGGAATACAGAGGACGGGGACATCTCTCTGGGGTATTCCTGTTACTGGGCCCATCTGTAGGAGACACACAGTGACTGAGGACATGGTATATATGTGATTATCCTGGGAATACAGAGGACGGGGACATCTCTCTGGGGTATTCCTGTTACTGGGCCCATCTGTAGGAGACACACAGTGACTGAGGACATTGTATATATGTGATTATCCTGGGAATACAGAGGACGGGGACATCTCTCTGGGGTATTCCTGTTACTGGGCCCATCTGTAGGAGACACGCAGTGACTGAGGACATGGTATATATGTGATTATCCTGGGAATACAGAGGACAGGGACATCTCTCTGGGGTATTCCTGTTACTGGGCCCATCTGTAGGAGACACACAGTGACTGAGGACATTGTATATATGTGATTATCCTAGGAATACAGAGGACGGGGACATCTCTCTGGTGTATTCCTGTTACTGGCCCCGTCTGTAGGAGACACACAGTGACTGAGGACATGGTATATATATGTGATTATCCTGGGAATACAGAGGACGGGGACATCTCTCTGGGGTATTCCTGTTACTGGCCCATCTGTAGGAGACACACAGTGACTGAGGACATTGTATATATGTGATTATCCTGGGAATACAGAGGACGGGGACATCTCTCTGGGGTATTCCTGTTACTGGCCCATCTGTAGGAGACACGCAGTGACTGAGGACATGGTATATATGTGATTATCCTGGGAATACAGAGGATGGGGACATCTCTCTGGGGTATTCCTGTTACTGGCCCATCTGTAGGAGACACGCAGTGACGGAGGACATGGTATATATGTGATTATCCTGGGAATACAGAGGACGGGGACATCTCTCTGGGGTATTCCTGTTACTGGCCCATCTGTAGGAGACACGCAGTGACTGAGGACATGGTATATATGTGATTATCCTGGGAATACAGAGGACAGGGACATCTCTCTGGGGTATTCCTGTTACTGGCCCCATCTGTAGGAGACACACAGTGACTGAGGACATGGTATATATGTGATTATCCTGGGAATACAGAGGACAGGGACATCTCTCTGGGGTATTCCTGTTACTGGCCCATCTGTAGGAGACACGCAGTGACTGAGTACATGGTATATATGTGATTATCCTGGGAATACAGAGGACGGGGACATCTCTCTGGGGTATTCCTGTTACTGGCCCATCTGTAGGAGACACACAGTGACTGAGGAAATTGTATATATGTGGTTATCCTGGGAATACAGAGGACGGGGACATCTCTCTGGGGTATTCCTGTTACTGGGCCCATCTGTAGGAGACACGCAGTGACTGAGTACATGGTATATATGTAATTATCTTGGGAATACAGAGGACGGGGACATCTCTCTGGGGTATTCCTGTTACTGGGCCCATCTGTAGGAGACACACAGTGACTGAGGACATGGTATATATGTGATTATCCTGGGAATACAGAGGACGGGGACATCTCTCTGGGGTATTCCTGTTACTGGCCCATCTGTAGGAGACACGCAGTGACTGAGGACATGGTATATATGTGATTATCCTGGGAATACAGAGGACAGGGACATCTCTCTGGGGTATTCCTGTTACTGGCCCCATCTGTAGGAGACACACAGTGACTGAGGACATGGTATATATGTGATTATCCTGGGAATACAGAGGACAGGGACATCTCTCTGGGGTATTCCTGTTACTGGCCCCATCTGTAGGAGACACACAGTGACTGAGGACATGGTATATATGTGATTATCCTGGGAATACAGAGGACGGGGACATCTCTCTGGGGTATTCCTGTTACTGGCCCATCTGTAGGAGACACACAGTGACTGAGGAAATTGTATATATGGGATTATCCTGGGAATACAGAGGACGGGGACATCTCTCTGGGGTATTCCTGTTACTGGGCCCATCTGTAGGAGACACGCAGTGACTGAGGACATTGTATATATGGGATTATCCTGGGAGTACAGAGGACGGGGACATCTCTCTGGGGTATCTCTGTTACTGGGCCCATCTGTAGGAGACACGCAGTGACTGAGGACATTGTATATATGTGATTATCCCGGGAATACAGAGGACGGGGACATCTCTCTGGGGTATTCCTGTTACTGGGCCCATCTGTAGGAGACACACAGTGACTGAGGAAATTGTATATATGGGATTATCCTGGGAATACAGAGGATGGGGACATCTCTCTGGGGTATTCCTGTTACTGGCCCATCTGTAGGAGACACACAGTGACTGAGGACATTGTATATATGTGATTATCCTGGGAATACAGAGGACGGGGACATCTCTCTGGGGTATTCCTGTTACTGGGCCCATCTGTAGGAGACACGCAGTGACTGAGGACATGGTATATATGTGATTATCCTGGTAATACAGAGGACGGGGACATCTCTCTGGGGTACTCCTGTTACTGGGCCCATCTGTAGGAGACACACAGTGACTGAGTACATTGTATATATGTGATTATCCTGGGAATACAGAGGACGGGGACATCTCTCTAGGGTATCTCTGTTACTGGGCCCATCTGTAGGAGACACACAGTGACTGAGGACATTGTATATATGTGATTATCCTGGGAATACAGAGGACGGGGACATCTCTCTGGGGTATTCCTGTTACTGGCCCCATCTGTAGGAGACACGCAGTGACCAAGTACATGGTATATATCTAATTATCCTGGAAATACAGAGGACGGGGACATCTCTCTGGGGTATTCCTGTTACTGGCCCATCTGTAGGAGACACGCAGTGACTGAGGACATGGTATATATGTGATTATCCTGGTAATACAGAGGACGGGGACATCTCTCTGGGGTATTCCTGTTACTAGCCCCATCTGTAGGAGACACGCAGTGACTGAGGACATGGTATATATGTGATTATCCTGGGAATACAGAGGACAGGGACATCTCTCTGGGGTATTCCTGTTACTGGGCCCATCTGTAGGAGACACACAGTGACTGAGGACATTGTATATATGTGATTATCCTGGGAATACAGAGGACGGGGACATCTCTCTGGGGTATTCCTGTTACTGGGCCAATCTGTAGGAGACACACAGTGACTGAGTACATGGTATATACGTGATTATCCTGGGAATACAGAGGACGGGGACATCTCTCTGGGGTATTCCTGTTACTGGGCCCATCTGTAGGAGACACACAGTGACTGAGGACATTGTATATACGTGATTATCCTGGGAATACAGAGGACGGGGACATCTCTCTGTGGTATTCCTGTTACTGGGCCCATCTGTAGGAGACACACAGTGACTGAGTACATTGTGTATATGTGATTATCCTGGGTATATAGAGGACGGGGACATCTCTCTGGGGTATTCCTGTTACTGGGCCCATCTGTAGGAGACACGCAGTGACTGAGGACATTGTATATATGTCATTTTCCTGGGAATACAGAGGACGGGGACATCTCTCTGGGGTATTCCTGTTACTGGCCCCATCTGTAGGAGACACGCAGTGACTGAGGACATTGTATATATGTGATTATCCTGGGAATACAGAGGACGAGGACATCTCTCTGGGGTATTCCTGTTACTGGGCCCATCTGTAGGAGACACACAGTGACTGAGGACATTGTATATATGTGATTATCCTGGGAATACAGAGGACGGGGACATCTCTCTGGGGTATTCCTGTTACTGGCCCATCTGTAGGAGACACGCAGTGACTGAGGACATTGTATATATGTGATTATCAGATGCTGGGTGTATATAGGGGACCCCCATACCTGCTCTCCCCTGTACAATAAATGTCTCCTCTTACCCAGTGATGTGAGGGGCTGGTGATTCTCCATCATCACGTCCTTGTACAGACCCCTGTGTTCCTCTATATACTCCCCCTCCTGCATGGAGAGATAGACAGTGACATCCTGACACCTTACAGGCACCTGACACACACAATGATACAGTCATCACCCAGACACTTCCCCCCCAAAGTTACAGTATAACATCCCATTCCCAGCAGTCACCTCTCCGGTCAGCTCCCCGGTGTTACTGTATAACGCCCCATTCCCAGCAGTCACCTCTCCGGTCACATCCCCTGGTGTTACTGTATAATGTCCCATTCCCAGCAGTCACCTCTCCGGTCACATCCCCCGGTGTTACTGTATAACGTCCCATTCCCAGCAGTCACCTCTCCGGTCACATCCCCGGTGTTACTGTATAACGTCCCATTTCCAGCAGTCACCTCTCCGGTCACATCCCCCGGTGTTACTGTATAACGTCCCATTCCCATCAGTCACCTCTCTGGTCACATCCCCAGTGTTACTGTATAACGTCCCATTCCCAGCAGTCATCTCTCCGGTCACATCCCCCTGGTGTTACTGTATAACGTCCCATTCCCTGCGGTCACCTCTCCGGTCACATCCCCTGGTGTTACTGTATAACGTCCCATTCCCAGCAGTCACCTCTCCGGTCACATCCCCCGGTGTAACTGTATAACGTCCCATTCCCAGCAGTCATCCCTCCGGTCAGCTCCCAGGTGTTACTGTATAACGCCCCATTCCCAGCAGTCACCTCTCCGGTCACATCCCCCGTTGTTACTGTATAACGTCCCATTCTCAGCAGTCACCTCTCCGGTCACATCCCGCGGTGTTACTGTATAACGTCCCATTCCCAGCAGTCACCTCTCCGGTCACATCCCCTGGTGTTACTGCATAACGTCCCATTCCCAGCAGTCACCTCTCTGGTCACATCCCCCGTTGTTACTGTATAACGTCCCATTCTCAGCAGTCACCTCTCCGGTCACATCCCCCGATGTTACTGTATAACGTCCCATTCCCAGCAGTCACCTCTCCGGTCACATCCCCCGTTGTTACTGTATAACGTCCCATTCTCAGCAGTCACCTCTCCGGTCACATCCCGCGGTGTTACTGTATAACGTCCCATTCCCAGCAGTCACCTCTCCGGTCACATCCCCCGTTGTTACTGTATAACGTCCCATTCTCGGCAGTCACCTCTCTGGTCACATCCCCCGTTGTTACTGTATAACGTCCCATTCTCGGCAGTCACCTCTCCGGTCACATCCCCCGATGTTACTGTACAACGTCCCTTTCCCGGCAGTCACCTCTCTCGTCACATCCCCCGGTGTTACTGTATAACGTCCCATTCCCAGCAGTCACCTCACCGGTCACATCCCCCGGTGTTACTGTATAACGTCCCATTCCCAGCAGTCACCTCTCCGGTCACATCCCCCGGTGTTACTGTATAACGTCCCATTCCCAGCAGTCACCTCTCCGGTCACATCCCCCGGTGTTACTGTATAACGTCCCATTCCCAGCAGTCACCTCTCCGGTCACATCCCCCGGTGTTACTGTATAACGTCCCATTCCCAGCAGTCACCTCTCCGGTCACATCCCCCGGTGTTACTGTATAACGTCCCATTCCCAGCAGTCACCTCTCCGGTCACATCCCCCGTGTTACTGTATAACGTCCCATTCCCAGCAGTCACCTCTCCTGTCACATCCCCCGGTGTTACTGTATAACGTCCCATTCCCAGCAGTCACCTCTCCGGTCACATCCCCCGGTGTTACTGTATAACGTCCCATTCCCAGCAGTCACCTCTCCGGTCACATCCCCCGGTGCTATTTTATAATGTCCCATTCCCAGCAGTCACCTCTCCGGTCACATCCCCCGGTGTTACTGTATAATGTCCCATTCCCAGCAGTCACCTCTCCGGTCACATCCCCCGGTGCTATTGTATAACGTCCCATTCCCAGCAGTCACCTCTCCGGTCACATCCCCCGGTGTTACCGTATAACGTCCCATTCCCAGCAGTCACCTCTCCGGTCACATCCCCCGGTGTTACTGTATAATGTCCCATTCCCAGCAGTCACCTCTCCGGTCACATCCCCGGTGTTACTGTATAACGTCCCATTCCTAGCAGTCACCTCTCCGGTCACATCCCCCGGTGTTACTGTATAACGTCCCATTCCCAGCAGTCACCTCTCTGGTCACAATTCCCGGTGTTACTGTATAATGTCCCATTCCCAGCAGTCACCTCTCCGGTCAGCAGCTGAATGATCTTGTTGGTGAGTTCCAGGATCTTCTGGTCATTGTGCCTCTCATGTATCAGTGAGTGAGGTGGAGGCACCGTGATGGGGCTCTGGGTCCTGCTCCGTCCTCCTGACACACGGGGACGGCTGCTGGGTGTCTCACACTCACCGGATGTCTTCCTCACTACTGTGTAACCCTGTGTAATTGGGTATTAGCGATACAGAGGAGATGTAGGGAGATGATAAATCCCACAAGTTAATTGCACTACAAATAGGAGAACCATCTGTGGCACACAGATGATTATGGGCCTGAATCTGCTTCACTCGCAAAAGCAAATACTCTCGCTCTAATGGACAAAACCATGCTGCACTGCAGGTGGGGCAGATGTAACAGGTGCAGAGAGTTAGATTTGGGTGTTTTATTGTTTCTGTGCAGGGTAAATAATGGCTGCTTTATTTTTACACTGCATTATAGATATCACTTTGAGGTACACCTCCCACCCAAATCTAACTCTCTCTGCCACATTTAGGAAGAGGCTATAACCAATAAACATTTAGACGCTGCATCCCATGACCTCCCGGCTATTGCCCGACCCCCTGCAGTGTAGACTACACAATAGGGTGGCATCAGTGAGAGTCGCTGCAGCTCCACACATACCGAGAAGCAGCCGGGTATAGATGACGGTGGCTGAATTGGAATTAGAGAATTTAGAGGCCAAGTCAACACCTTGGATGTCAAACCCGGTACCAACAAATTTTGCATTGTGACCGGGTGCAATATCCTGCGGACACAGGCTGCTCCACCTGTATAACAATAATAACAGGACACCACAGGCTGCTCCCCCTGTATAATAATAATAACAGGACACCACAGGCTGCTCCCCTGTATAATAATAACAGGACACCACAGGCTGCTCCCCCTGTACAATAAAAACAGGACACCACACGCTAACTCTGTATAATACTATTAATAAGGGGACACCCCAGGCTGCTCCCCCTGTATAATAATAATAACAGGACACCACAGGCTGCTCCCCCTGTATAATAATAACAGGACACCACAGGCTGCTCCCCCTGTATAATACTATTAATAAGGGGACACTACAGGCTGCTCCCCCTGTATAATAATAACAGGACACCACACGCTGCTCCCCCTGTATAATACTATTAATAAGGGGACACCACAGGCTGCTCCCCCTGTATAAGAAGGGGACACCACAGGCTACTCCCCCTGTATAATAATAGGACACCACAGGCTGCTCCCCCTGTATAGGAATATTACCTGACGGCTCCTCTGCTCTGCTGCACTGCAAACTGTGATATTGCTCTACGGCAAACAGAGGGCGGGGACCAACTGGAACGCATAGTAGGAAATGATGTGACGTGAAAAGAAACGCAAAACCAGAATGTTGAGTGGAACGCGGAAGTAGTGTGGAACGCACATACCGGAAGTGGCGTGTCCCGGGCTCCGTAGGTGTCCCCGCTGCAGAGTGCTCCGGCCTGGGGTTCCCAGCTGTGTGTGTGGTTATCACCACCTGTCAGAGGACATCACCAGGGGACATCACTAGCTGGCTGCACACTCACAGTGCCACCATAGGCCTCCCAGCATACACACACTATGGGGACACTCACTACCATGGTAACAGGAAGTCTGGTCACTAAGGGGTTACCATGCAGAGCAGTCACCGCGGGGGAGGGGAGTCCTGCACTCATATACCGCCCCCTATATCACTAATCATCCTCCACACACAGCTGGGAACCCCAGGCCGGAGCCCTCTGCAGCGGGACACCTCCGGAGCCGGGACACGCCACTTCCGGTCTGTGCGGGCCACAATACTTCCGCGTTCCACAATATTTCTGAGTCATCTCAGGTCTGTGCGTTCCAGCGATCTTCCGCGTTCCAAGTCATCTCCCTTTTCTGTGCGTTCCATCACTTAATCCGCTTCTGCGTTCCACTCCTTTCCCGGAAATCACATGACAACCGGCCCAATACTCGCCCATTGTGCTACATAACAACATCCGGGTCACTGTGGGCACAGAGAAGGAGTCTAAAGGAGACATCAGGTACTTGTACAGAGGGAGTTGCTTGTAGTGTTCTGTTATTATTATACAGGGGGAGCAGCCTGTGGTGTCCTGTTATTATTGTACAGGGGGGGCTACCCGTGGTGTCCTTTACAGGAGGAGCAGACTATGGTTTTCTGTTATTATTATTATATAGGAGGAGCAGTCTGTGGTGTCCTGTTATTATACAGGGGGAGCAGCCTGTGGTGTCCAGTTATTATTATTCGGGTGGAGCAGCCTGTGGTATCCTGTTCATAGTATACAGGGGGAGCAGCCTGTGGTGTCCTGTTGTTGTTGTTATTATTATTATTATTATTATTATACAGGGGGAGCAGGCTGTGGTGTCCTGTTAGTATTATACAGGGGGAGCAGCCTGTGGTGTCCTATTATTATTATACAGGGGGAGTAGCCTGTGGTATCCTCTTATTATACAGGGGGAGCAGCCTGTGGTGTCCTGTTAGTATTATACAGGGGGAGCCGCCCAGAGGTGGATTGGCCCACTGGGAAACCGGGCCATTTCCCAGAGGGCCAGTCCAGATTCCCCACTAGCAGGGCCGCTGGCATCATCCTGGTCACAAACTGCCGCATTGGCCATATTTGTTTTGGGTTATGCTGCACTGTTTCCTGTGTCCAGGCTGCGACCGAGCGGACCGAAGCGCGGCGGCCGAGGTAAATAGTCCCCAGCCCCGCCCCCCCCCCGCGCTGTACCGTCAGCCCCCCCTGACCCCACAGGAGGATCAGGTAGGTGGTGTTTAGGGTATCCCCAATATACCACAGTGACTGTCACTATATGATCTGTACAGAAGCTGTGTGGTTATACACTGATATTATATTCTGTAATGTTATTGTCTTAATTTAGGGTGAATCCCTGACTGTTATCAAGATAGAAGATACAGAGGGAGAAGAAGAGACATATGTGACTGATATGAAGGCAGAAGGTACAGAGGGAGAAGAAGAGACGTATGTGACTGATATGAAGGCAGAAGGTACAGAGGGAGAAGAAGAGACGTATGTGACTGATATGAAGGCAGAAGATACAGAGGGAGAAGAAGAGACGTATGTGACTGATATGAAGGCAGAAGATACAGAGGGAGAAGAGACGTATGTGACTGATATGAAGGCAGTAGATACAGAGGGAGAAGAAGAGACGTATGTGACTGATATGAAGGCAGAAGATACAGAGGGAGAAGAAGAGACGTATGTGACTGATATGAAGGCAGAAGATACAGAGGGAGAAGAGACATATGTGACTGATATGAAGGCAGAAGATACAGAGGGAGAAGAAGAGATGTATGTGACTGATATGAAGGCAGAAGATACAGAGGGAGAAGAAGAGACGTATGTGACTGATTTTAAACCAGAAGGTACAGAGGGAGAAGAAGAGACGTATGTGACTGATATGAAGGTAGAAGATACAGAGAGAGGAGAAGAGACGTATGTGACTGATCTGAAGGCAGAAGATACAGAGGGAGAAGAAGACACGTATGTGACTGATATGAAGGCAGAAGATACAGAGGGAGAAGAAGACACGTATGTGACTGATATGAAGGCAGAAGATACAGAGGGAGAAGAAGACACGTATGTGACTGATATGAAGGCAGAAGATACAGAGGGAGAAGAAGACACGTATGTGACTGATATGAAGGTAGAAGATACAGATGGAGAAGAAGAGACGTATGTGACTGATATGAAGGCAGAAGATACAGAGGGAGGAGAAGAGACGTATGTGACTGATATGAAGGCAGAAGGTACAGAGGGAGAAGAAGACACATATATGGGAGGTGTTCAGCAGTGTAAGGAGGAGGAAATCCCTACAGATATCAGCCCAAGTAAGTAAATCTCACTTGTTATTTAAGAGTCCCCTATTTTGGGCAGCACAGATGCTGTAGTGGTTAGCATTACTGCCTCACAGCGCTGCGGTCATGAGTTTGATCCCCACCATGGCTCTAACAGTGCAGAGTTTGTATATTCTCCCCGTACTTGCGTTGGTTTACTCTGGGTACTCCGATTTCCTCCCACAGTCCAAAAATATACTGGTAGGCTAATTGGCTCCCAACAAAATGAACCCTTGAATGAATGAGTGTCTTTATACATGTAATAGGGAATATAGATTGTAAGCTCCACTGAGGCAGGGAAAGATGTGAATGTTCAAATATTCTCTGTAAAGCGCTGCGGAATATGTGTGCGCTATATACATAACTGGTAATATAGAAATATTCTCTTTTGTAACTCATAATAATTTTATCCTACACCAGTGATTCCCAAACTGTGTGCTGTGGGAACTTAAGGTGACTTGGGACACATGCAGGGGTGCATTATACTCCTGCTCTCCCCCTCACATCATGTCACTGTGTGTTACCAGCCCAGAGATCTGACCAGTCTCCTCCCCGCACTCTCTTGTGTATCTCATACATCAGGAGCCATCAGCCCCTATTATACTCCTGCTCTCCCCTCACATCATGTCACTGTGTGTTACCAGCCCAGAGATCTGACCAGTCTCCTCCCCGCACTCTCTGGTGTATCTCATACATCAGGTGCCATCAGCCTCTATTATACTCCTGCTCTCCCCCTCACATCATGTCACTGTGTGTTACCAGCCCAGAGATCTGACCAGTCTCCTCCCCGCACTCTCTTGTGTATCTCATACATCAGGAGCCATCAGCCCCTATTATACTCCTGCTCTCCCCCTCACATCATGTCACTGTGTGTTATCAGCCCAGAGATCTGACCAGTCTCCTCCCCGCACTCTCTGGTGTATCTCATACATCAGGAGCCATCAGCCCCTATTATACTCCTGCTCTCCCCCTCACATTATGTCACTGTGTGTTACCAGCTCAGAGATCTTACCAGTCTCACTGTTCTGTACGGGTAAATCACAATTCGGAGGACATAGTCTGGACATTGCGCTGTGACCAACATTGCACCAGCAACCTGAAGCTTCACCAGAAGTCCTTATATACTCGAAAAACTGCATGGGATTGGCTGTTTGGAACTACTATGCCATTGGTGATGCATTGGTTATCTGACTTGGACCAACATGGCTGCACCCAGCATCTGGTGTCGGTGGAATACGCAGCACATGGAACATCACAGACATTCTCCCAGCTTCGGAGAGGGATAGCAGAAGTTGCAGCTGGACTGAGAGACCGGGAGAGGCCTGTGGACCCCATGGCACCAAACGGCTGGTAACGGTACTTGCGGCCAAATATCTCGACTCACTTTCCACAGACACAGTTCCACTCAAAAGGTTACTGGTGACTTCTGACACTGCAAGTGGAGGTTCTCATCAGCTACTGGAGAAGTCCACACTCTCTAAAGCAACCTATCCCCCCCCCCTCACCAGTGGCTGAGGTATGGGATAGTGATCACCGCAGAGTACTTGGGGGCAGCGCCTTTACTGTTACTCACTTCCTACCAAGAGACACTGTGCGAGAGAGACGTTTCTGGCCTCGGAAGGGATCAGCCTGTGGATGAGAACATGTCTCCTATAGATGAGAAGACAGATGACACTTTTGGAGATAAAGACCCCTCTTCCCGTAAAGCAGTAGAGGTCAGATCATTTCCTTTCATACCTCTCTCCTGCATTTAGTCAGATCTAGCACCCAGCACTTAGGTTGTTTAATCTGTGGATATGGAAGGCTTAGACCCTTCCTACTGTGACCCATTGTAAGCCAAATGTCCACTACAAGGTCCGGTAATTGACTACACAGATGTTAGGTGGTATAATAACCAGATAGAGCTCCTTATGCATGGAAGGAGGAGATGCTGTCCATGGTGAGATGGATCTCCTAATGCATGGAAGGAGGAGATGCTGTCCATGGTGAGGTGGAGCTCCTGATGCATGGAAGGAGGAGATGCTGTCCATGGTGAGATGGAGCTCCTGATGCATGGAAGGAGGAGGTGCTGTCCATGATGAGATGAATCTCCTGATGCATGGATGGAGGAGATGCTGTCCATGGTGAGATGGAGCTCCTAATGCATGGAAGGAGGAGATGCTGTCCATGGTGAGATGGAGCTCCTAATGCATGGATGGAGGAGATGCTGTCCATGGTGAGATGGAGCACCTAATGCATGGAAGGAGGAGATGCTGCCCATGGTGAGATGGAGCTCCTAATGCATGGAAGGAGGAGATGCTGCCCATGGTGAGATGGAGCTCCTAATGCATGGAAGGAGGAGATGCTGCCCATGGTGAGATGAAGCTCCTAAGGCATGGAAGGAGGAGATGCTGCCCATGGTGAGATGGAGCTCCTAATGCATGGAAGGAGGAGATGCTGTCCATGGTGAGATGGAGCTCCTAATGCATGGAAGGAGGAGATGCTGTCCATGGTGAGATGGAGCTCCTAATGCATGGAAGGAGGAGATGCTGTCCATGGTGAGATGGAGCTCCTAATGCATGGAAGGAGGAGATGCTGCCCATGGTGAGATGGATCTCCTAATGCATGGAAGGAGGAGATGCTGTCCATGGAGAGATGGAGCTCCTAATGCATGGAAGGAGGAGATGCTGTCCATGGTGAGATGGAGCTCCTAATGCATGGAAGGAGGAGATGCTGTCCATGGTGAGATGGAGCTCCTAAGGCATGGAAGGAGGAGATGCTGTCCATGGTGAGATGGAGCTCCTAAGGCATGGAAGGAGGAGATGCTGTCCATGGTGAGATGGAGCTCCTGATGCATGGAAGGAGGAGATGCTGTCCATGGTGAGATGGAGCTCCTGATGCATGGAAGGAGGAGATGCTGCCCATGGTGAGATGGAGCACCTGATGCATGGAAGGAGGAGATGCTGCCCATGGAGAGATGGAGCTCCTGATGCATGGAAGGAGGAGATGCTGCCCATGGAGAGATGGAGCTCCTGATGCATGGAAGGAGGAGATGCTGTCCATGGTGAGATGGAGCTCCTGATGCATTTAAGGAGGAGATGCTGCCCATGGAGAGATGGAGCTCCTAATGCATGGAAGGAGGAGATGCTGTCCATGGTGAGATGGAGCTCCTAAGGCATGGAAGGAGGAGATGCTGTCCATGGTGAGATGGAGCTCCTAAGGCATGGAAGGAGGAGATGCTGTCCATGGTGAGATGGAGCTCCTAAGGCATGGAAGGAGGAGATGCTGCCCATGGTGAGATGGAGCTCCTAAGGCATGGAAGGAGGAGATGCTGCCCATGGTGAGATGGAGCTCCTAATGCATGGAAGGAGGAGATGCTGTCCATGGTGAGATGGAGCTCCTAATGCATGGAAGGAGGAGATGCTGTCCATGGTGAGATGGAGCTCCTGATGCATGGAAGGAGGAGATGCTGTCCATGGTGAGATGGATCTCCTGATGCATGGAAGGAGGAGATGCTGCCCATGGTGAGATGGATCTCCTGATGCATGGAAGGAGGAGATGCTGCCCATGGTGAGATGGATCTCCTGATGCATGGAAGGAGGAGATGCTGTCCATGGAGATATGGAGCTTCTGATGCATGGAAGGAGGAGATGCTGTCCATGGTGAGATGGATCTCCTGATGCATGGAAGGAGGAGATGCTGTCCATGGTGAGATGGAGCTCCTGATGCATGGAAGGAGGAGATGCTGCCCATGGTGAGATGGAGCCCCTAATGCATGGAAGGAGGACATACTGTCCATGGTGAGATGGAGCTCCTAATGAATGGAAGGAGATGCTGTCCATGGTGAGATGGAGCTCCTAATGCATGGAAGGATGAGATGCTGTCCATGGTGAGATGGAGCTCCTAATGCATGGAAGGAGGAGATGCTGTCCATGGTGAGATGAAGCTCCTAATGCATGGAAGGAGGAGATGCTGTCCATGGTGAGATGGAGCTCCTAATGCATAGAAGGAGGAGATGCTGTCCATGGTGAGATGGAGCTCCTAATGCATGGAAGGAGGAGATGCTGTCCATGGTGAGATGGAGCTCCTAATGCATGGAAGGAGGAGATGCTGTCCATGGTGAGATGGAGCTCCTAATGCATGGAAGGAGGAGATACTGTCCATGGTGAGATGGAGCTCCTAATGCATGGAAGGAGGAGATACTGTCCATGGTGAGATGGAGCTCCTAATGCATGGAAGGAGGAGATGCTGTCCATGGTGAGATGGAGCTCCTAATGAATGGAAGGAGATGCTGCCCATGGTGAGATGGAGCTCCTAATGCATGGAAGGAGGAGATGCTGCCCATGGTGAGATGGAGCTCCTAAGGCATGGAAGGAGGAGATGCTGCCCATGGTGAGATGGAGCTCCTAATGCATGGAAGGAGGAGATGCTGTCCATGGTGAGATGGATCTCCTAATGCATGGAAGGAGGAGATGCTGCCCATGGTGAGATTGAGCTCACCCAGACTCCATGGATTCTGTCAGCTTCAGCTTATTCCACCTTACCATGATGCATGAGGAGCCCTTTGCCCATTGGTAGAAATGGCTGGGTATGGGGGGCTCTCTCATGTATAGCTGCCTTGTATTCCCCCTCAGGGTGTTATAAACCCCCTGGCAAGGAGGGATGATGCATTGGGAATGGAATGCAGAAGAACTGGGCAATGCAGCTATATTTGGCAAGGCCGATCACAGAAGCTCACAGGAACATATGTCCAACACAGCACAAATCCAATAGCATACGAGGATACATTGATGACCCCCACACTAAATTTTGGGATTCGGCAGCATAATTGGGCGGGTGTCGGGTGTCCATCACCTGACACCTGGCCACTGAACAAAGTCAGAAGAGCAGCACGTCCTGGAGAGATCCAGTACTGCAGCTGATATAACAGGAGGCCTGGCAGGAAATCATACCGCCAGGAAACACATTAGAACAGGGTACTAACATCACGCCCCCTCTGGAAACTAATTCCAGGTTCTTCTTCATGCCCATAGGCAAGGGTAAATACAGCCTCATGCCCAGAGAACAGAAGGAAAGAGTCTTTGGTGGACTATTGCCCCCCCTTCCCCCTGGGACTCCAAGGCTGTAGTACCCTATTGGAAGCTGGAAAATGCCACTTCAAAGAGTTCACCACTGGGAATGGCAGGCAGGAGTCTCCTACTGAGGGTGCAGATTCTGAACACACTCCTTGGTCTGCAGAACATGAATACTCTCCTGACTCCAGTTCTCCGTGTTCTTTAAAATATAGGGTTTCTGGCATGTGCACCAATCAGAGCTCATGTACCGTCAGCAGCTCTGATTGGCTAACTGTACACAAGCTCTGATTGGTCTAAAAGCCGGTGCAGCATATTAATTAGCCGCCGACATCCTGCATTGAAGGAACAGGCAGCACAGCGGAGGCAGTCATGGGGGGGTTGCGGTGGTAAATGATTTCTATGTTACCCAACATTTCCCTAGTTGATGGCAATTTGGGGAGATTGATACAATAATCTTGTGGTGGAACATTCAGTGTGTAATATATGTATATTATTCCCAGCAGATGGATACAGCAGCCGGAACGTCTCTGAGGATCATCTCGTATTACCTCAGAGTTGTAACATAGATGATGACGTCACCAGAGATTCTCCAGGAGAGACCCCTAACACCCCAATTATACCCCCAGTACCTCACCATGCAGATATAGTATCTGATCCCTCCGGCCATATGGAATGTTCTGGTAACGCTGATATTGGTGCATCTGTTACATCTCTTACAGTAGATACAATTGTTCCCTGTTCTATAAATGCCACAAAGCGTATTACCCATCAGCCAGGTGGGAACTCATTTCCATGTTCTGAGTGTGGGAAATGTTATAAATATAAATCACATCTTGATGCACATCAGAAAAGTCATAAAGATGACAGGCCATTTCGATGTTTAGAGTGTGGTACGTGCTATACATTTAAATCTGGTCTTGATGCACATGAGAGAATTCACACAGGTGAGAGACCATTTCCATGCTCTGAATGTGGGAAATGTTTTACATATCAGTCAAATTTATTTATGCACAAGATAACTCACACAAATGAGAAACCATTTTCATGTTCAAAGTGTGGGAAATGTTTTGCACACGAATCAGATCTTTTTACACATGAGAGAAGTCACACAGATGAGTGGCCATTTCCATGCTCTGAGTGTGGTAAATGTTTAAAATCTCAAGAAAAATTATTTCTACATAAGATAACGCACACAGACAATCCATTTTCATGTTCAAAGTGTGGGAAATGTTTTACACACAACTCAAATCTTTCTACACATGAGAGAACTCACTCAGCTGAGAGACCATTTCCATGTCCTGTTTGTGGGAAATGTTTTATAAATACATCAGGTCTTGTTAATCATAAGAAAAGTCACAATTGGGAAAGACCACTTCCATGTTCTGAGTGTGGGAAATCTTTTAAACAGAAATCACATCTTCTTATACATCAGAGATATCACACAGGGGAGAGACCATTTCCATGTGCTGAGTGTGGGAAATGTTTTACACGGAAATCAAATCTTGTTAGACATCAGAGAAGTCACACAGGCGAGAGGCCATTTCCATGTCCTGAGTGTGGGAAATCTTTTAAGCAGAAATCACATCTTCTTATACATCAGATATATCACAAAGGTGAGAAGCAATTTCCATGTGCTGAGTGTGAGAAATGTTTTACACGGAAATCAACTCTTGTTAGACATCAGAGAAGTCACACAGGTGAGAGGCCATTTCCTTGTTCTGAGTGTGGGAAATCTTTTAAACAGATATCACATCTTGTTAGACATCAGAGAAGTCACACAGGCGAGAGGCCATTTCCATGTCCTGAGTGTGGGAAATCTTTTAAGCAGAAATCACATCTTCTTATACATCAGATATATCACAAAGGTGAGAAGCAATTTCCATGTGCTGAGTGTGGGAAATGTTTTACACGGAAATCAAATCTTGTTAGACATCAGAGAAGTCACACAGGTGAGAGGCCATTTCCTTGTTCTGAGTAAAAGGAGTTACTTAGGGGATATTTTGTGTGTTTGCAAGTGAGAATATTATATCCAAAAAATAAACAGTAAAAATTGTATTTTCCTGTCACAGGCGGTGTATTGCCCTAATTATTTTAATGATAACATAGCACAATAAAACCTGTAAAATAAACAGTTGGTGGATTACAGTCAAACATATGTTATATTAAACTACTCCACATGAATCACTTTTACAGGTGGGTTCAATTCGAGGAGACACAGATGGGCGGATTCCCAGAAAAGTACTTTGACAAACAACTTTAATCCAAACTATAAATGTATTGTATACTCAGCTAAATGTATTGGTTAATTCAGCAAATGTCCAGTACAGCAAACTCATGAGCCGCGTCTCTGGGTCCAGGGGCGGAGTTATTTTTAGATCCCCCTGGCAGTTCTGCAGTCAGTGGTTTCTTCCAGGCATGAGGCTATCTGACACTAACAAAGTGCAGCTTCTATAGGTTGCAGAACTGCTTACTAAACTATTTAATAATCCCAAAGTCCAAATTGTAACAATATAAATGGAAGGAAAAACTGCAGGGGACACTGTTGCCTCAATTTTGAATGTTCAAAATAACATCTAAATACAATGTATAACATGGATTATATAGATTTAAGAAGCAAGGTGAACAATATTGCCCAAGGATTACTAAGAAATATATATATATATATACACACTGCTCAAACAAATAAAGGGAACACTTAAACAACACAATGTAACTCCAAGTCAATCGCACTTCTGTGACATCACACTGTCCACTTAGGAAGCAGCACTGACTGACAATCAATATCACATGCGGTTGTGCAGAGGGAATAGACAACAGGTGGTGACCACAGACCACTTCTCAGCTCCTGTGCTTTCTGGTTGATGTTTTGGTCACTTGTGAAAGCTGCCGGTGCTGTCACTGTAGTGGTAGCATGAGACGGAGTCTACAACCCACACAAGTGGCTCAGGTAGTGCAGCTCATCCAGGATGGCACATCAATGCGAGCTGTGCCAAGAAGGTTTCCTGTGTCTGTCAGTGTAGTGTTCAGAGCATGGAGGAGCTACCAGGAGACAGGCCAGTATATCAGGAGACGTGAAGGAGGCCGTAGGAGGGTAACAACCCAGCAGCAGGACCGCTACCTCTGCCTTTGTGCAAGGAGGAACAGGAGGAGCACTGCCAGAGCCCTGCAAAATGACCTCCAGCAGGCCACAAACGTGCAGGTGTCTACTCAAACGGTCAGACACAGACTCCATGAGGGTGGTATGATGGCCCAATGTCCACAGGTGGGGGTTGTGCTTACAGCCCAACACCGGGCAGGACGTTTGGCATTTGCCAGAGAACAACAAGATTGGCAAATTTGCCACTGGCGCCCGGTGCTCTTCACAGATGAAAGCAGGTTCACACTGAGCACAGACGCCAAGGAGAACGTTCTGCTGTCTACAACATCCTCCAGCATGACCAGTTTGGCAGTGGGTTAGTAATGGTAAGGGGTGGCATTTCACGTGCTACCCCTTACCATTAGGAGGAGGCCCTTCAGGTGCTCGCCAGAGGTAGCCTGACTGCCATTAGGTACCGAGATGAGATCCTCAGACCCCTTGTGAGACCATATGCTGGTGCGGTTGGCCCTGGGTTCCTCCTAATGCAAGACAATGCCAGGCCTCATGTGGCTGGAGTGTGTCAGCAGTTCCTGCAAGCCGAAGGCATTGATGCTATGGACTGGCCGTCCGTTCCCCAGACCTGAATCTAATTGAGCACATCTGGGACATCATGTCTCGCTCCATCCACCAACACCACATAAAATGTGACGGCAGATAAGAACCACTTGGCCCATCTAGTCTGCCCCTTTTTTAAACATGTTACCTCAAACCATATTTTAGACTTTTTTTTTTGTAAGGATATCAATATGCTTGTCCCAAGCATGTTTAAATTGTACTACTGTATTTGCCTCTACCACCTCTAATGGGAGGCTATTCCACTTATCCACTACTCTTTCTGTAAAGTAATTCTTCCTCACATTTCCCCTGAATCTTCCCCCCTCTAGTTTCAGTGCATGTCCTCGTGGGGTGTGGTATAGGGGTCCGACAGTCATTATCCCGATGTCGGGATCCCGACTGGCCGGACCCAGGCAGCATGGTGAGCGCAACTAAGCCCCTTGCGGGCTCGCTACGCGGGCGACCTATTCTCCGGGGGTCGTGGATCCCCACGAGGGAAAATAGCAGGTGCCTGTCGAGAACCCAGCTGTCGGTGTATTGACAGTCAGGATTCCGACGTCGGGTGAATGCCTGTCTGGACCCCGTCCTCGTGTTTTGCTGCTCCTCTTCCTGTGACTAATGTCTCCCACCTGTACCTTCCTCCCCTAGTGTCGGTGCATGTCCTCGTGTTCTACTGCTCCACTTCCTGTGACGAATGTCTCCCACCTGTACCTTCCTCCCCCTAGTGTCAGTGCATGTCCTCGTGTTCTGCTGCTTCTCTTCCTGTGAAGAATGTCTCCCACCTGTACCTTCCTCCCTCTAGTGTCAGTGCATGTCCTCGTGTTCTGCTGCTCCTCTTCTTGTGACGAATGTCTCCCACCTGTACCTTCCTCCCTCTAGTGTCAGGGCGTGTCCTCGTGTTCTGCTGCTCCTCTTCCTGTGAAGAATGTCTCCCACCTGTACCTTCCTCCCCCTAGTGTCGGTGCATGTCCTTGTGTTCTGCTGCTCCTCTTCCTGTGACGAATGTCTCCCACCTGTTCTTTCCTCCCTCTAGTGTTGGTGCATTATTTAACAGCCACATTACATCTACAGCCCCACCTTGATCTATTCCTTTAATCACCCAGTCAAAAAAGTCAATAAGGTTTGTTTGACATGATATTACCCCAGTAAACCCATGCTGTTTCGGATCCTGTAAATTGCTGGTTTTGAGATATTCTACAACTCTTTGTTTTAAGAGTGTTTCCATCAGTTTCCCTACTACTGATGTAAGGCTCACTGTTCCATAGTTGCTTACCTTTTTATTGCTTCCACTTTTGTGCAGTGGGACTACATTCGCTGTTTTTCAGTCCTCTGGGATTACTCCAGTAGCTAGTGACTGGTTGAACAATTCTGTTATTGGTTTTACCAGCTCCCCTTTAAGCTCTTTTAGTATCCTTGGAAGTATCCCATCTGGCCCCATTGATTTATCCACTTTCAGTTTTGAGAGTTCTGTGAGGACTTTCTCCTCTGTAAATGTACTTGTTTCTCCCTCAGTTTTCTGACTATACTTGCAACTTAACTATGGCCCCTTCCCCTCTCTTTCAGCAGTGAATACCGAGCAGAAATTATTATTAATATGATCTGCTATTACATTGCCACATTGCACCACACACTGTCCAGGATTTGGCAGATGCTTTAGTCCAGGTCTGGGAGGAGATCCCTCAGGAGACCATCCGCCACCTCATCAGGAGCATGCCAGGTGTTGTAGGGAGGTCATACAGGCACGTGGAGGCCATACACACTACTGAGCCTCATTTTTACATGTTTTAAGGACATTACATCAAAGTTGGATCAGCCACTTTAATGGGGCGTGGCCTAATTTGGGTGCATGGCCTATACTCGCAGCTCTCCCGCGAGGCCACGCCCTCATTTTGCCGCTATGGGGGCATGACCCAGAGGCTCTGTGAGCCTCTAGCCATGCCCCCAGCCCCCTTGCTGCGGGAATAGACGCTGTGCGCATGCGCACAGCGTTTATTCCCCGCTGCTTAGCAGCTGACAGGGGGGACTCCCAACAGCCCCCCCTCACCGCGGGACACTGCCGCCCGCGGGTGGGACAGCGGGACAGGCCCTGACAATCGGGACTGTCCCGCTAAAATCGGGACTGTTGGGAGGTATGCATATATATTATGGTATGTATAAATATATTGTCCTATTAGAACCACTACATTATATTCATATAACAGACACCCACCACACTCCCAAAGATTATATTGTATACAAAAGCAAAATGTGCTCAGATTTGGAGTGATTTAATTATAATGATGCTACCTGTCAGCGGGAAGTTTGCAGTCTGGCTACATAGAGAAGTCACTCGCTGGCACATACCCTGTATCCAGGAAAATCCATATTGCAGACTATACCCAGGTTCTAAGCCTGAAAGAGTGGGTGCTCCCTGCCACTATATAACTCCCTCATACAGGTAAGCACAGAAGCACTGGGGTACAATGCAGATAATGTTCTGTGATACAGATAAGCACAGAAGCACTGGGGTACAATGCAGATACTGTTCTGTAATACAGATAAGCACAGAAGCACTGGGGTACAATGCAGATAATGTCCTGTGATACAGATAAGCACAGAAGCACTGGGGTACAACGCAGATAATGTCCTGTGATACAGATAAGCACAGAAGCACTGGGGTACAATGCAGATAATGTCCTGTAATACAGATAAGCACAGAAGCACTGGGGTACAATGCAGATAATGGCCCGTAATACAGATAAGCACAGAAGCACTGGAGAGCAATTTAGATAATGGCCTGTAATACAGATAAGCACAGAAGCACTGGGGTACAATGCAGATAATGTCCTGTAATACAGATACGCACAGAAGCACTGGGGTACAATGCAGATAATGTCCTGTGATACAGATAAGCACAGAAGCACTGGGGTACAATGCAGATAATGTCCTGTGATACAGGTAAGCACAGAAGCACTGGGGTACAACGCAGATAATGTCCTGTGATACAGATAAGCACAGAAGCACTGGGGTACAATGCAGATAATGTCCTGTAATACAGATACGCACAGAAGCACTGGGGTAAAACAGATAATGTCCGGTAATACAGCACTGGCTGTTATGCAGATCATACAACCACACAGAAGATTATGGATACCCCACAGATGCCCTGATTAGCTCGGGGATAGAACGCCGCTCAGCCCAGGTCTGTACATAATGATTTAGCCCTAAAGGAATCTTGCTATCCCATGAGTCTGTGGGCAGCACATAGCAGGACACATAAATGCAGGAGACATCGACACCCTGATCAGATTCTACTTCTTATTTATGTTGCCCCGTGTAGAAGATAATCGCGGTTGCTCCGTCTTCAGTAGAACTCCCATCTTAGTAAATTGAGGCCTTGGTCTTTTATAAGAGTATTTGAGCAATAAACGTCTTGCCTTTACAATGAGCGCGTCCATACACTGTGACCGACAGCACAAAACATCACTCTGCTTCCGGCTGTCCTGGGGTGATGCCCGGGGCTTCCAAGCTCCACCCACTGCCACCTAGCATGCAGGGCCTGGGCCATGGTGAGCGACCAGTGGGGATCCACCTAATGCCAACCAAGAGGTGCAGCAGCGTGTCTACACATACACAGCAGCAAGCGGCATCCGGTGCTGGTGGTTAGAGCCTGAGTGGAACTGAGCTGTTACTGGGCTGGTGATATCACCTGTTGGGAGGCTGCATAATACACACCCACTGTGTAGTGGGCGGAATCAATAACAGGTGGTCACGGTTGGTAAGATGGAATCCCTTATTGTCCCAGGCCCCATGGGACCCAAAACCAATCTAGTATTCCAAGGATGGTTCAAGCAGCAGTAAGTCTTTGAGGTACGGTATAGCAGGAACTGACGCGTTTCGCTATTCTCTATAACCGCTTTTTCAAAGGTGACTTGTGTTGTGAGGCCACTGGATATAAATCCCTGACTTAATTGGATAATCATTCTTCAGTCAACTTTTATTTCAACAACAATATATTACGGACAAACCGGTCCGATTCAGAATAAGAATACAACCTTTAAAGTGCAAAATAACTGTTAATAAATGTAAGAAAACCTACATTTATAGCCCCAAACAGACTTGCAGGGAGATTCCGGCAATAGGGGGAAATTCCCCAGACAGGTGACTTCCGGTCCATGATCCGCATCAGGGAATTATCTCTGTTGCCCGACTTTCGGTCGGTGAACCGCACCGACTACCGGTATCATAGGAAACTGCTGCCCACTGTATACAACAATAGGCAGATGATGCCCAGGCGGCTTACTGGTTAGCTGATGTCCTGTCCCATCCGTGACCCACATGGGTTGTTGGAAGCGTACCACAAATGATTACAACAACAAATGAGATGAGAGACAAATACAAAATGTCTTTATTCTATATAAAGGTCCAATCAGGGGTCCAATACAGATGAGACTATCGGTACAATAATCTTTCTTGAGATAAATGATTTGGTACTTGTGTGGTTTCACGGCGGCACTTCCCAGCGGACTGAATGCAAATCGTTTGCGATATTGGCATACGATTCGATCCGCCATGTGATTTAGCACACCCCTACTATCCACGTCAGCCCAAAGTGTGTCGAGGGGATGCGGTACGCGTCCTCCCGACCTGTTCATACCATCACTATACACATCGGCGTGGAGTTGATTTCCAATCCCGAAGCGTGGCGAGCCCCGTGAGGAAACACGGATTGCTTGACATGTATTTCGCTGCGCTCGCCACGCTTCGGGCTTGATGGCTCGCTGCGCTCACCGCACTTTATAAAATCAACTCTACGCCGATGTGGATAGTGGGGGTATGAACAGGTCAGGAGGACGCGTACCACGTCCGCTCCCCACGCTTCAGGCTGACGTGGATAGTGATGTTGTGCTAAATCGCATTGCGGAATGAATCGTATGCTAATCGTATGCAAATATCGCATACGATGCGATCCGCAGGGAATTTCCGCCGTGAAACTACACAAGTACCAACTATTTTTTAGTGCTATGTTCTTCTTAGATATAAAATTGTGTTTTCCTGTCATTCATTTGCATAATATATTATCCTGGATAAGTATATTATAAGTTGTATACACTATATTCTTAATTTCGATGTATTAATTATATGTAGAAATTGAGGATATTACCCCCGTATTGATTCTTTATTTTGTGTTCCACTCAACATTTGATCTTTTTCCTTTACTTCCTCATAGGCACCTTGGACTGTTTGGGATGTCCTCAATCCATAAATTATCCAAAACTTCCATCCCAAATAATAAAAACATCATCAATATAACGGCCATAGAGAACCAGGTTCTCACCAAAGCCACTCCCCCACATGAGTTGGTCTCAACCCCACCCATGTAGAGGTTGGCGTAGCTAGGCAGAAACCTGGTGCCCATGGTGGTCCCCGTCATCTGAAGATAATGTGTCCAAAGTAATTGTGCTGAAGGATATGGAGGCTAACAGGAAAAATATTATGTTTTAGGGAAAATGGTCTTGGTCCATAAGTAATCTCTCTCTTTTATAACATTCAAACCTAATACATGTGGGATTTTTGAATAAAGACTCTTCACATCTATAGTCAAAAATGTGAAGGAC
Source organism: Crinia signifera (assembly GCF_055691185.1). Lineage (NCBI taxonomy): Eukaryota > Metazoa > Chordata > Amphibia > Anura > Myobatrachidae > Crinia > Crinia signifera. Next base: position 4,542,611 of record NC_139222.1, on the reverse strand, counting down.
TCTTTCCACTCCATATCCTTCCTCAAATTAAAAAAGTGTGTTGTGTACTTAATGTGTGATTTTAAAGTGGATACTCGTGGCTGTAAAATGCGAGGGACTCATTTCACAAAATTTGTTAAGGTTACCAAACGTCTTAGTCTCATCTGTAATGAACCCAGCACAGAGCATCTTGAAGTCATTTACAGTTCTTTTTCTTTTTTATTTCATTTGGTAGAACTCCGATTTTAATTTGAGGGTGTCTAAAAAAAATTACAAACCTGTGGCAGGGTGATGTTACTTTCCTCCACAATAGGTCAAAAATATTAGCCTTGGAAAAGGGGGCAAAATTAAGCACAGCTGCCCCAGTTACTATGTGCCGGATACTGACTGATTACGCAGCATCAACCTACCAACATGGGGATTGACCTGTACAATAGGGTTATAGCACCAGGTACCTTGTTCAGCGTGGTTATAATTACATACAGTAATCATTACAACAGCAGCGCCAGATAGATTAATGTGGAATCATTTAAAAGATGATGTTTTTAATAAAATTCACCAGGTTTATTTTATAGGCTTTTTCATGTGATATTTTATTATTTTAAAATAATTAGAACACTACACATCCTGTTACAGGTAAATACTATTCTTATAGACATTTATTACACCTGCAAACACACAAAGTACTACCTGAGTAACCCCACTTACTACGGACATGGAAGTGGCCTCTCACCTGTGTGACTTCTCTGATGTCTAATAAGAACGGATTTATGTGTAAAACATTTCCCACACTCAGAACATGGAAATGGCTTCTCACATGTGTGACTTTTCTGGTGGGTAACAAGAGCCGATTTATGTGTAAAACATTTCTCACACTCAGAACATGGAAATGGTTTATCACGTGTGTGTCTTCTCTGATGTCTAATAACATCTGATTTATGTTTAAAACATTTCCCACATTCAGAACATGGAAATGTCCTCTCACCTGTGTGAGAACGTTGATGTGAAACAAGAGCAAATTTCTGTGTAAAAACATTTCCACACTCAGAGCAGGGAAATGGTTTCTCACCTGTGTGATATCGCTGATGTGAAACAAGATGTGCTATCTGTGTAAAACATTTGCCACACTCAGAGCATGGAAATGGCCTCTCGCCTGTGTGACATCTCTGATGTATAATAAGAGATGATGTATTTGTAAAACATTTCCCACACTCAGAACATGCAAATGGTTTCTCACCCGTGTGACGTCTTTGATGGGTAACCAGATCTGATTTCTGTGTAAAAGAGTTCCCACACTCAGAACATGAAAATGGCCTCTCGCCCGTGTGACCTCTCTGATGTATAACAAGAGTAGATTTAATTGTAAAACATTTCCCACACTCAGAACATCTAAATGGCTTCTCACCTGTGTGATTTCTCCGATGTATAACAAGAGACGATTTCATTGTAAAACATTTCCCACACTCAGCACATCGAAATGGTCTCTCACCCGTGTGACTTCTTTGATGTGAAACAAGATGTGACTTGTATGAAAAACATTTCCCACACTCAGAACATGGAAAAGATTTCTCACTTGGCTGATGGGTAATACACTTTGTGGCATTTATAGAACAGGGAACATTATTATCTACTGTAAAAGCTGTAACAGATGCACCAATATCAGAGTCTTCTGAACATTCCCCATGATCAGAGGGATCAGATAATAGATCTGCAGGGTGAGGTTCTGGGGGTATAATTGGGGTGTTAGGGGTATCTCCTGGAGAATCTCGGGTGACGTCATCATCTATGTTACAATTCTGAGATAATACGAGATGATCCTCAGAGACGTTCCGGCTGCTGTATCCATCTGCTGGGAATAATATACATATATTACACACTGAATGTTCCACCACAAGTTTATTGTTTCAATAAAGACTTTAGTGAAATGTCCCGAAATTGCCATCAAATAGGGAGATGTTGGGGTAACATAGAAATCATCAGCATTGAGGACACCATTACTCCTGAACAAATCCCACAAGGCCACTGGCTGAAATACAGACAGAAACATACAAGGAACCTCCGCCATATGTCACATGATGGCTCCTCAGTCCAGAGCTCCTGTTCTGCACCCCAGTTCCTAGCTTTTGGGCATAGTTGAGTCGCTTGGCATTGCTGATCGCACTGCTGGACATATTTTCTGATTTGAAGGGAAGTAAGCAAGATGTGTCTTCCATCTAATGCACTACGTTTCCTTGGCTGATCACTGCGTCTATGGTCCTCAATGTCATTGCCTTGGAGAGACCTTGTTGATGCAGTATAACTACCTTGTGTCTTGTTGCTGTGCTCAGTCTTGCCACTGTGTGTTACCTGTGACTTAAGATGGTCTTTCACAACCTCCCCTATGTAGCAGTTTGGCTTTTCCTCACCCAGATTTAAGCCTCCTACATATGTTTCTGTTTCAATTAATGACTGTGTTTCAACCTACATATGAAAATGATGATCATTAACCAGTTAATCATGCACCTGACTATAATACTGCAAAGGGTGGTCACACCATGTATTGATTGGATTTAGATTGGTCTACTGTTCATTCATTGTGCTAATTGATAAAAAAATAAAGTATAAATGTCTCTTATTATGAAAGTATTCTCTGCAGAATTTTTTTTCAGATCTGAGTCTGCCGCCCCAGGAGGGGGTTCAGAGTCTGCCGCCCCAGGAGGGGGTTCCGAGTCTGCTGCCCCAGGAGGGGGTTCAGAGCCTACCACCCCAGGAGGGGGTTCCGAGTCTGCCACCCCAGGAGGGGGTCCCGAGTCTGCCGCCCCAGGAGGGGGTTCCGATTCTGCTGCCCAGGTTGGAACTTGGAAGCCCAGGAGTCTGTTCATGAAGTATAAACTTATTGGGGGCTCCTGTTAGTTCCAATGGGGTACTCCAGCCTTGAAGTCCCAGTCGGGGACTCTAGTCCGCCAGAGTCTCTGTGTTTCGCACTGTCCTCTGGGTACAAGGCTCTATATGCCCTTGCCTCCGGGCATGAGAAAATTCCACCATGACTGATGATAATCTGAGTGCCGCCATGTCAGCCATTAATCTGTCACCATATTGCTCAATCTGCTGACCTTTAACCACCTCAGAGGTATGCTGGGAAATTTTGCAGGCTGAGTGGCACTGGCGCAGCACACTTTCGAAAAATTTACGCCATGCCACCAATATATAGGTGTGTGCCAGTGACGCACCACCATCCGGCAGCAACCCCCTTCACTCACCCTCCCCCCAACGACCGTACGACAGGGTCCCCTGCTGCCGCGCCCCGCCATCTTGGTAAAAGGTAAGCAGATTGACCGAAACTTGTTGACCAAATCAGGAGTATGATTGGCCATTTTTGTTTTCGACTGTAAGGAGCATGGGCACTTTACAATAAAATGAGTGTGGCTGGCTCCTCCCCTTCTACTTCCCCTCCCAGGCAGTCATAAGGATTGTGCCCAGAGGAAGCTGGAAGAGAAAGAACACACTTCTGAAGAGGAGGTTAAGCAAAAACGTACAATATAAACACAGTAAATAACTATAGTAAAGTATGAAAAAGCAGCGAGAAAATAACAGTGGACAAGAAGCAACCACACATGAAACATAAGAGAATTCCATCAAATATAACCGGAACCAACCCTAGCAGGTAAGAATAAAAACTGCAACAGGCTGAGGTCGGTAAACACAAGGTAACAGCGCCGGGAGGGCATCCAGTGGCACCTGTGAACTCTGAGGAAAGGATTTAACGGTAAGTACAAAATCCCGCTTTCGCCTTCATCCAGTAGGTGGCACTGGAGTTACAGTGGGGATGTCCCAGAGCTCCCAACATGGGCAGGACTGAGAAGCCCTCAACACTGAGCAGCCAGACTGAGAGGCAGAAGCCGCAAAGATATTGAACCAGAAAACCTGACAGCCCGACAGAGAAGGTCCCACAGAGCGCTTGGATTGCGCAGATATAGACTAAGGAGGCAGGCGTGAATCAGTGATGTATGCCTGTCTGATAGTAGGGCGAATCCATCTGGCCAGAAACAAGGCATCCTATTTCATAATGGAGGCCGTTCTGGACACATAAATGCAGAGAGCATGTACCACACCAAGAGACCTGGCGTCAGGAGAATCCTCTGAAAATTCCGAAACCACAATAGGTTGGTTGATAGGGAAGGTTGTCACCACCTTAGGAAGGAAGGACAGTATAGGATGAAGTTCTGCATGGTCAAGGGAGGTTGACAGGAAAGAGCTCCCAGCTCCAAGACACGTCTGTCTGAAGCCAAGGCCAGCAAATGCACTGTCATCATGAGATATTTGAGATCCACCTCCTCCAAAGGGTTCAAACAAGAAGGATTGCAGAAACCCCAGGACTAGGGGCGTAAAACCCACTGGAAAAAAGTTTGCACCTTAGCAACTTTCTATGGAAGAAGACTGACAGCGCAGAGACCGGAACCTTCAAGGATCCAAGCCACAGCCCAGAGGCAAGGCCAGCTTGCAAAAAACAGAAAAAGTTGTGCTTTCTTGAAAAGGGTAAGTGAAACTCCGTGACCTTCACCCCAAGAGACATGCGATAATTGTGCAGTGACGTAACCTCTTTCCTGGCACAAATCATCGTAGGAATGACAGCAGAGGGGATGCCTGCACGCCTTAGGATGGACCTCTCAGTAGCCACGCCATCAAATGATGGACCATTGATGGTGAAAACAGATTTGGAATGCTCAAGAGTGAAATTTACTGTATTGCACCGCCTCAAACGTGGCCACCATCCTACCCAGAAGCCTGGTGCACTAACACCGTCTTGGTTTGAAGTAAAATGACTAAACCAAAAGTTGAAGGGAGTGGATCTCATCTTCCGGCAAGAAAACCCGCAATTGGACCATATCCATAATCATCCCCAGGAACAGCAGCCACTATGTGGACCCAAGGTGAGACTTTGGAAGTTCAGGATCCACCCATGTTTTATTAAAGTGGACAGAGTCAGACGAAGTTGCTTAACAGAACCTCCAGTGAGGTGGCCTACAACACGAGGTCAGTGACGTAAGGGATTATCATCACCCACTTTGTCCTAAACACCTCCATCATGACCGCCATGACCTTGGGAGGAGGAAAGGCCAAATGGCAAGGCTTGAAACTGCCAATAAAGGTCCCGAACCCTGAAGTGAAGGTACACTTGATGGGGAGGCCAAATGGGAACGTGCAGATAGGCGTCCCTGATGTCGAAGGACATCAGTAACTCCTCCCACTGGCTATTACTGACTGCAGGATTCCATCTTAAAACAGATTTCAAGTAAGAATTCAGGTCCTTCCAGTTGAGTACGGGACGTGCCGAGCCATCCAGCTTTGGCACTACAAAAAGACCTGAATAGAACCCCTGGGACTGGTGATCAACTGGAACTGGCACCACCACACCGGCAGTATGGAGTTTCTCTATGACAACCTTTTTTTCTGTGAGGCAGGACCGCTTTTGGAGCGACCAAGGAACCTACTGGTTGGGCGAATGGACCGAAAGGAGGGTTCTTGAAAGGTTCGACGAGGGGGAGGAGGAGGAGCCGCCGTGGGTAGAAAATTTGATTTTTCCTCCCGTAGCTTGGAAGATCCATTTGTCAAGTGCGTATCCGAACAAGACATCTCCAGTAATGGGAAGTGCTTCCACAGCCCATTTCTTTTCAGTGTCCCCCTGCCGAAAGGCCCTATGGGCAGACACAGAGAGGGACAAAATTCAGGCCACAATGATGCAGATTTCACAGGAAGCCTCAACCAAGTAATCCGAGGCTTCACGTATATATGTTCTGCCAAGCCTTTTGTAAATGACCGTCTAATTCCTCAGAGAGAGGAAAAGATGATGTCTCCTTATGGCATTTACCAAATAACGAAGGTCGAGAAGGAGCCTGGTCTCCCTCACCCACGCTCAAGGCAAGCTCAACCATGTCACTCATGTCCTCCAAACCTTGAGAAACCTGTTCTGGTTCCTCTGGTACAGCCTCTATGTCAGGATCTCAATTGTGCCTTCCTCTAAGGCAGGCATATCCCATGTGTGGATGTTAACACAAGAGGATCTGATCACAGAGCAGAGTCCCACCGGCAGAGGGTAGAACACTCTTTGCAGAGCCTTGGAGCTTCCACCTTCCATTATACACATTTATACACTACATACACACAAGAGTAGGTATAGGGGGTGTGGTATAGGGGTCCGACAGTCGGGACCCCGTCCGGCACCCGGTACAGGTAACCAGAAACAGAATCGCTGGTTAGGAGAGACAGTATAAAAGAGGAGCTGTCACAGGTCACCAACAGTATTGTGGTATATACCCCCCCCCCCTCAGGGTGCTATGACCTCTTTTACATATAGCCTATATTGTTCCCACATGCGTTATACCCCACTGTCTGGATCACAGAACCTGGGGGAGCAGCCGGGGCTGCTGGGAGCAAACCCTGCGGTAAGCTCCGCCCTTACAGTCCAGCTCCTTACAATGGCACTTTTTTTGAAAATAGCGCCAAGGACCACTGTTTTTAAAGTTACCTGACCCCCTCTGCTAGTGAGGTGAATCAGACTACACTCAAATCTGCCTAGGATTGCCGGCGGCGGTATGGCCGGGGGAAGGATGCACGTATCTGTGTATGTTACAGCTCCAGAGACGGTAGTCTAATCAGCCGGGGACCGGGGAGTGAGCCGCACTCAGCTGCGACCATGTCCCCCCCCCAGCAGCTCCAACGGTGGAGGCATGTAGTGGCAGGTGCTGCCTACCCCATCCTCTTGCTGATTGAAGGTCTCTCTATCAGTGTGACCAGCTCCCACGGGGCACAATCTAAGACTGCCTGGGAGGGGAAGTCATTTAAAATTGCCCATGCTCCCTGCAGTTGCCCCTTCTATTCCCCACTGTAACTGCAGTGACACCTAGTGGATGAAGGAGAAACGATTGATTTTATTCTTTTCTGGGGCATATGTCTGGCATTTATTACTGATGTTTGGGGTTATGTCTAAATAAAGACTTTTTGGAACATTTTAACCTCTGTGGACATATTTTCTGCAAATTAAATGGACGAGAATATCACATAGAAGTTCAGATCTTACTGTAGATTGAAGAGTGAAAGAAACCTTTATGTGTCTGATAATAGCCTGCTCTATCAGTGAGTGGGGATCGCTTCTATATTTCATGCTTGGGGATAAAGAAACCTTTATGTGTCTGATAATAGCCTGCTCTATCAGTGAGTGGAGATCACTTATATATTTCACGCTTGGGGATAAAGAAACCTTGATGTACAGGATTTTACATGAAAAATGTGACAATGTGTGTTTATGTCATCCTTATGTTCAACTATGTGGTAAGGGACAAGTTTCGCTTTGGTTTGTCCACGTTTTATGATAGGCAGTCACAAGCGCTGGTTCTACCTATTACATTGACCATAAATCATCAGTCCAAGACACACAGTTTGGGAATCACTGGTGTGGGGCAAGATTATTATAGTGATTTAGGCAATAATTACTCACCTGAGCTGATATCTGTAGGGATTTCCATCTCATTACACTGCTGATTAACTCTCACATAAGTCACTTCTTCTCCCTTCATATCAGTCACATACGTCTCTTCTTCTCCCTCTGTATCTTCTGCCTTCATATCAGTCACATACGTCTCTTCTTCTCCCTCTGTATCTTCTGCTTTCATATCAGTCACATACGTGTCTTCTTCTCCCTCTGTATCTTCTGCCTTCATATCAGTCACATACGTCTCTTCTTCTCCCTCTGTATCTTCTGCCTTCATATCAGTCACATACGTATCTTCTCCTCCCTCTGTATCTTCTGCTTTCATATCAGTCACATACGTATCTTCTCCTCCCTCTGTATCTTCTGCTTTCATATCAGTCACATACGTGTCTTCTTCTCCCTCTGTATCTTCTGCCTTCATATCAGTCACATACGTCTCTTCTTCTCCCTCTGTATCTTCTGCCTTCATATCAGTCACATACGTCTCTTCTTCTCCCTCTGTATCTTCTGCCTTCATATCAGTCACATACGTCTCTTCTTCTCCCTCTGTATCTTCTGCCTTCATATCAGTCACATACGTCTCTTCTTCTCCCTCTGTACCTTCTGCCTTCATATCAGTCACATACGTCTCTTCTCCCTCTGTATCTTCTGCCTTCATATCAGTCACATACATCTCTTTTCCCTCTGTATATTCTGCTTTCATATCAGTCACATACGTGTCTTCTTCTCCCTCTGTATCTTCTGCCTTCATATCAGTCACATACGTCTCTTCTCCTCCCTCTGTATCTTCTGCCTTCATATCAGTCACATACGTCTCTTCTTCTCCCTCTGTATCTTCTGCCTTCATATCAGTCACATACGTCTCTTCTCCTCCCTCTGGACCCTCTGCCTTCATATCAGTCACATACGTCTCTTCTTCTCCCTCTGTATCTTCTGCCTTCATATCAGTCACATACGTCTCTTCTTCTCCCTCTGGACCCTCTGCCTTCATATCAGTCACATACGTCTCTTCTTCTCCTTCTGTATCTTCTGCCTTCATATCAGTCACATAAGTCTCTTCTTCTCCCTCTGTATCTTCTGCCTTCATATCGGTCACATACGTCTCTTCTTCTCCCTCTGTATCTTCTGCCTTCATATCAGTCACATACGTCTCTTCTTCTCCCTCTGTATCTTCTGCCTTCATATCCGTCACATACGTCTCTTCTCCTCCCTCTGTATCTTCTGCCTTAATATCAGTCACATCCGTCTCTTCTTCTCCCTCTGTAGCTTCTGCCTTCATATCAGTCACATACGTCTCTTCTTCTCCCTCTGTATCTTCTGCCTTCATATCAGTCACATACGTGTCTTCTTCTCCCTCTGTATCTTCTGCCTTCATATCCGTCACATACGTCTCTTCTTCTCCCTCTGTATCTTCTGCCTTCATATCAGTCACATACGTCTCTTCTTCTCCCTCTGTATCTTCTGCCTTCATATCAGTCACATACGTCTCTTCTTCTCCCTCTGTATCTTCTGCCTTCATATCAGTCACATACGTCTCTTCTTCTCCCTCTGTATCTTCTGCCTTCATATCAGTCACATACGTCTCTTCTTCTCCCTCTGTATCTTCTGCCTTCATATCAGTCACATACGTCTCTTCTGCTCCCTCTGTATCTTCTGCCTTCATATCAGTCACATACGTCTCTTCTTCTCCCTCTGAAGCTTCTGCCTTAGTAGCTGTCAGATCATCACACTAAATAACCAATAAAATAAAGTATGAATTCATTAGGAGCAATCAATATAATATCAGTGTATAAGACACACAGCTTCTGTACAGATCATATATTGACAGTCACTGTGGTGTATTAGAGAGACCCTAAATCCCACCTACCTGATCCTCCTGTGGGGTCCTGTGATTCTCCTCTGTACAATCCTGGGAATACAGAGGACGGGGACATCTCTCTGGGGTATTCCTGTTACTGGGCCCATCTGTAGGAGACACACAGTGACTGAGGACATGGTATATATGTGATAATCCTGGGAATACTGAGGACGGGGACATCTCTCTGGGGTATTCCTGTTACTGGGCCCATCTGTAGGAGACACACAGTGACTGAGAACATTGTATATATGTGATTATCCTGGGAATACAGAGGACGGGACATCTCTCTGGGGTATTCCTGTTACTGGCCCATCTGTAGGAGACACACAGTGACTGAGTACATGGTATATATGTGATTATCCTGGGAATACAGAGGACGGGGACATCTCTCTGGGGTATTCCTGTTACTGGGCCCATCTGTAGGAGACACACAGTGACTGAGGACATGGTATATATGTGATTATCCTGGGAATACAGAGGACGGGGACATCTCTCTGGGGTATTCCTGTTACTGGGCCCATCTGTAGGAGACACACAGTGACTGAGTACATGGTATATATGTGATTATCCTGGGAATACAGAGGACGGGGGCATCTCTCTGGGGTATTCCTGTTACTGGGACCATCCGTAGGAGACACGCAGTGACTGAGGACATGGTATATATGTGATTATCCTGGGAATACAGAGGACGGGGACATCTCTCTGGGGTATTCCTGTTACTGGGCCCATCTGTAGGAGACACGCAGTGACTGAGGACATGGTATATATGTGATTATCATGGGAATACAAAGGACGGGGACATCTCTCTGGGGTATTCCTGTTACTGGGCCCATCTGTAGGAGACACACAGTGACTGAGGACATGGTATATATGTGATTATCCTGGGAATACAGAGGACGGGGACATCTCTCTGGGGTATTCCTGTTACTGGGCCCATCTGTAGGAGACACGCAGTGACTGAGGACATGGTATATATGTGATTTTCCTGAGAATACAGAGGACGGGGACATCTCTCTGGGGTATTCCTGTTACTGGGCCCATCTATAGGAGACACGCAGTGACTGAGTACATGGTATATATGTGATTATCCTGGGAATACAGAGGACGGGGACATCTCTCTGGGGTATTCCTGTTACTGGGCCCATCTGTAGGAGACACACAGTGACTGAGGACAGTGTATATATGTGATTATCCTGGGAATACAGAGGACGGGGACATTTCTCTGGGGTATTCCTGTTACTGGGCCCATCTGTAGGAGACACGCAGTGACTGAGGACATGGTATATATGTGATTATACTGGGAATACAGAGGACGGGGACATCTCTCTGGGGTATTCCTGTTACTGGGCCCATCTGTAGGAGACACGCAGTGACTGAGTACATGGTATATATGTGATTATCCTGGGAATACAGAGGACGGGGACATCTCTCTGGGGTATTCCTGTTACTGGGTCCATCTGTAGGAGACACGCAGTGACTGAGGACATTGTATATATGTGATTATCCTAGGAATACAGAGGACGGGGGACATCTCTCTGGGGTATTCCTGTTACTGGCCCATCTGTAGGAGACACACAGTGACTGAGTACATTGTATATATGTGATTATCCTGGGAATACAGAGGACGGGGACATCTCTCTGGGGTATTCCTGTTACTGGCCCCATCTGTAGGAGACACACAGTGACTGAGGACATGGTATATATGTGATTATCCTGGGAATACAGGGGACGGGGACATCTCTCTGGGGTATTCCTGTTACTGGCCCATCTGTAGGAGACACACAGTGAGTGAGGACATTGTATATATGTGATTATCCTGGGAATACAGAGGAGGGGACATCTCTCTGGGGTATTCCTGTTACTGGCCCATCTGTAGGAGACACGCAGTGACTGAGTACATTGTATATATGTGATTATCCTGGGAATACAGAGGACGTGGACATCTCTCTGGGGTATTCCTGTTACTGGGCCCATCTGTAGGAGACACGCAGTGACTGAGGACATTGTATATATGTGATTATCCTGGGAATACAGAGGACGGGGACATCTCTCTGGGGTATTCCTGTTACTGGCCCATCTGTAGGAGACACGCAGTGACTGAGGACATTGTATATATGTGATTATCCTGGGAATACATAGGATGGGGACATCTCTCTGGGGTATTCCTGTTACTGGGCCCATCTGTAAGAGACACACAGTGACTGAGGACATGGTATATATGTGATTATCCTGGGAATACAGAGGACGGGGACATCTCTCTGGGGTATTCCTGTTACTGGCCCATCTGTAGGAGACACACAGTGAGTGAGGACATTGTATATATGTGATTATCCTGGGAATACAGAGGAGGGGACATCTCTCTGGGGTATTCCTGTTACTGGCCCATCTGTAGGAGACACGCAGTGACTGAGTACATTGTATATATGTGATTATCCTGGGAATACAGAGGACGGGGACATCTCTCTGGGGTATTCCTGTTACTGGCCCCATCTGTAAGAGACACACAGTGACTGAGGACATGGTATATATGTGATTATCCTGGGAATACAGAGGACGGGGACATCTCTCTGGGGTATTCCTGTTACTGGTCCATCTGTAGGAGACACACAGTGACTGAGGACATGGTATATATGTGATTATCCTGGGAATACAGAGGACGGGGACATCTCTCTGGGGTATTCCTGTTACTGGGCCCATCTGTAGGAGACACACAGTGACTGAGAACATTGTATATATGTGATTATCCTGGGAATACAGAGGACGGGGACATCTCTCTGGGGTATTCCTGTTACTGGCCCATCTGTAGGAGACACACAGTGACTGAGGACATTGTATATATGTGATTATCCTGGGAATACAGAGGACGGGGACATCTCTCTGGGGTATTCCTGTTACTGGGCCCATCTGTAGGAGACACGCAGTGACTGAGGACATTGTATATATGTGATTATCCTGGGAATACAGAGGACGGGGACATCTCTCTGGGGTATTCCTGTTACTGGCCCATCTGTAGGAGACACACAGTGACTGAGGACATTGTATATATGGGATTATCCTGGGAATACAGAGGACAGGGACATCTCTCTGGGGTATTCCTGTTACTGGGCCCATCTGTAGGAGACACACAGTGACTGAGTACATTGTATATATGTGATTATCAGATGCTGGGTGTATATAGGGGACCCCCATACCTGCTCTCTCCTGTATAATAAATGTCTCCTCTTACCCAGTGATGTGAGGGGCCGGTGATTCTCCATCATCACGTCCTTGTACAGACCCCTGTGTTCCTCTATATACTCCCCCTCCTGCATGGAGAGATAGACAGTGACATCCTGACACCTTATAGGAACCTAACACACACAATGATACAGTCATCACCCAGACACATCCCCCAGTGTTACTGAATAACGTCCCATTCCCAGCAGTCACCTCTCCGGTCACATCCCCGATGTTACTGTATAACGTCCCCTTCCCAGCAGTCACCTCTCCGGTCACATCCCCCGGTGTTACTGTATAACGTCCCATTCCCAGCTGTCACCTCTCCGGTCACATCCCCCGGTGTTACTGTATAACGTCCCATTCCCAGCAGTCACCTCTCCGGTCACATCCCCCGGTGTTACTGTATAACGTCCCATTCCCAGCAGTCACCTCTCCGGTCACATCCCCCGGTGTTACTGTATAACGTCCCATTCCCAGCAGTCATCTCTCAGGTCACATCCCCCGGTGTTACTGTATAACGTCCCATTCCCAGCAGTCACCTCTCCGGTCACATCCCCGGTGTTACTGTATAACGTCCCATTCCGAGCAGTCCCCTCTCCGGCCACATCCCCCGGTGTTACTGTATAACGTCCCATTCCCAGCAGTCACCTCTCCTGTCACATCCCCCGGTGTTACTGTATAACGTCCCATTCCCAGCAGCCACCTCTCCGGTCACATCCCCCGGTGTTACTGTATAACGTCCCATTCCCAGCAGTCACATCCCTCGGTGTTACTGTATAACGTCCCATTCCCAGCAGTCACATCCCTCGGTGTTACTGTATAACGTCCCATTCCCAGCAGTCACCTCTCCGGTCACATCCCCCCCGGTGTTACTGTATAACGTCCCATTCCCAGCAGTCACCTCTCCGGTCACATCCCCCGGTGTTACTGAATAATGTCCCATTCCCAGCAGTCACCTCTCCGGTCACATCCCCGATGTTACAGTATAACGTCCCATTCCCAGCAGTCACCTCTCCGGTCACATCCCCGGTGTTACTGTATAACGTCCCATTCCCAGCAGTCACCTCTCCGGTCACATCCCTCGGTGTTACTGTATAACGTCCCATCCCCAACAGTCACCTCTCCAGTCACATCCCCGGTGTTACTGTATAACGTCCCATTCCCAGTAGTCACCTCTCCGGTCACATCCCCCGGTGTTACTGTATAACTTCCCATTCCCAGCAGTCACCTCTCCGGTCACATCCCCCGGTGTTACTGTATAACGTCCAATTCCCAGCAGTCACCTCTCCGGTCACATCCCCCCGGTGTTACTGTATAACGCCCCATTCCCAGCAGTCACCTTTCTGGTCACATCCCCCGGTGTTACTGTATAACGTCCCATTCCCAGCAGTCACCTCTCCGGTCACATCCCCCGGTGTTACTGTATAACGTCCCATTCCCAGAAGTCACCTTTCCGGTCACATCCCCCGGTGTTACTGTATAACGTCCCATTCCCAGCAGTCACCTCCCCTGTCACATCCTCCGGTGTTACTGTATAACGTCCCATTCCCAGCAGTCACCTCTCCGGTCACATCCCCCAGTGTTACTGTATAACGTCCCATTCCCAGCAGTCACCTCTCCGGTCACATCCCCCGGTGTTACTGTATAACCTCCCATTCCCAGCAGTCACCTCTCCGGTCACATCCCCCGGTGTTACTGTATAACGTCCCATTCCCAGCAGTCACCTCTCCGGTCACATCCCCCGGTGTTACTGTATAACGTCCCATTCCCAGCAGTCACCTCTCCGGTCACATCCCCCGGTGTTACTGTATAATGTCCCATTCCTAGCCGTCACCTCTCTGGTCACATCCCCCGGTGTTACTGTATAACGTCCCATTCTCAGCAGTCACCTCTCCGGTCACATCCCCTGGTGTTACTGTATAACATCCCATTCCCAGCAGTCACCTCTCCGGTCACATCCCCGGTGTTACTTTATAACATCCCATTCCCAGCAGTCACCTCTCAGGTCACATTCCCCGGTGTTACTGTATAACTTCCCATTCCCAGCAGTCACCTCTCCGGTCACATCCCCCGGTGTTACTGTATAACGTCCCATTCCCAGCAGTCACCTCTCCGGTCACCTCCCCCCCGGTGTTACTGTATAACGTCCCATTCCCAGCAGTCACCTCTCCTGTCACATCCCCCGGTGTTACTGTATAACGTCCCATTCCCTGCAGTCACCTCTCTGGTCAGCAGCTGAATGATCTTGTTGGTGAGTTCCAGGATCTTCTGGTCATTGTGCCTCTCATGTATCAGTGAGTGAGGTGGAGGCACCGTGATGGGGCTCTGGGTCCTGCTCAGTCCTCCTGACACACGGGGGCGGCTGCTGGGTGTCTCACACTCAACGCATGTCTTCTTAACTACTGTATAATCCTGTGTATTGGGAGACATAAAATATCATTATATACACTGCCAGACCCCCTCACATCCTCAGTCACATCCCTGTATTGTTACTATAGATATAAGTGATGTCACTGTCACCTCCCCGGTCACATCCCTGTATTGTTACTATAGATATAAGTGATGTCACTGTCACCTCCCAGGTCACATCCCTGTATTATGACTATAGATATAAGTGATGTCACTGTCACCTCCCCAGTCACCTCCCTGTATTATTACTATAGATATAAGTGATGTCACTGTCACCTCCCCGGTCACGTCCCTGTACTGTTACTATAGATATAAGTGATGTCACTGTCACCTCCCCGGTCACGTCCCTGTATTATTACTATAGATATAAGTGATGTCACTGTCACCACCCCGGTCACGTCCCTGTATTATTACTATAGATATAAGTGATGTCACTGTCACCTCCCCGGTCACGTCCCTGTACTATTACTATAGATATAAGTGATGTCACTGTCACCTCCCCGGTCACGTCCCTGTACTATTACTATAGATATAAGTGATGTCACTGTCACCACCCCGGTCACGTCCCTGTATTATTACTATAGATATAAGTGATGTCACTGTCACCTCCCAGGTCACATCCCTGTATTATTACTATAGATATAAGTGATGTCACTGTCACCTCCCCAGTCACCTCCCTGTATTATTACTATAGATATAAGTGATGTCACTGTCACCTCCCCGGTCACGTCCCTGTACTATTACTATAGATATAAGTGATGTCACTGTCACCTTCCCGGTCACGTCCCTGTATTATTACTATAGATATAAGTGATGTCACTGTCACCTCCCCGGTCACGTCCCTGTAGTATTACTATAGATATAAGTGATGTCACTGTCACCACCCCGGTCACGTCCCTGTATTATTACTATAGATATAAGTGATGTCACTGTCACCTCCCCGGTCACGTCCCTGTATTATTACTATAGATATAAGTGATGTCACTGTCACCTTCCCGGTCACGTCCCTGTATTATTACTATAGATATAAGTGATGTCACTGTCACCTCCCCGGTCACGTCCCTGTATTATTACTATAGATACAAGTGATGTCACCTCCCCGGTCACGTCCCTGTAATATTACTATAGATATAAGTGATGTCACGTCCCTGTATTATTACTATAGATACAAGTGATGTCACTGTCACCTCCTTGGCCACATCCCTGTATTATTACTATAGATATAAGTGATGTCACCTCCCCGGACACGTCCCTGTAATATTACTATAGATATAAGTGATGTCACGTCCCTGTATTATTACTATAGATACAAGTGATGTCACTGTCACCTCCTTGGCCACATCCCTGTATTATTACTATAGATATAAGTGATGTCACCTCCCCGGTCACGTCCCTGTATTATTACTATAGATATAAGTGATGTCACCTCCCCGGTCACATCCCTGTATTATTACTATAGATATAAGTGATGTCTCTGTCACCTCCCCGGTCACCTCCCTGTATTATTACTGTAGATATAAGTGATGTCACTGTCACCTCCCCGGTCACCTCCCTGTATTATTACTATAGATATAAGTGATGTCACTGTCACCTCCCCGGTCACCTCCCTGTATTATTACTGTAGATATAAGTGATGTCACTGTCACCTCCCCGGTCACCTCCCTGTATTATTACTATAGATATAAGTGATGTCACTGTCACCTCCCCGATCACGTCCCTGTATTATTACTATAGATATAAGTGATGTCACTGTCACCTCCTTGGCCACATCCCTGTATTATTACTATAGATATAAGTGATGTCACCTCCCCGGTCACGTCCCTGTAATATTACTATAGATATAAGTGATGTCACGTCCCTGTATTATTACTATAGATACAAGTGATGTCACTGTCACCTCCTTGGCCACATCCCTGTATTATTACTATAGATATAAGTGATGTCACCTCCCCGGTCACGTCCCTGTATTATTACTATAGATATAAGTGATGTCACCTCCCCGGTCACATCCCTGTATTATTACTATAGATATAAGTGATGTCTCTGTCACCTCCCCGGTCACCTCCCTGTATTATTACTGTAGATATAAGTGATGTCACTGTCACCTCCCCGGTCACCTCCCTGTATTATTACTATAGATATAAGTGATGTCACTGTCACCTCCCCGATCACGTCCCTGTATTATTACTATAGATATAAGTGATGTCACTGTCACCTCCCCGATCACGTCCCTGTATTATTACTATAGATACAAGTGATGTCACTGTCACCTCCTTGGCCACATCCCTGTATTATTACTATAGATATAAGTGATGTCACCTCCCCGGTCACGTCCCTGTAATATTACTATAGATATAAGTGATGTCACGTCCCTGTATTATTACTATAGATACAAGTGATGTCACTGTCACCTCCTTGGCCACATCCCTGTATTATTACTATAGATATAAGTGATGTCACCTCCCCGGTCACGTCCCTGTATTATTACTATAGATATAAGTGATGTCACCTCCCTGGTCACATCCCTGTATTATTACTATAGATATAAGTGATGTCTCTGTCACCTCCCCGGTCACCTCCCTGTATTATTACTGTAGATATAAGTGATGTCACTGTCACCTCCCCGGTCACCTCCCTGTATTATTACTATAGATATAAGTGATGTCACTGTCACCTCCCCGATCACGTCCCTGTATTATTACTATAGATATAAGTGATGTCACCTCCCCGGTCACGTCCCTGTATTATTACTATAGATATAAGTGATGTCACCTCCCCGGTCACATCCCTGTATTATTACTATAGATATAAGTGATGTCTCTGTCACCTCCCCGGTCACCTCCCTGTATTATTACTGTAGATATAAGTGATGTCACTGTCACCTCCCCGGTCACCTCCCTGTATTATTACTATAGATATAAGTGATGTCACTGTCACCTCCCCGGTCACCTCCCTGTATTATTACTGTAGATATAAGTGATGTCACTGTCACCTCCCCGGTCACCTCCCTGTATTATTACTATAGATATAAGTGATGTCACTGTCACCTCCCCTATCACGTCCCTGTATTATTACTATAGATATAAGTGATGTCACGTCACCTCCCCGGTCACATCTCTGTATTATTACTATAGATATAAGTGATGTCACTGTCACCTCCCTGTATTATTACTATAGATGTAAGTGATGTCACTGTCACCTCCCGGTCACGTCCCTGCATTATTACTATAGCTATTAGTGATGTCACTGTCACCTCCCCGGTCACGTCCCTGTATTATTACTATAGATATAAGTGATGTCACGTCACCTCCCCGGTCACGTCCCTGCATTATTACTATAGCTATAAGTGATGTCACTGTCACCTCCCCGGGCACATCCCTGTATTATTACTATAGATATAAGTGATGTCACTGTCATCTCCCCGGTCACGTCCCTGTATTATTACTATAGATATAAGCGATGTCACTGTCACCTCCCCGGTCACGTCCCTGTATTATTACTATAGATATAAGTTATGTCACTGTCACCTCCCCGGTCTCATCCATTTATTATTACTATAGATATAAGTGATGTCACTGTCACCTCTCCGGTCACGTCCCTGTATTATTACTATAGATATAAGTGATGTCACTGTCACCTCCCCGGTCACCTCCCTGTATTATTACTATAGATATAAGTGATGTCACCTCCCCAGTCACGTCCCTGTATTATTACTATAGATATAAGTGATGTCACTGTCACCTCCCCGGTCACGTCCCTGTATTATTACTATAGATATAAGTGATGTCACTGTCACCTCCCCGGTCAGCAGGTAGATGATCTCCAGGGTGATAGTTATTATCCTCTCAGTCCTGGGACTCCTGTCCGTCTCCATCCTCAGGGAATCAGTGAGAATACAGAACGTGTGATGTGTAATAAAGACACTGGTTCCTCACAGCTGGAGCGCCTAGGAATAAATATAATACATATAACACGTCACAGAGAGCACATGTAACACAGATATGTAACACGGAGTCACCAGTAAGTCTCCCTGTATAATAATAGGAAGAACAGGACACCACATGCTGCTCCCCCTGTATAATGATAGCAGGATACCACAGGCTGCTCCCCCTGTATAACAATAATAACAGGACACCACAGGCTGCTCCCCCTGTATTATAATAATAATAATAATAATAATAATAATAACAGGACACCACAGGCTGCTCCCCCTGTATTATAATAATAATAACAGGACACCACAGGCTGCTCCCCTTGTATAATAATAACAGGACACCACAGGCTGCTCCCCCAGTATAATAATAATAGGACACAACAAGCTGCTCCCCCCTGTATAATAATAACAGGACACCACAGGCTGCTCCCTCTGTATTAACAAGACACCACAGGCTGTTCCCTCTGTATAATAATAACAGGACACCACAGCCTGCTCCCCCTGTATAATAATAATAATAATAATAATAATAACAACAGGACACCACAGGATGCTGCTACTGTATAATAATATCAGGACACCACAGGCTGCTCCCCTGTATAATAATAATAACAGGACATCATAGGCTGCTCCCCCTGTATAATAATAACAGGACATCATAGGCTGCTCCACTTGTATAATAATAACAGGACACCACAGGCTGCTCCTCTTGTATAATAATAACAGGACACCACAGGCTGCTCCCCCTGTATAATAATAAAAACAGGACACCACAGGCTTATCCCCCTGTATAATTATAACAGGACACCACAGGCTGCTCCCCCTGTATAATAATAATAATAACAACAGGACACCACAGGCTGCTCCCCCTGTATAATAATAACAGGACACCACAGGGTGCTCCCCCTGTATAATAATAACAGAACACCACAGGTTGCTCCCCCTGTATAATAATAACAGGACACCACAGGCTGCTCCCCCTGTATAATAATATCAGGACACTACATGCTGCTCCCACTGTATAATAATAACAGGACACCACAGGCTGCTCCCCCTGTATAATAATATAATAATAAAAACAGGACACCACAGGCTTATCCCCCTGTATAATTATAACAGGACACCACAGGCTGCTCCCCCTGTATAATAATAATAACAGGACACCACAGGCTGCTCCCCCTGTATAATAATAACAGGACACCACAGGGTGCTCCCCCTGTATAATAATAACAGGACACCACAGGTTGCTACCCCTGTATAATAATAACAGGACACCACAGGCTGCTCCCCCTGTATAATAATATCAGGACACTACATGCTGCTCCCACTGTATAATAATAACAGGACACCACAGGCTGCTCCCCCTGTATAATAATAAAAACAGGACACCACAGGCTTCTCCCCCTGTATAATTATAACAGGACACCACAGGCTGCTCCCCGTGTATAATAATAATAATAACAACAGGACACCACAGGCTGCTCCCCTTGTATAATAATAACAGGACACCACAGGGTGCTCCCCCTGTATAATAATAATAGGACACCACAGGCTGCTCCCCCTGTATAATAATATCATGACACTACATTCTGCTCCCACTGTATAATAATAACAGGACACCACAGGCTGCTCCCCCTGAATAATAATAATTACAGGACACCACAGGTTCTCCCCCTGTATAATTATAACAGGACACCACAGGCTGCTCCTCCTGTATAATAATAATAATAACAACAGGACACCACAAGCTGCTCCCCTTGTATAATAATAACAGGACACCACAGGGTGCTCCCCCTGTATAATAATAACAGGACACCACAGGCTGCTCCCCCTGTATAATAATATCAGGACACTACATGCTGCTCCCACTGTATAATAATAACAGGACACCACAGGCTGCTCCCCCTGTATAATAATAAAAACAGGACACCACAGGCTTCTCCCCCTGTATAATTATAACAGGACACCACAGGCTGCTCCCCCTGTATAATAATAACAATAACAACAGGACACCACAGGCTGCTCCCCTTGTATAATAATAACAGGACACCACAAGGTGCTCCCCCTGTATAATAATAACAGGACACTACATGCTGCTCCCACTGTATAATAATAACAGGACACCACAGGCTGCTCCCCCTGTATAATAATAATAATAAAAACAGGACACCACAGGTTTCTCCCCCTGTATAATTATAACAGGACACCACAGGCTGCTCCCCCTGTATAATAATAATAATAATAATAATAATAATAATAATAATAACAACAGGACACCACAGGCTGCTCCCCTTGTATAATAATAACAGGACACCACAGGGTGCTCCCCCTGTATAATAATAACAGGACACCACAGGCTGCTCCCCCTGTATAATAATATCAGGACACTACATGCTGCTCCCACTGTATAATAATAACAGGACACCACAGGCTGCTCCTCCTGTATAATAATATCAGGACACTACATGCTGCTCCAACTGTATAATAATAACAGGACACCACAGGCTGCTCCCCCTGTATAATAATAAAAACAGGACACCACAGGCTTCTCCCCCTGTATAATTATAACAGGACACCACAGGCTGCTCCCCCTGTATAATAATAACAATAACAACAGGACACCACAGGCTGCTCCCCTTGTATAATAATAACAGGACACCACAGGGTGCTCCCACTGTATAATAATAACAGGACACCACAGGCTGCTCCCCCTGTATAATAATAATAAAAACAGGACACCACAGGTTTCTCCCCCTGTATAATTATAACAGGACACCACAGGCTGCTCCTCCTGTATAATAATAATAACAACAGGACACCACAGGCTGCTCCCCTTGTATAATAATAACAGGACACCACAGGGTGCTCCCCCTGTATAATAATAACAGGACACCACAGGCTGCTCCCCCTGTATAATAATAACAGGACACTACATGCTGCTCCCACTGTATAATAATAACAGGACACCACAGGCTGCTCCCCCTGTATAATAATAAAAACAGGACACCACAGGCTTCTCCCCCTGTATAATTATAACAGGACACCACAGGCTGCTCCCCCTGTATAATAATAACAATAACAACAGGACACCACAGGCTGCTCCCCTTGTATAATAATAACAGGACACCACAGGGTGCTCCCCCTGTATAATAATAACAGGACACTACATGCTGCTCCCACTGTATAATAATAACAGGACACCACAGGCTGCTCCCCCTGTATAATAATAATAATAATAATAATAATAATAAAAACAGGACACCACAGGTTTCTCCCCCTGTATAATTATAACAGGACACCACAGGCTGCTCCCCCTGTATAATAATAATAATAATAATAATAATAATAATAATAATAACAACAGGACACCACAGGCTGCTCCCCTTGTATAATAATAACAGGACACCACAGGGTGCTCCCCCTGTATAATAATAACAGGACACCACAGGCTGCTCCTCCTGTATAATAATATCAGGACACTACATGCTGCTCCAACTGTATAATAATAACAGGACACCACAGGCTGCTCCCCCTGTATAATAATAAAAACAGGACACCACAGGCTTCTCCCCCTGTATAATTATAACAGGACACCACAGGCTGCTCCCCCTGTATAATAATAACAATAACAACAGGACACCACAGGCTGCTCCCCTTGTATAATAATAACAGGACACCACAGGGTGCTCCCACTGTATAATAATAACAGGACACCACAGGCTGCTCCCCCTGTATAATAATAATAAAAACAGGACACCACAGGTTTCTCCCCCTGTATAATTATAACAGGACACCACAGGCTGCTCCCCCTGTATAATAATAATAATAACAACAACAGGACACCACAGGCTGCTCCCCTTGTATAATAATAACAGGACACCACAGGGTGCTCCCCCTGTATAATAATAACAGGACACCACTGGCTGCTCCCCCTGTATAATAATATCAGGACACTACATGCTGCTCCCACTGTATAATAATAACAGGACACCACAGGCTGCTCCTCCTGTATAATAATATCAGGACACTACATGCTGCTCCCACTGTATAATAATAACATGACACCACAGGCTGCTCCCCCTGTATAATAATATCAGGACACTACATGCTGCTCCCACTGTATAATAATAACAGGACACCACAGGCTGCTCCCCCTGTATAATAATAGTAACAGGACACCACAGGCTGCTCCCCCTGTATAATAATATCAGGACACTACATGCTGCTCCCACTGTATAATAATAACAGGACACCACAGGCTGCTCCTCCTGTATAATAATATCAGGACACTACATGCTGCTCCCACTGTATAATAATAACAGGACACCACAGGCTGCTCCCCCTGTATAATAATAAAAACAGGACACCAAAGGCTTCTCCCCCTGTATAATTATAACAGGACACCACATGCTGCTCCCACTGTATAATAATAACAGGACACCACAGGCTGCTCCTCCTGTATAATAATATCAGGACACTACATGCTGCTCCAACTGTATAATAATAACAGGACACCACAGGCTGCTCCCCCTGTATAATAATAAAAACAGGACACCACAGGCTTCTCCCCCTGTATAATTATAACAGGACACCACAGGCTGCTCCCCCTGTATAATAATAACAATAACAACAGGACACCACAGGCTGCTCCCCTTGTATAATAATAACAGGACACCACAGGGTGCTCCCCCTGTATAATAATAACAGGACACCACAGGCTGCTCCCCCTGTATAATATTATCAGGACACTACATGCTGCTCCCACTGTATAATAATAACAGGACACCACAGGCTGCTCCCCCTGTATAATAATAATAAAAACAGGACACCACAGGTTTCTCCCCCTGTATAATTATAACAGGACACCACAGGCTGCTCCCCCTGTATAATAATAATAATAACAACAACAGGACACCACAGGCTGCTCCCCTTGTATAATAATAACAGGACACCACAGGGTGCTCCCCCTGTATAATAATAACAGGACACCACAGGCTGCTCCCCCTGTATAATAATATCAGGACACTACATGCTGCTCCCACTGTATAATAATAACAGGACACCACAGGCTGCTCCTCCTGTATAATAATATCAGGACACTACATGCTGCTCCCACTGTATAATAATAACATGACACCACAGGCTGCTCCCCCTGTATAATAATATCAGGACACTACATGCTGCTCCCACTGTATAATAATAACAGGACACCACAGGCTGCTCCCCCTGTATAATAATAGTAACAGGACACCACAGGCTGCTCCCCCTGTATAATAATATCAGGACACTACATGCTGCTCCCACTGTATAATAATAACAGGACACCACAGGCTGCTCCTCCTGTATAATAATATCAGGACACTACATGCTGCTCCCACTGTATAATAATAACAGGACACCACAGGCTGCTCCCCCTGTATAATAATAAAAACAGGACACCAAAGGCTTCTCCCCCTGTATAATTATAACAGGACACCACAGGCTGCTCCCCCTGTATAATAATAACAATAAAAACAGGACACCACAGGCTGCTCCCCTTGTATAATAATAACAGGACACCACAGGGTGCTCCCCCTGTATAATAATAACAGGACACCACAGGCTGCTCCCCCTGTATAATATTATCAGGACACTACATGCTGCTCCCACTGTATAATAATAACAGGACACCACAGGCTGCTCCCCCTTTTTAATAATAATAAAAACAGGACACCACAGGTTTCTCCCCCTGTATAATTATAACAGGACACCACAGGCTGCTCCCCCTGTATAATAATAATAACAACAGGACACCACAGGCTGCTCCCCTTGTATAATAATAACAGGACACCACAGGGTGCTCCCCTGTATAATAATAACAGGACACCACAGGCTGCTCCCCCTGTATAATAATATCAGGACACTACATGCTGCTCCCACTGTATAATAATAACAGGACACCACAGGCTGCTCCTCCTGTATAATAATATCAGGACACTACATGCTGCTCCCACTGTATAATAATAACAGGACACCACAGGCTGCTCCCCCTGTATAATAATATCTGGACACTACATGCTGCTCCCACTGTATAATAATAACAGGACACCACAGGCTGCTCCCCCTGTATAATAATAGTAACAGGACACCACAGGCTGCTCCCCCTGTATAATAGTAATAACAGGACACCACAGGCTGCTCCCCCTGTATAATTACCTAATTCTCTGCTCGTTCTTGCAATGACCCAGATGTTGTCATGGAGCAGGGGGCGGTGATTAGGCCGGATGAAATGTGAAATACGGAACTTGAGTGGAACGCACAGTCCGGAAATGTGATGGAACGCAGAAATACGGGGTACCACAAAGACTGGAAGTGCGCTGGAACGCACTAACCGGAGATGTAGTGGAACGCGGAAGTAGGGTGGCCCGCACAGACCGGAAGTGGCGTGTCCCGGGCTCCGGAGGTGTCCCCTCTGCAGAGGGCTCCGGCCTGGGGTTCCCAGCTGTGTGTGTGGAGGATGATTAGTGATATAGGGGGCGGTATATGAGTGCAGGACCCCCCTCCCCCGCGGTGACTGCTCTGCATGGTAACCCCTTAGTGACCAGACTTCCTGTTACCATGGTAGTGAGTGTCCCCATAGTGTGTGTATGCTGGGAGGCCTATGGTGGCACTGTGCAGCCAGCTACATTGTGTACAGCTGGTGATGTCCTCTGACAGGTGGTGATATCCCTGTTCTGTCTGTGTGATGTGCTCATTGTCCCTGTGCCCCCCTGCGTGTTACCGTCCTGTGCCCCCCTGCGTGTTACCGTCCTGTCCCCTCTGTGTGTTATCGTCCGGTGCCCCCTGTGTGTTACCGTCCTGTGCCCCCCTGTGTGTTATCAGCCTGTGCCCCCCTGTGTGTTACCGTCCTGTGCCTCCCTGTGTGTTACCGTCCTGTGCCCCCTGTGTATTATCTTCCTGTGCACCCCTGTGTGTTACCGTCCTGTGCCCCCTGTGTGTTACCGTCCTGTGCCCCCTGTGTGTTACCGTCCTGTGCCCCCTGTGTGTTATCGTCCTGTGCCCCCCTCCTTTGTGTTACCGTCCTGTGCCCCCCCTGTGTGTTACCGTCCTGTGCCCCCTGTGTGTTACCGTCCTGTGCCTTATTGTCCTGTGCCCCCCCTGTGTGTTATCGTCCTGTGTCCCCCTGTGTGTTACCGTCCTGTGCCCCCCTGTGTTACCATCCTGTGCCCCGTGTGTTATCGTCTTGTGCCCCCGTGTGTTAACCTCCTGTGCCTCCCTGTGTGTTAACCTCCTGTGCCCCCCTGTGTGTTACCGTCCTGTGCCGTCCTGTGTGTTACCGTCCTGTGCCGTCCTGTGTGTTACCTCCCTGTGTGTTACCGTCCTGTGCCCCCCTGTGTGTTACCGTCTTGTGCCCCCCCTGTGTTACCGTCCTGTGCCCCCGTGTGTTACTGTCCTGTGCCCCCTCCCCTGTGTGTTACCGTCCTGTGCCCCCCTGTGTTTTACCGTCCTGTGCCCCCCTGTGTGTTACCGTCCTGTGCCCCCCTGTGTGTTACCGTCCAGTGCCCCCCTGTGTGTTACCGTCCTGTGCCCCCCCAGTGTGTTACCGTCCTGTGCCCCCCTGTGTGTTACCGTCCTGTGCCCCCCGTGTGTTACCGTCCTGTGCCTTCCTGTGTGTTAACGTCCTGTGCCCCCTGTGTGTTAACGTCCTGTGCCCCCCTGTGTGTTACCGTCCTGTGCCCCCTGTGTGTTACCGTCCTGTGCCACCCCTGTGTTTTACCGTCCTGTGCCCCCTGTGTGTTACCGTCCTATGCCTTATTGTCCTGTGCCCCCCCTGTGTGTTATCGTCCTGTGTCCCCCTGTGTGTTACCGTCCTGTGCCCCCCTGTGTTACCATCCTGTGCCCCGTTTGTTATCGTCTTGTGCCCCCGTGTGTTAACCTCCTGTGCCTCCCTGTGTGTTATCGTCCGGTGCCCCCTGTGTGTTACCGTCCTGTGCCCCCCTGTGTGTTATCAGCCTGTGCCCCCCTGTGTGTTACCGTCCTGTGCCTCCCTGTGTGTTACCGTCCTGTGCCCCCTGTGTATTATCTTCCTGTGCACCCCTGTGTGTTACCGTCCTGTGCCCCCTGTGTGTTACCGTCCTGTGCCCCCTGTGTGTTACCGTCCTGTGCCCCGTGTGTTATCGTCCTGTGCCCCCCTCCTTTGTGTTACCGTCCTGTGCCCCCCCTGTGTGTTACCGTCCTGTGCCCCCTGTGTGTTACCGTCCTGTGCCTTATTGTCCTGTGCCCCCCCTGTGTGTTATCGTCCTGTGTCCCCCTGTTTGTTACCGTCCTGTGCCCCCCTGTGTTACCATCCTGTGCCCCGTGTGTTATCGTCTTGTGCCCCCGTGTGTTAACCTCCTGTGCCTCCCTGTGTGTTAACCTCCTGTGCCCCCCTGTGTGTTACCGTCCTGTGTGTTACTGTCCTGTGCCGTCCTGTGTGTTACCTCCCTGTGTGTTACCGTCCTGTGCCCCCCTGTGTGTTACCATCTTGTGCCCCCCCTGTGTTACCGTCCTGTGCCCCCCGTGTGTTACCATCCTGTGCCTCCTCCCCTGTGTGTTACCGTCCTGTGCCCCCCTGTGTTTTACCATCCTGTGCCCCCCTGTGTGTTACCGTCCTGTGCCCCCCTGTGTGTTACCGTCCAGTGCCCCCCTGTGTGTTACCATCCTGTGCCCCCCCAGTGTGTTACCGTCCTGTGCCCCCCTGTGTGTTACCGTCCTGTGCCCCCCGTGTGTTACCGTCCTGTGCCTTCCTGTGTGTTAACGTCCTGTGCCCCCTGTGTGTTACCGTCCTGTGCCCCCTGTGTGTTACCGTCCTGTGCCCCCCCTGTGTTTTACCGTCCTGTGCCCCCTGTGTGTTACCGTCCTATGCCTTATTGTCCTGTGCCCCCCCTGTGTGTTATCGTCCTGTGTCCCCCTGTGTGTTACCGTCCTGTGCCCCCCTGTGTTACCATCCTGTGCCCCGTTTGTTATCGTCTTGTGCCCCCGTGTGTTAACCTCCTGTGCCTCCCTGTGTGTTACCGTCCTGTGCCGTCCTGTGTGTTAACGTCCTGTGCCCCCCTGTGTGTTACTACCTGTATAGTACTGTCCTGTGCCCCCCTGTGTTTTACCGTCCTTTGCCCCCTGTGTTGTGTTACCGTCCTGTGCCCCCCTGTGTGTTACCTCCCTGTGTGTTACCGTCCTGTGCCCTACTGTGTGTTACCGTCTTGTGCCCCCCCTGTGTTACCGTCCTGTGCCCCCTCCCCTGTGTGTTACCGTCCTGTGCCCCCCTGTGTTTTACCGTCCTGTGCCCCCCTGTGTGTTACCGTCCTGTGCCCCCCTGTGTGTTACCGTCCTGTGCCCCCCCAGTGTGTTACCGTCCTGTGCCCCCCTGTGTGTTTCTGTCCTGTGCCCCCCCGTGTGTTACCGTCCTGTGCCTTCCTGTGTGTTAACGTCCTGTGCCCCCTGTGTGTTACAGTCCTGTGCCCCCCTGTGTGTTACCGTCCTGTGCCCCCCTGTGTGTTACCGTCCTGTGGCCCCCCTGTGTGTTACCGTCCTGTGTCCCCTGTGTGTTACCGTCCTGTGCCCCCCTGTGTGTTACCGTCCTGTGCCCCCCCCTGTGTGTTACCGTCCTGTGCCCCCCTGTGTGTTACCATCCTGTGTCCCCTGTGTGTTACCGTCCTGTGCCCCCTGTGTGTTACTGTCCTGTGCCCCCTCCCCTGTGTGTTACCGTCCTGTGCCCCCTCCCCTGTGTGTTACCGTCCTGTGCCCCCTGTGTGTTACCATCCTGTGCCCTCTTGTGTTTTACCGTCGTGCGCCCCCTGTGTGTTACTGTCCTGAGTTCCTGTTGGACTTCTCATACCCCCTATTTATGCAGCTCAGTCATTACATGTGACTCACGTTACATCTCATGTTAATCTTTAGCACTAGAGTTATTATTGTATAATGTGACATATATTGTACAGAGAGGGGCTTCCTGGCAATATCTTTTACAATCTTGTCCACTTATTTTATAAATGAGATGCGCTCCCCGTGATGATTGATGTCTGCAGGTAATAAGTCATAGCAGCAACAACTAGAAAAAGGAGGGGGGAGTGTGCAAATATGAGTGGGCGAAACTAACCCGTATTGCACAATTATTCTGGCGCTGTTAGAAAAAGTAATAGATATGGTGCATAAAGGAAACTAATATGTATTCACCATGTATATATGGTTTGATGTAACGAATCCACTGCTGCTGCAGATGGTTTTATATGAGTTGACTAGAGCTCATATGAAGATGCAAGACAGGAAAAAATGGGGTTTTAAAACCACTTTGCGCTGCTAGCGGATATATTTATGTGGAAATACCACCGGACAGAATGATACTGGACACACTGTTCAATATATAAATTGTTTATAGAAAAGATATATCAGAAATACATAAAATACACTAACAATTTGTACAATAATATACAATAATAAAAAAAGTCAAGCATTGAATACTCTCAAAAAAGATTTATCAATTGTAGTAAAACAAGCGGACAAAGGAGGTGGGGTAGTGATAATGGACAGGGATGCCTATATTATAGAGGCCCTAAGACAATTGAATGATAAACATTATTACACACTACTCCCGTCCAACCCCACTCTCCAATACCAATCTCATCTTAAGGATCTGCTTGCTAATGCTGAGTTACAGAACGCAATATCCAGGGAAGAATCACAATTTTTATTTCCATTTCACCCCATCACCCCCACTTTTTATTTTTTACCCAAAATTCACAAACACCTCACAGCACCTCCTGGTAGACCCATTATTTCGGGCATGGGTTCCCTCACATCTAATTTATCCCATTTTGTCGATTCCCATCTCCAACCCATCGTCACGTCACTTCCCTCGCACATCAAAGACACCACTCACGTTCTCAATCTTACACACGAGTTGTCCTGGACTGAAGGGTGGGCCTTTCTCACACTGGATGTCCAGGCACTCTATACTAATATTCCACATACCCAGGGGATTGAAGCTATCAATCATTATTTGGAACAGGATGTCACCATTTCTTCACCCAGAAAACAATTTATTTTGGATTCTATTTTATTTATCCTCACTCACAATCACTTTATTTTTGAGGATCACCATTACCTCCAGCTACTTGGAACGGCAATGGGGACCAGGTTTGCACCGAGTTTTGCTAACCTCTATATGGGCCGCCTCAAACTTATATGGGGTGGCCCATATAGAGAGAACCTGGTCCTCTATGGCCGTTTCATTGACGACCTCTTCATTATATGGAGAGGAGGTCATGAAATGGCCGTTGAATTTGTTAATCATCTCAATCACAATTACTATAACCTCACCTTCACCCACACTTTTAGTTTCACATCCATTAATTTCCTGGATATTGCGTTCTCTGTCCATGAGGGACTTCTTATTTCAACTAATTACCTCAAACCAGTAGGGACAAATAATTACTTACATTACAATAGCGGACATTATAAACCGTGGATCCGCAAACATTACCAAAAATCAACTGTTGCGTCTCCGTCGCAATTGCACAAAAGATTCAGACTTTCAGTCTCAATCTGAATCAATGCTTGACCATTTTAAAAGAAGGGGTTATCCCGATAGACTTTTGACAGAGGCAGGCGAAACAGTAGCCAAAGTACAACGTGAAAACCTTCTTAGGAATAAAAACAAACCTTTGGAGAGTAAAAAGAACGAGTATCAAACCCTAGCATTTATTTCAAAATACAACAGAGAATCCCATAATATAAAAAAGATAATATTAAAAATTTTTGAGATTCTACATTATGATAAGGTTTTGCAAGGTGTCTTAGAAAAACCAAAAATAGTCTTTAGGAGGAACAGGAATTTAAAAGATCAGATAGCACCCAGCCTGTTACCCTCACTTCCATCAATGAATACTTGGATCCCGAACAAACCTCCTGGGAATTTCAGATGCAATAAAAACATTTGTCTGACATGTAAACATATGGTAAATAAAGCTAAAAATATAATATCATTTCATAATAAAAAAAACTTTATTCTAAAACAATTCATAAACTGTGATACAACTTATTGTGTCTATCTCCTTGAGTGCCCCTGCAAATTGTACACCATGACAGTGACCCAGGTGGCCTCACCATAACAGCCATAGAACATATCCCCATTACTAAAAGAGGCGGTGATCGGTTTACCAAATTATGCTTAGCCGAAACCTCCTGGATATTTAAATTGGATACACTCAATCCACAAGGTTTAAATGAAGCTCTGGACCTTACCTGTATGGATTAAAGTTTCTCTAATTATATAGATATGTATTTAGCCACTCCATTCTAGATGGATAGCCCCCATTTTTGTCATCTTGTGCCCCTACTCCATGTAGACCAGGGGGAAGGAAATCTACCCATGGTTAGGGTTAATCCCCCCATGACACCATGGGTTTGCAGATCAAACTTCCCCTGGTCCCCATGGATGCGGAACACAGTCATATAACATATAAAACATATACAGGTTTTCCCACAAATCCACTTATTTTTACTTATTTATATATATATATTTTTTATTATTATTATTTTTTATATCCTATTTTCATATTTATTCCTATTTTTATTTTTATTTATATTTTTATTATATTTTTTTTCATTTTTATTTTATTTATCCTCCTACTTATCCTATATTAGATAGGAAATGAGAGACATGGTTACAATATATGCATGATCCCTCTTACTATTTTAAAAGTTGATTTATAAGGAAACCCAATAAACCGGTTCATACTATATTATTCTAATTATGAATAGCATTATTGATGAGAAAAGCCCCCATTAGATCTTATAGTAATTACGATCTAGAATTTGATACTCTAAGAACCTCTGCATGTTATTTATAATGATATTCTTATGTACTCATTCTTCACCACTGAATATATTATATTATTTTAGTTTACCTTATTCTATTTCATTATATATATCTATTATATATTTTCTTAATGTTCAATCTACTCTAATTTTTTCACCCAATATAAACCCTGGTTATGATTTTATACTTTATAAACCATATCTTTTGTATTATCTCTCTTTTTGGTTCATACTTTATATTTCCTTCTCATTATCTCTTTCTTCATATAACTACATATCTATAGCATAAAAATCTACATCTCATTAAATGATTGTGTAACTATCATATGTTTATCTCTCTCCAGTTTATCACAAAATGTGTATATCTCTTTAAATACGACCGTTCTATTGTATACGCAGATTAAACTAACTAAAACAAATAAATAGAAGTGCGTACTGCCGCTTTGGTATAATTATGATTGTCCACCTATTTTGATATTTACCTGTTTGTCATAACTGATTTGCGATCTAACTGTATTAGCTATGACACTGGACACACCTGTTTGAATGATTTGATATGTTAATGAATGTTTCCATTGGCTGAACAAGCGCTGGACAACCTTTAAATACTAACACTAAGAAATAGCACATATCCGTCTTGAAAAAGTCTCCGCCCCTTGAGACGAAACGCATCGACGTCACTGGTCACGTCTGCAAACTTCCGTGTTTCTCCTCCCCATCGCCTACTACACGAGCTGGTCTGCCGCGGTCTGCGAAACATCTGATCCACCGTCATCTGGCAGCAGCGATTGACTACAAGTCAGCGGTCGAGATTTTCCTCCCGCCATTCGGCTCATACTCCAGCCGCTCATACCGTGAACTTCGTGACACCTTCGTCATCCACTGGATTCCGGGTAGAGCTTCACAATTTGAATAGCTCCCCATTCCATCTCATTATCGTGGCCGGGTTGAGCCTGCAACCATCGGAAGCTCCCCGCCATATACACCCCCCCAATTCCATCTACGGAGGGTGAGATATTCATAATCTGCTACCAGTGTCATACTCATGACATTGTACTAATTCATACTAACCCGCTATTTGAGCTATATCTGACTGAGCTTTATCTAACAGACTGTGCTGCTGGCTTATTTGCCCCAATCCCTTTCCACTCCTTTTCCCTTCCCCTCCTGCTTATGCATCCAACTGCCACCAATGACTGCAACTAATCCCTAATATCATTGTACTCCGGAGTTTTTACTTTTAAAGTTTGCAAACGTGACCCATATATGGCCATATAGGTATTTTTATTATTGTATATTATTGTACAAATTGTTAGTGTATTTTATGTATTTCTGATATATCTTTTCTATAAACAATTTATATATTGAACAGTGTGTCCAGTATCATTCTGTCCGGTGGTATTTCCACATAAATATATCCACTAGCAGCGCAAAGTGGTTTTAAAACCCCATTTTTTCCTGTCATAGCAGCAACAACACCTCCTGATTGGTGTCAGGTGGCTCCCACTGGCCAATCGCCATGGTCCAGGCCCTGCATGCTAGGTGGCAGTGGGTGGAGCTTGGAAGCAGCGGGCATCACCCTAGGACAGCCGGAAGCAGAGTGATGTTTTGTGCTGTCGGTCACAGGGTAAGGACGCGCTCGTTGTAAAGGCAAGACGTTTATTGCTCAAATACTCTTATAAAAGACTAAGGGATCAATTTACTAAGATGGGAGTTTCTACTGAAGACGGAGCCACTACTTCTACACGGGGCAACATAAATAAGTAGAATCTCAGTGTTGCTATCGGCAACATCACATCTTTAATTGAGTTCTTATCTTAGTAGATAGGTGGACATTGTCACAAACCTGGATTATGTTGTCTGCAGGTTGCTCAGTTCTCAGCCTGGCTTCCTGTGGACTGCGTCTGCCATTGCCCTCTCATGTGCTTGGTTGCTAGCAATGCAGCACCATTGCTCTTACTGTATCCTGTAATAACATCAGTAATCATTCTCTCCAGAATCCAGATCTGAGATTACAGGCAACTTCTGAAACTGCCATCCAATCTTTGCAAGGAAGGGACTTTAAAAGCCTGGCTCAGGGAGACAGAAGGTGCTATCTCGCTCCGATACCCAGCCTCCAGCAGCTCTCCTGATTCCATTCCAGTCTGCACCCAGAATTCAGTGGTTTTCTGGTACCCAATCATCTGCCGACAGGCATCAGATGCTCCCGGCCCTACTCAGTCATCAGATGCTCCCGGCCCTACTCAGTCATCAGATGCTCCCGGCCCTACTCAGTCATCAGATGCTCCCGGCCCTACTCAGTCATCAGCCGCTCCCGGCTTCCCAGCTACTATCAGTCATCAGATGCTCCCGGCTTCCCAGCTACTATCAGTCATCAGATGCTCCCGGTATCCCAGCTACTATCAGTCATCAGATGCTCCGGGCCCTACTCAGCCATCAGTCGCTCCCGGCTTCCCAGCTACTATCAGTCATCAGATGCTACCGGCTTCCCAGCTACTATCGGTCATCAGATGCTCCCGGCTTCCCAGCTACTATCAGTCATCAGATGCTCCCGGTATCCCAGCTACTATCAGTCATCAGATGCTCCGGGCCCTACTCAGCCATCAGTCGCTCCCGGCTTCCCAGCTACTATCAGTCATCAGCCGCTCACGGCTTCCCAGCTACTATCAGTCATCAGATGCTCCTGTCTTCCCAGCTACTATCAGTCATCAGATGCTCCCGGCCTCCCAGCTACTATCAGTCATCAGATGCTCCCGGCTTCCCAGCTACTATCAGTCATCAGATGCTCCCGGTATCCCAGCTACTATCAGTCATCAGATGCTCCCGGTATCCCAGCTACTATCAGTCATCAGATGCTCCAGGCCCTACTCAGCCATCAGTCGCTCCCGGCTTCCCAGCTACTATGAGTCATCAGATGCTCCCGGCTTCCCAGCTACTATCAGTCATCAGATGCTCCCGGCTTACCAGCTACTATCAGTCATCAGATGCTACCGGCTTCCCAGCTACTATCGGTCATCAGATGCTCCCGGCTTCCCAGCTACTATCGGTCATCAGATGCTACCGGCTTCCCAGCTACTATCGGTCATCAGATGCTCCCGGCTTCCCAGCTACTATCGGTCATCAGATGCTCCCGGCTTCCCAGCTACTATCGGTCATCATATGCTCCCGGCTTCCCAGCTGCTTTCAGTCATCAGCCGCTCCCAGCTTCCCAGCTACTGTCAATCATCAGATGCTCCCGGCTTCCCAGCTACTATCAGTCATGAGATGCTCCCAGCTTCCCAGCTACTATCGGTCATCAGATGCTCCCGGCTTCCCAGCTACTATCAGTCATCAGATGCTCCCGGCATCCCAGCTACTATCAGTCATCAGATGCTCCCGGCTTCCCAGCTACTATCGGTCATCTGATGCTCCCGGCCTCCCAGCTACTATCGGTCATCAGATGCTCCCTTCCCAGCTACTATCGGTCATCAGATGCTCCTGGCTTCCCAGCTACTATCGGTTACAAGATGCTCCCGGGTTCCCAGCTACTGTCAATCATCAGATGCTCCCGGCTTCCCAGCTACTATCGGTCATCAGATGCTCCCGGCTTCCCAGCTACTATCGGTCATCAGATGCTCCCGGCTTCCCAGCTACTATCGGTCATCAGATGCTCCCGGCCTCCCAGCTACTATCGGTCATCAGATGCTCCCGGCCTCCCAGCTACTATCGGTCATCAGATGCTCCCGGCCTCCCAGCTACTATCGGTCATCAGATGCTCCCGGCTTCCCAGCTACTATCGGTCATCAGATGCTCCCGGCCTCCCAGCTACTATCGGTCATCAGATGCTCCCGGCCTCCCAGCTACTATCGGTCATCAGATGCTCCCGGCCTCCCAGCTACTATCGGTCATCAGATGCTCCCGGCTTCCCAGCTACTATCGGTCATCAGATGCTCCCGGCTTCCCAGCTACTATCGGTTACAAGATGCTCCCGGGTTCCCAGCTACTATCGGTTACAAGATGCTCCCGGGTTCCCAGCTACTGTCAATCATCAGATGCTCCCAGCTTCCCAGCTACTATCGGTCATCAGATGCTCCCGGCTTCCCAGCTACTATCGGTCATCAGATGCTCCCGGCTTCCCAGCTACTATCGGTCATCAGATGCTCCCGGCCTCCCAGCTACTATCGGTCATCAGATGCTCCCGGCCTCCCAGCTACTATCGGTCATCAGATGCTCCCGGCCTCCCAGCTACTATCAGTCATCAGATGCTCCCGGCTTCCCAGCTACTATCAGTCATCAGATGCTCCCGGTATCCCAGCTACTATCAGTCATCAGATGCTCCCGGTTCCCCAGCTACTATCAGTCATCAGATGCTCCAGGCCCTACTCAGCCATCAGTCGCTCCCGGCTTCCCAGCTACTATGAGTCATCAGATGCTCCCGGCTTCCCAGCTACTATCAGTCATCAGATGCTCCCGGCTTACCAGCTACTATCAGTCATCAGATGCTACCGGCTTCCCAGCTACTATCGGTCATCAGATGCTCCCGGCTTCCCAGCTACTATCGGTCATCAGATGCTACCGGCTTCCCAGCTACTATCGGTCATCAGATGCTCCCGGATTCCCAGCTACTATCGGTCATCAGATGCTCCCGGCTTCCCAGCTACTATCGGTCATCAGATGCTCCCGGCTTCCCAGCTACTATCGGTCATCATATGCTCCCGGCTTCCCAGCTGCTTTCAGTCATCAGCCGCTCCCAGCTTCCCAGCTACTGTCAATCATCAGATGCTCCCGGCTTCCCAGCTACTATCAGTCATGAGATGCTCCCAGCTTCCCAGCTACTATCGGTCATCAGATGCTCCCGGCTTCCCAGCTACTATCAGTCATCAGATGCTCCCGGCATCCCAGCTACTATCAGTCATCAGATGCTCCCGGCTTCCCAGCTACTATCGGTCATCTGATGCTCCCGGCCTCCCAGCTACTATCGGTCATCAGATGCTCCCTTCCCAGCTACTATCGGTCATCAGATGCTCCTGGCTTCCCAGCTACTATCGGTTACAAGATGCTCCCGGGTTCCCAGCTACTGTCAATCATCAGATGCTCCCGGCTTCCCAGCTACTATCGGTCATCAGATGCTCCCGGCTTCCCAGCTACTATCGGTCATCAGATGCTCCCGGCTTCCCAGCTACTATCGGTCATCAGATGCTCCCGGCCTCCCAGCTACTATCGGTCATCAGATGCTCCCGGCCTCCCAGCTACTATCGGTCATCAGATGCTCCCGGCCTCCCAGCTACTATCGGTCATCAGATGCTACCGGCTTCCCAGCTACTATCGGTCATCAGATGCTCCCGGCTTCCCAGCTACTATCGGTCATCAGATGCTCCCGGCTTCCCAGCTACTATCGGTCATCATATGCTCCCGGCTTCCCAGCTGCTTTCAGTCATCAGCCGCTCCCAGCTTCCCAGCTACTGTCAATCATCAGATGCTCCCGGCTTCCCAGCTACTATCAGTCATGAGATGCTCCCAGCTTCCCAGCTACTATCGGTCATCAGATGCTCCCGGCTTCCCAGCTACTATCAGTCATCAGATGCTCCCGGCATCCCAGCTACTATCAGTCATCAGATGCTCCCGGCTTCCCAGCTACTATCGGTCATCTGATGCTCCCGGCCTCCCAGCTACTATCGGTCATCAGATGCTCCCTTCCCAGCTACTATCGGTCATCAGATGCTCCTGGCTTCCCAGCTACTATCGGTTACAAGATGCTCCCGGGTTCCCAGCTACTGTCAATCATCAGATGCTCCCGGCTTCCCAGCTACTATCGGTCATCAGATGCTCCCGGCTTCCCAGCTACTATCGGTCATCAGATGCTCCCGGCTTCCCAGCTACTATCGGTCATCAGATGCTCCCGGCCTCCCAGCTACTATCGGTCATCAGATGCTCCCGGCCTCCCAGCTACTATCGGTCATCAGATGCTCCCGGCCTCCCAGCTACTATCGGTCATCAGATGCTCCCGGCTTCCCAGCTACTATCGGTCATCAGATGCTCCCGGCCTCCCAGCTACTATCGGTCATCAGATGCTCCCGGCCTCCCAGCTACTATCGGTCATCAGATGCTCCCGGCCTCCCAGCTACTATCGGTCATCAGATGCTCCCGGCTTCCCAGCTACTATCGGTCATCAGATGCTCCCGGCTTCCCAGCTACTATCGGTTACAAGATGCTCCCGGGTTCCCAGCTACTATCGGTTACAAGATGCTCCCGGGTTCCCAGCTACTGTCAATCATCAGATGCTCCCAGCTTCCCAGCTACTATCGGTCATCAGATGCTCCCGGCTTCCCAGCTACTATCGGTCATCAGATGCTCCCGGCTTCCCAGCTACTATCGGTCATCAGATGCTCCCGGCCTCCCAGCTACTATCGGTCATCAGATGCTCCCGGCCTCCCAGCTACTATCGGTCATCAGATGCTCCCGGCCTCCCAGCTACTATCAGTCATCAGATGCTCCCGGCTTCCCAGCTACTATCAGTCATCAGATGCTCCCGGTATCCCAGCTACTATCAGTCATCAGATGCTCCCGGTTCCCCAGCTACTATCAGTCATCAGATGCTCCAGGCCCTACTCAGCCATCAGTCGCTCCCGGCTTCCCAGCTACTATGAGTCATCAGATGCTCCCGGCTTCCCAGCTACTATCAGTCATCAGATGCTCCCGGCTTACCAGCTACTATCAGTCATCAGATGCTACCGGCTTCCCAGCTACTATCGGTCATCAGATGCTCCCGGCTTCCCAGCTACTATCGGTCATCAGATGCTACCGGCTTCCCAGCTACTATCGGTCATCAGATGCTCCCGGATTCCCAGCTACTATCGGTCATCAGATGCTCCCGGCTTCCCAGCTACTATCGGTCATCAGATGCTCCCGGCTTCCCAGCTACTATCGGTCATCATATGCTCCCGGCTTCCCAGCTGCTTTCAGTCATCAGCCGCTCCCAGCTTCCCAGCTACTGTCAATCATCAGATGCTCCCGGCTTCCCAGCTACTATCAGTCATGAGATGCTCCCAGCTTCCCAGCTACTATCGGTCATCAGATGCTCCCGGCTTCCCAGCTACTATCAGTCATCAGATGCTCCCGGCATCCCAGCTACTATCAGTCATCAGATGCTCCCGGCTTCCCAGCTACTATCGGTCATCTGATGCTCCCGGCCTCCCAGCTACTATCGGTCATCAGATGCTCCCTTCCCAGCTACTATCGGTCATCAGATGCTCCTGGCTTCCCAGCTACTATCGGTTACAAGATGCTCCCGGGTTCCCAGCTACTGTCAATCATCAGATGCTCCCGGCTTCCCAGCTACTATCGGTCATCAGATGCTCCCGGCTTCCCAGCTACTATCGGTCATCAGATGCTCCCGGCTTCCCAGCTACTATCGGTCATCAGATGCTCCCGGCCTCCCAGCTACTATCGGTCATCAGATGCTCCCGGCCTCCCAGCTACTATCGGTCATCAGATGCTCCCGGCCTCCCAGCTACTATCGGTCATCAGATGCTCCCGGCCTCCCAGCTACTATCGGTCATCAGATGCTCCCGGCTTCCCAGCTACTATCGGTCATCAGATGCTCCCGGCCTCCCAGCTACTATCGGTCATCAGATGCTCCCGGCCTCCCAGCTACTATCGGTCATCAGATGCTCCCGGCCTCCCAGCTACTATCGGTCATCAGATGCTCCCGGCTTCCCAGCTACTATCGGTCATCAGATGCTCCCAGCTACTATCGGTTACAAGATGCTCCCGGGTTCCCAGCTACTATCGGTTACAAGATGCTCCCGGGTTCCCAGCTACTGTCAATCATCAGATGCTCCCAGCTTCCCAGCTACTATCGGTCATCAGATGCTCCCGGCTTCCCAGCTACTATCGGTCATCAGATGCTCCCGGCTTCCCAGCTACTATCGGTCATCAGATGCTCCCGGCCTCCCAGCTACTATCGGTCATCAGATGCTCCCGGCCTCCCAGCTACTATCGGTCATCAGATGCTCCCGGCCTCCCAGCTACTATCGGTCATCAGATGCTCCCGGCTTCCCAGCTACTATCGGTCATCAGATGCTCCCGGCCTCCCAGCTACTATCGGTCATCATATGCTCCCGGCTTCCCAGCTGCTTTCAGTCATCAGATGCTCCCGGCTTCCCAGCTACTATCAGTCATCAGATGCTCCCGGTATCCCAGCTACTATCAGTCATCAGATGCTCCCGGTATCCCAGCTACTATCAGTCATCAGATGCTCCAGGCCCTACTCAGCCATCAGTCGCTCCCGGCTTCCCAGCTACTATGAGTCATCAGATGCTCCCGGCTTCCCAGCTACTATCGGTCATCAGATGCTCCCGGCCTCCCAGCTACTATCGGTCATCAGATGCTCCCGGCCTCCCAGCTACTATCGGTCATCAGATGCTCCCGGCTTCCCAGCTACTATCGGTCATCAGATGCTCCCGGCTTCCCAGCTACTATCGGTTACAAGATGCTCCCGGGTTCCCAGCTATTGTCAATCATCAGATGCTCCCGGCTTCCCTGCTACTATCGGTTACAAGATGCTCCCGGGTTCCCAGCTACTGTCAATCATCAGATGCTCCCGGCTTCCCAGCTACTATCGGTCATCAGATGCTCCCGGCTTCCCAGCTACTATCGGTTACAAGATGCTCC
Source organism: Crinia signifera (assembly GCF_055691185.1). Taxonomy (NCBI): domain Eukaryota; kingdom Metazoa; phylum Chordata; class Amphibia; order Anura; family Myobatrachidae; genus Crinia; species Crinia signifera. The sequence goes on along the minus strand of NC_139222.1, from coordinate 4,502,258 downwards.
CGGGTTCCCAGCTACTGTCAATCATCAGATGCTCCTGGCTTCCCAGCTACTACCAGTCATCAGCTTTTAATATGGTAGTTCCATCATCGCTAGTGAGCAAACTTTTTAACATTGGTTTAAGTGGGTCTATGTGTAGATGGATCTTGGACTTCTTATCCAATAGGCCACAGGTTGTTAGGATGAAAGACCAGGTATCTGGTGAATTGATAGTCAACACAGGAGTCCCTCAGGGGTGCATTCTGAGCCCCGTTGTATTCCCTGTTCACCCACGATTGCTCCTCAAGCTCCAAATCTGTTGAAATTGTTAAATTTGCAGCTATACTGGGTCTTATCGTCAATGACAATGAGTTAAATTATAGGCTGGAAGTATCCAGACTAGAGTCCTGGAGTAGGGACAATTGTTTGGTCTTAAATGTGAATAAGACTAAAGAAACGATTAGGAAATCGCACAAAAAATTATATTGCCCACTGGTTTTAGATGGTCAACAAGTGGAGATGGCTGATTCTTTTAAATTCTTGGGTGTAACCATGTCTAAAGACCTTCTATGGAGTACCCACACAAACATTGTTATCAAAAAGCCCCACCAGCGTATGATTTTTTTCTTAGGAAACTACGCATGGCTGGTATGAGTAGGAGAACCTTGGTAAACTTCTACACAAGTGTCATCGAGAGCGTTGTGGCATGGTTCGGTTCCTGTTCTGCTGCCGATCGTAAATCCCTTCAGAGGGTAGTATCAGTAGCATGCAAAATAACCGGGGTTGCCTTACCAAGCATACAACACATATGTGACAAGCATCGTGAGGAACCTTCTCACCCAAGTGGTGACTTGTTCTCTTTACTTCCTTTAAACAAGCGATACCATTCAGTTCTGTGTAAAACTAAACGATACAGAGAGCGTTTCTTCCCGGTGGCAATCCGTAGTTTAAATACTTGGTACTTGTGTATTATCACGGCGCCCACGAAATCGGCCGAAAATCGCATGCAAAAATCGGATGCGTTTTCGACCGATTTTTCACTTTTTCCGGGCGATTTGCATGCTGTTCCATCATTGCACACCTTGCACACCCCCGATTTCCATCGTAGTACATCGCATGCAATATAGTGGCATGTGAAGCGATTCGATTTGTAATTTTACAATCACCCTGATGGGTGCTTACAATGTTAAATGCACCGCCATTGTTAACGCCACCCCCACTATCAACGCCAACCCTAAGCGTGGCGAGCGCAGCGAGGGGCGGCGGTACGCGTCCTCCGACCTTTTCATACCCCCACTATCCACGTCGGCGTGGAGTTGATTTTAGATAGTGTGGCAAGCACAGCGAGCCCCGCGAGGGGACGCGGAATACATGTAAAGTAATCCGCGTCCCCTTGCGGGGCTCGCTGCGCTCACCACACTTCGGGCTCGGTGGCTCGCCACACTATCGGAAGTCAACACCACGCCGACGTGGATAGTGGGGGTATGAAAAGGTCAGAGGACGCATACCGCCGCCCCTCGCGGGCTCCCCACGCTTCGGGTTGGCGTTGATAGTGGGGGTGGCATTAACAATGGAGGTGCATTTAACATTGCGAATCGCATCGCATGCCACTTGCTGGCATGCAATGCTATGCAATATTTAATTGTACAATCAGGGGCATTTTCCCAAAAATCACATCGCATACCATCGCATAGTACCTGGGGGTGTGCAAGGATGGAATAACATGCAAATCTGCAGGAAATGGCCGAAAATCGGAAAAAAAAATTTGGCCGAAAATCGGACGCAAAATCGCATCGCAGATCGAATCGGTCCAAAAAATCGGCCGCAAATCGTATGCGATTTAGATGAAATCGGGCGCCGTGATAATACACAAGTACCAAATACTTAGTGCAAATTTTGATCCATGCAAAGTCTTGTGCTCCAATGCTACTTTTTTCTACTGTCTCCTGTTTACGCTTGATTTTCGTTTAATGTTCACACGTGGGCATTTTATGACAATAAAGATATTATTATTATCAGCCGCTCCCGGCTGCCCAGCTACTATCAGTCATCAGCTGCTTTTGGCTTCCCATCTGCTACCAGTCATCAGCCGCTCCCAGCTACCCACCACTGTTTAGCCATGAACAGCCACCCACCAGAACCACAGCTGCCATCTCATCTGGTACCTTGTCACTCTTCTGTTCTCCGATGCCACCTGCTGCCCAGACTCTGTGTGCCTTCCTGTGGTAACCCTGTATCCAGCAACCATCTTGTGTTTGGCTAACCATCACCGGCCTGCTACAGCTACCGACTCGCTACAGCCTTCTAGCCCTATCTTGGATCGGGTCACTACATGCTATCAAGTCGCTAATTGCCACTGTGTCACTATTGGAGCCCGATCGCTGAGTGCTCACCGCCAGTTCCAGCTTATAGTCCGCGCTCTATATTTTGTGAGTGAATTGGAAGATGGCGACCAACGTGAAGTCCGGATTTGTAACAACCTTACGGTGCCAACAATAATGAACAGTCCGGAATTCCTTGTATGTATTTACTTTCATAAAAGTCGATAAAATGTCACATACAGTAGATCCTTTGGCGTAATCGCTTCTCACAACGGTCGACATAGAAGAGATTATAATCAATGTAGCTATTTGGGTTAAGCGGATCCAGTATATGGCGTCTACATTGCGTCACGTGCTGGACCACTCTTGGTCAATTACGTCTAGTTAGACGCCTAAAGATAGTCTACAAGGTCTAGATCAACAGTAACGAAAGTTAGACGCAAGCGTTATATCGGCGGGAATCTGATCGAAGGTCACAAGGACGATGCAGGTTTTTCATGTTTTTTTTTGCTTTGGACCGACTTGGTTCATACTACCATCCGAGTAGGCACAGAGTTGTCATCAAAGTTTTTTCCTCCAAAAGCTTGGGAACAATCCGTAAATTGGAAAAAGACGTGGATCCGCGAATCCATTTTTTTTTTATGAAACGCCCGCTAATTCTAAAAGTTAGCAACCGTTTAAACAAATGCGGATTCGACTTTTTTTCAAAAAGCCGGATCTGAAGCCGCGAATCCTACACACTTCCCATGCAAAAATGTCTGGAACTGAATTGTGAAATCCCATTTTTTTTTCCAAAAATTTTCCTTTATGACTATATTATGATATTCCCTATGCAATTATTATATCATCTATGTACGGCTGTACTATTGGACTGTATAATTAAATCAGACCGCACTCACTGTTTTCATTGTTTTAGGGTTATTGTTTATTGTGTGTTTTTGTTAATGAATAATTATGATTACATTTTTTTTTTTAAAAATAACTAGGACAATGCACAGTCGGTGGTAGGAAATACTATTCTTACTGATGTTTATTTCTCAGATAAAATATTCTCACTTGTAATCACACAAGTACTTCCACTTACTCAGGCCTCTCACCTGTGTGACTTCTCTGATGTCTAACAAGAGATGATTGATGTGCAAAACATTTCCCACAATCAGAGCATGTAAATGGCCTCTCGCCTGTGTGAATTCTCTGATGTGTACCAAGAGATGATTTATATGCAAAACATTTCCCACACTCAGGACACTGAAATGGCTTCTCACCTGTGTGAGATCGCTGATGTGAAACAAGATTTGATATCCGTGTAAAACGTTTCCCACACTCAGAACATGACAATGCCCTCTGACCTGTGTGAATTCTCTGATGTGTATGAAGAGATGATTTATATGCAAAACATTTCCCACACTCAGGACACTGAAATGGCCTCTCACCTGTGTGATATCTCTGATGTATAAGAAGAGATGATTTCAATGTAAAACATTTTGCACACTCAGAACATGGAAACGGTTTCTCACCTGTGTGACATCTCTGATGTATAATAAGAGATGATTTTATTGTAAAACATTTCCCACACTCAGAACATGGAAATGGTCTCACACCTGTGTGACTTCTTTCATGTATGACAAGAGATTTTTTCTGTGTAAAACATTCCCCACACTCTGAACAAGAAAATGGTTTATCTCCTGTGTGACATCTCTGATGTATAACAAGTTGTGATTTGTGTGTAAAACATTTCCCACACTCAGAGCATGGAAATGGTTTCTTACTTGTGTGACTTATCTGATGTGTAACAAGACCTGATTGAGTTATAAAACATTTCTTACACACAGAACATGGAAATGGCCTCTCACCCGTGTGCCTTCTCTGATGTATAGAAAGATCTGATTCATGTGTAAAACATTTCCCACATGCAGAACATGAAAACAGTTTCTTGTCTGTGTGACTTCTCTGATGTATAATTAATTTTGATTGATATTTAAAACACTTACCACACTCAGAACATGGAAATGGCCTCTCACCTGTATGAGTTATCTCATGTATAGAAAGATCTGATTCAAGTGTAAAACTTATCCCGCACTTTGAACATGAAAATGGTTTCTCACCTGTGTGAGTTATCTTGTGCATAAATAAATTTGATTGATGGGAAAAACATTTCCCACACTCAGAACATGAAAATGGTCTCTCACCTGTGTGAGTTCTTTGATGAGCAACAAGACCTGATTTAAATGTAAAAGATGACCCACACTCTAAACATGGAAAGGATTTCTCATCTGTATGAGTTCTCTGATGTGCAACAAGACCTGATCTCTTTGTAAAACATTTCCCACACTCAGAACATGGAAATGGTTTCCCACCTGGCTGATGGGTTATACACTTTGTGGCATTTATAGAACAGGGAACATTTGTATCTACTGTAAGAGCTGTAACAGATGCACCAATATCAGAGTCTTCAGAACATTTCCTATGGTCAGAGGCATCAGATACTATATCTGCAAGGTGAGGTACTGGGGGTATAATTGGGGTGTTAGGGGTCTCTCCTGGAGAATCTCGGGTGACGTCATCATCTATGTTACAACTCTGAGATAATACGAGATGATCCTCAGAGACGTTCCGGCTGCTGTATCCATCTGCTGGGAATAATATACATATATTACACACTGAATGTTCCACCACAAGTTACTGTCTCGATAAAGACTGGCGAAATGTCCCCAAATTTTCAACAAATAGGGAGATATTGGGGTAACATCGAAATCATTTACCAGCACCAATATATACTGATAGTGATAGAAATTTATACACGCGCATGCCAGAGACCCTACATGTTAACGGATGGGCGTGTTTCTGGCAACGGATGGGCGAACCTGTGTTCTGAAGAACCATACTTTATTTCCATCCAGTGTATGTGATTCCTTGTCACATATATATATATATATATATATATATATATATATATATATATATAGGACAAAGGTGTACCGTCACTCTTCCTTTGGATGCAGATACTTGAGGTGCCCTTCTGTTTCTCAAGGAAAGATGTAACCACAAATAGGTAGATGGCACTCACAAGATCTGTATAGTTTCTGCGCGGCGGCAGCAATAAAGAAATAAATCAATCAACACAGGCTTGTGTCAACGTTTCGGGCAAAGCCCTTTATCAAGACATAAAAGATTTTATTGTCTTGATAAAGGGCTTTGCCCGAAACGTTGACACAAGCCTGTGTTGATTGATTTATTTCTTTATTGCTGCCGCCGCGCAGAAACTATACAAATCTTGTGAGTGCCATCTACCTATTTGTGGATATATATATATATATATTGTAAGACAGTGGCAGGGAAAGTCATAGACGGCAGGTACTTTTCCCCTAGAATCCTGTCTTATGGCATATAGACTGCAGGCTATTTCAATCTGTGTGGTAAGCTCCGGCTTACAAAGGGTGTTCTGTCCTGGGCTGGTAATCAGAAGAACACCTGATTCTTTAAAAAGGAGTCAGCCCTCTCCATAGAGCTCTCTCTCTCCCTGGGTGTTGGAGGCAGTAAGCTGCTGCTAGAGAGAGACAAGGCTGTAAGTACTGCATTACTTGATCTATATCTGCTGTATGTGTCCAGTGTCACATAGTGTGGCCCTGGTATAGAGAGGGACGTTTATTCTGTTTAGTTAGAGCTCAGACGAGCAGGTTTTTGTTTTCTGTTTTGCCTGAAGTGCAAAGGCTGTTGTTAGTTTCTTGCTCTGAGTGCTGCAATAAAACTCAGGCAAGCCCTGTTTTGGACCCAAGCCATGATGTCACTGTCTAAGTCTGTGCCAAATCCTCACCTGTGCCTACCCGTTTGATGCTAAAACCCCACATATGGTGGAGAATGCGAGCAAGCATCTCACTTAAAGAGACATACATCGAACTATAGGACTTTTGCTACAGCAAGCTGGAAGTTGTTGCTAAAGGCAACCAGCCACAAGTGAGTGTCTGGAGTGCGCTGATACTTGTATGTCCTGGCTGAAGGCTGCTGTAACACTGCAACAGGAGACTGTTAAAATGGAGGACCTTTTAAAACACTTGGTGCAGGCAAACGCATGTCAGCAAAAGGTGCATGAGGAGGCCATGCGTGCCCAGGCTGAAACCAATGTTTTGCTGCTTGAATCCAACAGACTAGCCTTAAAGGAACAGCAGCAAATTAATCTGCAATTACAAGAGCAAATACAGAATGTGGCTAAGAGTGTGGCGCAGAGTGTGCAAACACCCCAACCCTTGCTTCCAACCACACGGGCTGCAGTACAGAAATCTCTGCAAAAGATGACTCTCATGGATGATGTAGAGGCCTTTCTTGCGGTGTTTGAACGTGTAGCAGAGCGTGAACAGTTACCCGTGGATCAATGGGCAGGTGTGGTAGCACCTTTTCTAACTGGAGAACCACAAAAGGCGTATTTTGATCTGAGTGAGCAGGATGCTAACGACTACGCGAAACTCAAGGGAGAGATCCTTGCTCGCTTAGGCGTAAACATGAGTGTGCGTGCCCGGAAGGTGCATAACTGGACTTTTTCTGAACAGTTACCTGCGCGGTCCCAAATGTATGACCTGGTCCACCTGGTAAGGAAGTGGCTACAGCCAGAGGAGTCTACACCAGCGCAGATCGTGGAGAGAGTCGTGCTGGACAAGTATCGTTGTTCCTTACCTCCAAAGGTTCAGCGCTGGGTCGGTCAGGGCGACCCTAATGATGCCGAGGGGCTTGTCAACTTGGTTGAGAGGTACAGAGCTACTGAAAATCTACTCCAAGAAGTGCCTCCTGGACATTCCACCCTCAAGAACAGCAAAGCGGCCGGATCATCTGGTAAGACTGTTCCGTTTACTAGAGGGGTGAATAATGTTGTAAAGGGAGGTGGCCTAGATGGGGAACAAACAGTGGAGAGGCGTTCCCAAGGGACAGTAGGGTCCAAACCTGGCTCGCAAAAAGACTGGGGCCGCATACAGTGTTGGCGTTGTCATGGACCTGGGCATATTGCTGCCAATTGCCCCCTTACTTCTGAGCCAATGGAGTGTGATACAGCCAGGCGAAGCTCTTTATATGCACGTTCTGTTTTCTCTGCTGAGACTGTGTCAGAAACTGGACAGCAAATTTGTCATGTAAAGGTGGATGGTTATCCCGGGAGGGCTCTTCTGGACTCTGGGAGTTTAGTTACTCTCATCCATGCCAGCTTGGTAGACCCTGGGACACTCACAGGACGTTACATAGGGGTCTTGTGCATACATGGGGACACCAAGGAGTATCCCACAGCTTTAGTCCAGCTAAAGAGTACTTGTGGAACTGTGTCCCATGAAGTGGGCGTGGTAAAGACCCTGATGCATAGTGTGATCCTGGGAAGAGACTTCCCATTGTTCTGGGACTTGTGGAAACAGAGTGTACACTGCACTAGAAATGCTGTTAATAATGAGAATGTGTGCCCTGTGATTAGTCCTGAGCCTTTTGATCAGGATACTGAGGTTCAAACGGTAGGGGTGACCACTATTGAATCTGACCGTTTTCCCCTAGCTGTTCTTGCAGGTGAAGCTGAGGAGCAGGAAGAAGCATGTGACATGCCTGAGCTAGAGATGTCACGTGATAATTTTGGGACTGCTCAACTTAGAGATCCCACCTTATTAAGAGCTAGGGAAAATCCTAAAGTCATAAATGGTGAGCCCCAATACCCCAATGCTGACAAAGAGTTCCCAAAGATGGCCATTAACCAGGATCTACTGTATCGGGTAGATAAAAAAAGTGGGAAGTGTAAATTATAAAGTGTATCAACCAGGTAAACGGAAGCCAGAACAGTTGTACCATGTGAACTTAATTAAACCCTGGAAAGACAGAGAGACTCTGACAGCTGTAAGTGCCCCCTCTAGTGATAGCCCAGAGGTGCGGGTGTCAGAGACCCTGTCCAAATCCCAGAAGCAGGAAACTAAAGAGTTAGTACAAAGGAATTATGATGTGTTCTCAGAACTTCCAGGGCGCACCACAGCCATAAAACATGACATTGTCACCGAACCTGGAGTTCGGGTACGCTTAAAACCCTATAGAGTACCAGAAGCGCGTAGACAGGCCATGTCTGGGGAGGTCCAAAAACGTTACCTGGGGTATGTTATCGGGAGAGGTATAATAAAGCCACAAATAAATAAAGTGGAGGCTATCCAAGACTGGCCTCGTCCTTCGACAAAAAAACAAGTCAGGGCTTTTTTGGGAATTCTGGGGTATTACCGTAGGTTCATTCCCCAGTTTGCAACCATGGCAGCGCCCCTAACCGATCTTACCAAAGGAGGTAGGGCAGTTATGGTCAGCTGGAACCCAGAGGCTGAAAGGGCATTCCAAGAATTAAAAGTGGCCCTTTGTAATCAACCAGTCCTGATCACTCCAGATTTTAAAAAAGAGTTTGTCGTACAGACTGATGCTTCTGATGTGGGACTAGGTGCTGTCCTCTCCCAAGAAGTTGGTGGAGAGGAACACCCGGTAACATATTTGAGCAGGAAGCTCACACCTGCGGAGAGAAACTACAGTATAGTTGAGCGGGAGTGCTTAGCAATCAAGTGGGCCCTTGAATCCCTAAAGTACTATCTCTTAGGACGCTCCTTTAGATTAATCACTGACCACTCCCCACTTACATGGATGTACCAAGCCAAAGAGAGAAATGCAAGGGTCATGAGATGGTTTCTCAATTTGCAAAATTTCAAATTTACAGTGGAACACAGAGCAGGAAGGCTTCAGGGTAATGCCGATCCCCTATCTCGAACATACTGCCAGTTGGCAGACAGTGTCCGACCCCACAGGTTCGAACAGAGGGGGAGGGTATGTAAGACAGTGGCAGGGAAAGTCATAGACGGCAGGTACTTTTCCCCTAGAATCCTGTCTTATGGCATATAGACTGCAGGCTATTTCAATCTGTGTGGTAAGCTCCGGCTTACAAAGGGTGTTCTGTCCTGGGCTGGTAATCAGGAGAACACCTGATTCTTTAAAAAGGAGTCAGCCCTCTCCATAGAGCTCTCTCTCTCTCTCCCTGGGTGTTGGAGGCAGTAAGCTGCTGCTAGAGAGAGACAAGGCTGTAAGTACTGCATTACTTGATCTATATCTGCTGTATGTGTCCAGTGTCACATAGTGTGGCCCTGGTATAGAGAGGGACGTTTATTCTGTTTAGTTAGAGCTCAGACGAGCAGGTTTTTGTTTTCTGTTTTGCCTGAAGTGCAAAGGCTGTTGTTAGTTTCTTGCTCTGAGTGCTGCAATAAAACTCAGGCAAGCCCTGTTTTGGACCCAAGCCGTGATGTCACTGTCTAAGTCTGTGCCAAATCCTCACCTGTGCCTACCCGTTTGATGCTAAAACCCCACAATATATATATATATATATATATATATATATTATGCAGACATTGCAGTGGTACGATAGGAGAGACATACTGCTGTGAGAGGACAGACGAATTCACCTCTCCAATCATCACCCTATTTTGCCCCATTTCAACATCGCTACCGAATTTTAAAACTTTAGCCGGTTCAAGAATTAAGGAAGAACCAGTCTTTTTTAAGTTGAAGCTTGATTCTATTGAGTCATTTTTTGTTATACCCCTGATGAAGTCCAACTGACGAAACGCGTCAGGTTATTGGAATGATGGAAAATATGACTGCATATGAATGAAATTTTGCTGAAAAATCTTTTTATTCATTTTAATAAATTGTATGAAATTACAAAAAAGTGTCAGTTATACACCTGTCTTTTGGTGGTGGTGGTGACACAAACAAAGGCGCACTCTATATCTTTGTTGTATCTGTTGTTCTCCTTCCCCCACTAACAGGGGGGACTTATAGGAGGTGCGGCCCACTATCTTAGCGCAGTGAAAGGGTTATCTTTTTGTCATATATATATATATATATATATATATATATATATATATATATATATATACATTCATATACACACACACACACACTCTAGGTTTTTCATTGCGCTCTATGTGCGCTCTTCACACTGGCGTAAGGGGATGTGCCCCCTTAACCCGTGAATGTATTTATTGCATGGGTGAGGGTAGGGATGGGCATCGGTGCAGATGCCAGCAATGCTTGCCATCGATCGGCATTCTGCACCCAGCCATTGATAGTGGGAAACTATTTGATGTATTGATGGATATCCATTAAAATTGACGGAATGGCCTGTGGAGCAATCCGAACTGGGGGGCGGGACTACCGGGTGTCAGAGCTATGTGCTCCACATGCCGAAAGTGGGACCTTGGTAAAAAAAAAAAAAGCTTGAGATTAAAGGGGGTGCGGACATGGATACCACAGGAACTCGTGGGTGCGAGGGGAGGAGATGCTGCCGGGAGATAGGGAGGGGGGCAGGGGCGAATTTAGGGGTCAGGCTGCCCCTAGGCACAACATTTTTGTCCCCCCCCCCCCATATGTATGTGTGTATATACATACATACATACATATACACACACACACAGCAGGACGCTGCTGCTGTCCCTGAAGACGGGGGAAACCTGGAAACATGTCGGTGTAATAAAGGACATTTTTATTCTGCAAAGTCTGAGTGAGTGCCACCTGCCTACCCACACTACAATAGACGTCTCTGGACTATCTTGGGGAGGCACCCCAGCAAGTAAGCTTTATAAATTTTAGGCAGCACTTGCTACTTTTAAGTTTGGACTGGTAAGGACCTCTGTCTATGCTGCTATATTCCCTGCCAATCCCGGAATTTGTCCCTTTCATTGTCACCCTGTCCGAATTGCCCCCAATATCTCCCTCCATTGGAGATCTACTTCCATCGCACCTCTGTGGTTCAACTATCCGCATTATTGTGAGGACCTTTCCACTAAACAGGAATTCGATCATCCTCCAGCGTGGGACCCACCACAGTGACCACCAGCAATCAGCGCATCCTAGTGAGGACTCCCCTATTGGGAACAAGATCATCCTCCAGCGTTTTTCTACACCATCCAGGACAGCCCACTGTCTATACCTTCCTATTGGGCAACTTCCAAGGAATTATAAGCCCTTCAATTCCAGGGACATACACGGCAGCTATCCAGAGACATAAGTATCACCTTACCTTGTCCAATTTTATTGTCATTATACTGTCATTATTCCATTTTTTATTATATATGTCAATTCAGCTGTTATTTTAACTTTATATATATTTCATTAAATTTGTAATATTCAATTGATCCATTTCTAGCGCTCCACAACCCTTTTTTTTTTTTAAGCTTTATAAATTTGCAGTTTTATCTGTGAATTTATGAGTGCCGGGTTCTCCTGCATGATATCTATCTATCTATCTATACACATACACACACACACACACATACACACATACATATACATACACACACACATACATACACACACACACATATCAGGAATTCCTGATGAAGGTTGAAATAAACCGAAACGTAGAATTCAGCACTTGTTTGGTGTATTATTGAATCTATGCCACCTTGCAGTGCCGCTCATAACTACTAGACTACACGATTTATTGGAGAAAGCACAGGGTGAAGTTGAAACTGACCACTGCGCAGGCGTGCCGGACACACTGTAACAATATATATATATATATATATATATAGGATCTTGGCAAAAAGGCGTCACTCGGAGTCTTGATATATCAAGACTCCGAGTGACGCCTTTTTGCCAAGATCCTGTATTTGGTTCACACACCTGGGAAGGCACCGGAGCAAGTTGCGGAGTTGTACATATTGGTGGAGTGCCGGACTCACCTCTCTGTCTATATATATATATATATATTTATTGTGACAGGAATCAAATGCATGGAAATAGTGGGAGTTATGGTAAAACCTACCTTCGAGTAACTTCCTTTCTCTGAGGTTCCTGCATCCACAGGGTTAACATCAGGGGTTGTAGGCGGATCCAGAGGACCGGGCACCAATTCTCCAAAGCTTTAGGCTTCATGCCCGGCTCCTCTCCCCTATAACCCCGCCTCCATGCTAGGCTTCATGCCCGGCTCCTCTCCCCTATAACCCCGCCTCCATGCTAGGCACCACGCCCGGCTCCTCTCCCCTATAACCCCGCCTCCATGCTAGGCTTCATGCCCGGCTCCTCTCCCCTATAACCCCGCCTCCATGCTAGGCTTCATGCCCGGCTCCTCTCCCCTATAACCCCGCCTACATGCTAGGCTTCATGCCTGGCTCCTCTCCCCTATAACCCCACCTCCATGCTAGGCTTCACGCCCGGCTCCTCTCCCCTATAACCCCGCCTCCATGCTAGGCTTCACGCCCGGCTCCTCTCCCCTATAACCCCGCCTCCATGCTAGGCATCATGCCCGGCTCCTCTCCCCTATAACCCCGCCTCCATGCTAGGCTTCATGCCCGGCTCCTCTCCCCTATAACCCCGCCTCCATGCTAGGCTTCACGCCCGGCTCCTCTCCCCTATAACCCCGCCTCCATGCTAGGCATCACGCCTGGCTCCTCTCCCCTATAACCCCGCCTCCATGCTAGGCATCACGCCTGGCTCCTCTCCCCTATAACCCCGCCTCCATGCTAGGCATCACGCCTGGCTCCTCTCCCCTATAACCCCGCCTCCATGCTAGGCATCACGCCTGGCTCCCCTCCCCTATAACCCCGCCTCCATGCTGGGCATCACGCCTGGCTCCCCTCCCCTATAACCCCGCCTCCATGCTGGGCATCACGCCTGGCTCCCCTCCCCTATAACCCCGCCTCCATGCTGGGCATCACGCCTGGCTCCTCTCCCCTATAACCCCGCCTCCATGCTGGGCATCACGCCTGGCTCCTCTCCCCTATAACCCCGCCTCCATGCTGGGCATCACGCCTGGCTCCTCTCCCCTATAACCCCGCCTCCATGCTGGGCATCACGCCTGGCTCCTCTCCCCTATAACCCCGCCTCCATGCTAGGCATCACGCATGGCTCCTCTCCCCTATAACCCCGCCTCCATGCTAGGCATCACGCCTGGCTCCTCTCCCCTATAACGCCGCCTCCATGCTAGGCATCACGCCTGGCTCCTCTCCCCTATAACGCCGCCTCCATGCTAGGCATCACGCCTGGCTCCTCTCCCCTATAACCCCGCCTCCATGCTAGGCATCACGCCTGGCTCCTCTCCCCTATAACCCCGCCTCCATGCTAGGCATCACGCCTGGCTCCTCTCCCCTATAACCCCGCCTCCATGCTAGGCATCACGCCTGGCTCCTCTCCCCTATAACCCCGCCTCCATGCTAGGCTAGTCAGTTTAGGGAGCAGGAAGCAGAAGGGGACAGAAGACAAAATACAGGCACGGTATATGTTCACTCATACAAGAGGAAAAGGGAGCCGATGACTAAGTTGCATGCCCCACATACATCAGGCTTTACAGGACGGGTGCCCTCAGAAACATGTGGACCGAGGACCACGTTACTGCCTTACACAGCTGCTCAAGCAAAAGTATAGAAGGAGGCAATGGCAGAGACCGCATGTCCTGATGAAATACCAGGAAAGGGGAACAACAGGACAAAAGCCCCCAAATCCGAAACCCTCCTAGCTGAGGTAATGGCCATCAGAAAGACTACCTTGGCCGCGAGCCACTTTAACTCCACCGAAGTTAAGGACTCAAATGGTGGCTCTGAAAGAGCTTCTAGAACCACTGACAAATCCCAAGGAGCCACCGGAGGTGTACAGGGGGGATGAATCCTGAGAACCCCCTGAAGGAACGTGCGTACATCTGGTAATGTAGCCCATCGTCTCTGGAACCAGACTGGCATTGCAGAGACCTGCACTCTTAGGAACGCCAGACGCAAACCCTTGTCCAGACCGCTCCGGAGGAAAGCTAACAGTCTTGCCAATTTCAATTGTTTGGCGACATGAGATCTTGCCCTGCACCAAGAGAAATAGGTGTGCCACACCCGATAATAGATTCGTGCCGAGGCCGGCTTACGGGCCTGAATCATTGTCTTAGCCACTTCCTTTTTAAGATGGCTGTTTCAAGAGCCACGCCATCACAGCTAGTGTCCTTGACTGAGCAGATCCTGTCATAGTGGTAACAGAAACGGAGGAGCAGCAGACAGATGAAATAGATCTGAAAGACAATCTGGGCCACGCAGGGGCCACCAGGATTAGGCTTCCCCCTTCCCGAGGAAGAAGAGATACTGGCAGATAAGCGTATGGAAGATGAAAGTTCCACGGTACGACCAGAGCGTCTGAATTCCACCTGTGGATCCCTGGCCCTTGAGCAAAACAGCAGCACCTTGTTGTTGTGACGAGACTCCATCAGGTCCACGTCCGGAGTGGCCCATCTTTTGGCTATTTGATGAAACACCTTGGGATGCAGCGACCTCTCCCAAATGATTGTCCCGGTGACTTAGAAAGTCGGACTCCCAATTCAGAATTCCCAGGAGGAACACCGCCGAGATGGCTGGCACAAGGCACTTGGCCCACTGGAGAATCCCCGATACCTCCCTCATGGCCTTTATACTTTTCATGCCCCCTTGATGGTTTATGTATGCCACTATGGTGGCATTGTCTGACTGGATCTGACCTGGTCTGCTCTGCACCAGATCCGCGCCAGCTGGAGTGCGTTGAAGACCACTCTTAGCTCCAAGATGTTTATTATTCGTTGCAAGGATCGGGTTTCTACTATGGCTCCCCAAACCCAGCAGACTTGCGCCTGTGATGAGGAGTACCCACTGCGGAATCCAAAAGGGCCTTCCCAACTGGAGGTGGGTCTTGGCGAGCCACCACCTCAGCGACGACTGGAATTCTGAGGTGAGACTCATCGTCCGGGAGCATATTGTCTGGGGACGTCCACCCCACCATGGCTAGGATCAGTCTCTGTAGAGGGTGAGAGTGAAATTGTGCCCATTTGACACCAACAGGCCTAAAATCTGCATTGCCCTGGTGTATCGTGACTCTCGGAAGGGGAAGGAAGTTCTGAATCCCAGCCTGCAGCTGCTGGCCCTTTTCCAGAGGGAGTATTAATCTCTGGATTTCCAAGTCTAACTGAGCTCCCAAATGTAACATCTGCCTGGACAGCACCATAGCAGATTTCATCCATCTATCAGCAATCCGTGAGTCTGTAGGAATTCTCAGCTGAAGGTGTTTGAGCAGCGTCTCCTGTGAACGGTCTAAAATCAATAGATTGTCCAGATGCGGGAGGACCCTGACATCCTAGGGAGGCTAGCATGACTGCCATAACCAAACCGCAGGAATCGTTGGTGAGACTGAGCGATGGGGACATGCAATTACGCATCTTGAATATTCAGAGATACCATGTAGCCCCCCCCCCCCCCCGGTTCCATTGCCAATACAATGGATCTTAGCGTTTCTGTGCAGAATTTTGACACCTTCACAAACTTGATCAGCGATTTCAGGTTTAGTATGGGTCTGAAAGATCCTGGCACAATATTCAGTATTTTGGGGTTTACCGGCTTTGTGAATTCCTGCTCTGCCTTTCTCTGCTCCATGCGGCTAACCAGCTCTGCGTAATGCTGGCCACACAGCAGACCAACTTTCCTCCAACCATTGGTTGGATGGAATAAAAACCTGGTTCTGTATAGGAGCAAATGTAATTCATAATTAAATCATTTGTTTCCCAAATCGGAAAATGGACAACAACTGTCACTCCTACCCCTTACACACTCGCAGAGCCGGGTCATACCCGGGAATGTGTTCCCGGGACTCTACCTGGGAATGTACCCTTTCACACTACACTCAGACCTGGGATCGACCCGGAACAGCCCCATTCACACTGATCCCGGGAAATCCCTGCAAATACACATGCATGTCATTAGAAATGTACTCCAGGGCTCTGAAAGATGACATCAGCATTTGTGAGCCCAAGAAAGCTCCATTCAGCAGCTTTTTTTAAAGTCCCGTGTACGGGACCATTCACACTGAACGCATCCCGGGTCGATTCTGGAATCTACCCAAGTCAGGACCTGGGTAGAATTCCCGGGATGTTCATCCCGGGATGTTCATCCCGGGATGTTCTTTCAAGACCCTTTCACACGGAGCTAAATCCCGGGTTGATGCGCGTTCATGTGCAAAAACCCAGGATATTTTTGCAAGTGTGAAAGGGGTCTCAATGTACTGTAGTTGGACCGATTTGATTTAAACAATTTCACTGAATGTTTTTGTCCATTCTCCTGAGTTTGTGAGCAAATTGCTTATTGCCATTTGCCCCCATACAGTACCAGATTTTTAGTCCAACCAACTAGTTAGATTGTTGGAGCAAAGTTGGCCAGCATTATGGAGCCCATACACGCTCCGTTCTGCGCGGTCTGTTCTGTACTATGAGATGCGCGCTCCCGCTGGTGGTGGGGGTGTAGGACCAGTGACGGGTGTCTGTCCACTAAAGTACCCAGCAGCTGAGTAAGTGCCACCCACGGAGGCTGTTGGGCCTGGGGTGCTGATGAGGAGGGTGCAGGAGACGGGCACCCTGCTCCCCCTCCCAGTCAGACAGTCCCGCTGGGTATGAACGTAGCAGTAGAGACTCTGCCGGCTGGTGTTCCTCACTCGCCATGTTAGCAGCTAGTTTAGGAACCCCGGTCACATGTGAGCCCTGTGACCCGCACGACTGCTTCCCCAGTACACCCGTCTTAGTAATGCAGAGATTATAGATTTATACACAGGAAAAACACATTAGAAATCCGCACATTTAGTCGCATACAGTAGAATATTAGCCCACACAAACCACTGTACATTGCGCTATGTCCAGTATATACCAGTACAGCCAGAGGCTGCGTGGGACAGCGAGTGCTGTAAAAACCTGTCAGCAGGCGGTGTTATTACAGGGGAGCAGCACCCAGTGATCCAGGAGTCTGCACAGCGGTGACGATGTCTGCTAGCTTCTATGAGGAGACAGATGGGGGGGGGGGGGGAGGGATCTGCAGCTACAGGTGCGCAGCAGCGAGGTGAACTGGCGCCTTAAGCTGGGGGGGGGGGGGGAGGGGCTACAGGCCAGCACCGCCTCCTCCTAAACTGAACTTCCCCCGCCGGTATAATGGAGCCTGATATAAAAGGGAGGACAGCTTCCTCGTTTATGGGGACTGCCTCCAGCCTGTGCTCCCTTACCATGGTGGGCCAGTGGAGTCCCTGCTGTGGGGGGCAGTGTCCACGCCAGCGCTGTGACCTGCTCACACAGAGTACACAGATTTATGCTCTGTAAGATTTATGTCCTGGAAGGTGTGATGTCCAGCGGTGCTGCACTGGGTCCCTCTCCCATCCACACTTCTGTGTACGCCCTGCAGGGTGACAGGAGGTAATGGATGCCGATGGGGAAGATGGAGTGGTAGCGATGCAGTTGGTATGACTACTAGCGCTAACCGCTCAGTGTAAAAATAGGAAAAATAAAGTTAAAAAGTAAAAAGCTTGGGATTCCTGTCAGGTAACCCCAGGAGAAAACACTGGTGCACCCGATTCCTGCAGGCACGAACGAAAAACTGACTGTCCTAGCAGGGAGGCGGGGTTATAGGGGAGAGGAGCCAGGCATGATGGGAAGCATCTAAAGCTTTGGAGAATTGGTGCCCAGTCATCTGGATTCACCTACAACCCCCAATGTTAACCCTGTGGGACCCAGGAACCCTGTAGAAGAAAAAGTCTGGTTCTTCACAACACAGGTACACTCAGGAGATCCCTAACGTAAACCCCACATTCACCCAGCCTATTGCCCAGCCACTTAAAGGCACTGGGAACACTGACCATCTGATCTGGACAAACATATAAAAGGACATAACAGGTGTTGTTAATTAGCAGACAGTAATTCACAATAGATCTTAGGAAACCCGGACTGGATCTCATTAGCTGCTGCTGCTCTAAATCCTGGACTATATCTTCCACATTCACCTCATGTGGTAATATGCTGTCCCTTCCACCCCAACTACTCTGGTGGAGTGAGAGCATTTTCGGATGAGATCTCTGCATTTCCCACCTCTAGTTGTGTCATCTGCCTGAGTACACAGCCCTCCACCACTTTCCAGAGGTCACCTATCTAATCATCTTTCTCCTGCCTTAGCTTCACTTGGAGGATCAGAACCTACAAACCTTCAGGATTATAACAGGAACTGATGGCTCCTGATGTAGGAGATACACCGGAGAGTGCGGGGAGGAGACTGGTCAGATCTCTGGGCTGGTAACAGTGACATGATGTGAGGGAGAGAGCAGGAGTATAATAGGGGCTGAAGGCTCCTGATGTATGAGATACACCAGAGTGTGCGGGGAGGAGACTGGTCAGATCTCTGGGCTGGTAACACACAGTGACATGATGTGAGGGGGAGAGCAGGAGTATAATAGGGGCTGAAGGCTCCTGATGTATGAGATACACCAGAGTGTGCGGGGAGGAGACTGGTCAGATCTCTGGGCTGGTAACACACAGTGACATGATGTGAGGGGAGCGCAGGAGTATAATAGGGGCTGATGGCTCCTGATGTATGAGATACACCAGAGAGTGCGGGGAGGAGACTGGTCAGATCTCTGGGCTGGTAACACACAGTGACATGATGTGAGGGGGAGAGCAGGAGTATAATAGGGGCTTATGGCTCCTGATGTATGAGATACACCAGAGAGTGCGGGGAGGAGACTGGTCAAATCTCTGGGCTGGTAACACACAGTGACATGATGTGAGGAGGAGAGCAGGAGTATAATAGGGGCTAATGGCTCCTGATGTATGAGATACACCAGAGAGTGCGGGGAGGAGACTGGTCAGATCTCTGGGTTGGTAACACACAGTGACATGATGTGAGGGGAGAGCAGGAGTATAATAGGGGATGATGGCTCCTGATGTATGAGATACACCAGGGAGTGCGGGGAGGAGACTGGTCAGATCTCTGGGCTGGTAACACACAGTGACATGATGTGAGGGGAGAGCAGGAGTATAATAGGGGCTGATGGATCCTGATGTATGAGATACACCAGAGAGTGCGGGGAGGAGACTGGTCCGATCTCTGGGTTGGTAACACAGTGACATGATGTGAGGGGAGCGCAGGAGTATAATAGGGGCTGATGGCTCCTGATGTATGAGATACACCAGAGAGTGCGGGGAGGAGACTGGTCAGATCTCTGGGCTGGTAACACACAGTGACATGATGTGAGGGGGAGAGCAGGAGTATAATAGGGGCTTATGGCTCCTGATGTATGAGATACACCAGAGAGTGCGGGGAGGAGACTGGTCAGATCTCTGGGCTGGTAACACACAGTGACATGATGTGAGGGGGAGAGCAGGAGTATAATAGGGGCTGATGGCTCCTGGTGTATGAGATACACCAGAGAGTGCGGGGAGGAGACTGGTCAGATCTCTGGGCTGGTAACACACAGTGACATGATGTGAGGGGAGAGCAGGAGTATAATAGGGGATGATGGCTCCTGATGTATGAGATACACCAGGGAGTGCGGGGAGGAGACTGGTCAGATCTCTGGGCTGGTAACACACAGTGACATGATGTGAGGGGAGAGCAGGAGTATAATAGGGGCTGATGGATCCTGATGTATGAGATACACCAGAGAGTGCGGGGAGGAGACTGGTCCGATCTCTGGGTTGGTAACACAGTGACATGATGTGAGGGGAGCGCAGGAGTATAATAGGGGCTGATGGCTCCTGATGTATGAGATACACCAGAGAGTGCGGGGAGGA
This sequence comes from Crinia signifera, assembly GCF_055691185.1. Lineage (NCBI taxonomy): Eukaryota > Metazoa > Chordata > Amphibia > Anura > Myobatrachidae > Crinia > Crinia signifera. Next base: position 4,482,386 of record NC_139222.1, on the reverse strand, counting down.
GACTGGTCAGATCTCTGGGCTGGTAACACACAGTGACATGATGTGAGGGGGAGAGCAGGAGTATAATAGGGGCTTATGGCTCCTGATGTATGAGATACACCAGAGAGTGCGGGGAGGAGACTGGTCAGATCTCTGGGCTGGTAACACACAGTGACATGATGTGAGGGGGAGAGCAGGAGTATAATAGGGGCTGATGGCTCCTGGTGTATGAGATACACCAGAGAGTGCGGGGAGGAGACTGGTCAGATCTCTGGGCTGGTAACACACAGTGACATGATGTGAGGGGGAGAGCAGGAGTATAATAGGGGCTGATGGCTCCTGATGTATGAGATACACCAGAGAGTGCGGGGAGGAGACTGGTCAGATCTCTGGGCTGGTAACACACAGTGACATGATGTGAGGGGAGAGCAGGAGTATAATAGGGGCTGATGGCTCCTGATGTATGAGATACACCAGTGAGTGCGGGGAGGAGACTGGTCAGATCTCTGGGCTGGTAACACACAGTGACATGATGTGAGGGGAGAGCAGGAGTATAATAGGGGCTGATGGCTGCTGATGTATGAGATACACCAGAGAGTGCGGGGAGGAGACTGGTCAGATCTCTGGGCTGGTAACACACAGTGACATGATGTGAGGGGGAGAGCAGGAGTATAATAGGGGCTTATGGCTCCTGATGTATGAGATACACCAGAGAGTGCGGGGAGGAGACTGGTCAGATCTCTGGGCTGGTAACACACAGTGACATGATGTGAGGGGGAGAGCAGGAGTATAATAGGGGCTGATGGCTCCTGGTGTATGAGATACACCAGAGAGTGCGGGGAGGAGACTGGTCAGATCTCTGGGCTGGTAACACACAGTGACATGATGTGAGGGGAGAGCAGGAGTATAATAGGGGATGATGGCTCCTGATGTATGAGATACACCAGGGAGTGCGGGGAGGAGACTGGTCAGATCTCTGGGCTGGTAACACACAGTGACATGATGTGAGGGGAGAGCAGGAGTATAATAGGGGCTGATGGATCCTGATGTATGAGATACACCAGAGAGTGCGGGGAGGAGACTGGTCAGATCTCTGGGCTGGTAACACACAGTGACATGATGTGAGGGGGAGAGCAGGAGTATAATAGGGGCTTATGGCTCCTGATGTATGAGATACACCAGAGAGTGCGGGGAGGAGACTGGTCAGATCTCTGGGCTGGTAACACACAGTGACATGATGTGAGGGGGAGAGCAGGAGTATAATAGGGGCTGATGGCTCCTGGTGTATGAGATACACCAGAGAGTGCGGGGAGGAGACTGGTCAGATCTCTGGGCTGGTAACACACAGTGACATGATGTGAGGGGGAGAGCAGGAGTATAATAGGGGCTGATGGCTCCTGATGTATGAGATACACCAGAGAGTGCGGGGAGGAGACTGGTCAGATCTCTGGGCTGGTAACACACAGTGACATGATGTGAGGGGAGAGCAGGAGTATAATAGGGGCTGATGGCTCCTGATGTATGAGATACACCAGTGAGTGCGGGGAGGAGACTGGTCAGATCTCTGGGCTGGTAACACACAGTGACATGATGTGAGGGGAGAGCAGGAGTATAATAGGGGCTGATGGCTGCTGATGTATGAGATACACCAGAGAGTGCGGGGAGGAGACTGGTCAGATCTCTGGGCTGGTAACACACAGTGACATGATGTGAGGGGGAGAGCAGGAGTATAATAGGGGCCAATGGCTCCTGATGTATGAGATACACCAGAGAGTGCGGGGAGGAGACAGGTCAGATCTCTGTAACGTGTTTATTACTCACTTGTGCTGATATCTGTAAGGATTTCCTCTTCCTTACACTGCTGATCACCCCTCACATACTTTTCTTCTTCTCCCTCTGTATCTTCTGCCTAAGAAAAATAAAATAAAAAAGTTTTTTTCTATTCAGAGTACACAGTATAATATCAGTGAATAAAACACACAACTTCTGTACAAATCATATAGTGACAGTTACTGTGGTATATTGGGAAGACCCTAAATCCCACCTACCTGATCCTCCTGTGAGGTCCTGTGATTCTCCTCCGTACAATCCTGGGAATACAGAGGACGGGGACATCTCTCTGGGGTATTCCTGTTACTGGCCCCATCTGTAGGAGACACACAGTGACTGAGGGCATGGTATATATGTGATTATCCTGGGAATACAGAGGACGGGGACATCTCTCTGGGGTATTCCTGTTACTGGGCCCATCTGTAGGAGACACGCAGTGACTGAGGACATGGTATATATGTGATTATACTGGGAATACAGAGGACGGGGACATCTCTCTGGGGTATTCCTGTTACTGGGCCCATCTGTAGGAGACACACAGTGACTGAGGACATGGTATATATGTCATTATCCTGGGAATACAGAGGACGGGGACATCTCTCTGGGGTATTCCTGTTACTGGCCCCATCTGTAGGAGACACACAGTGACTGAGGACATGGTATATATGTGATTATCCTGGGAATACAGAGGACGGGGACATCTCTCTGGGGTATTCCTGTTACTGGGCCCATCTGTAGGAGACACACAGTGACTGAGGACATGGTATATATGTGATTATCCTGGGAATACAGAGGACGGGGACATCTCTCTGGGGTATTCCTGTTACTGGGCCCATCTGTAGGAGACACACAGTGACTGAGGACATGGTATATATGTGATTATCCTGGGAATACAGAGGACAGGGACATCTCTCTGGGGTATTCCTGTTACTGGGCCCATCTGTAGGAGACACGCAGTGACTGAGGACATGGTATATATGTGATTATCCTGGGAATACAGAGGACGGGGACATCTCTCTGGGGAATCTCTGTTACTGGGCCCATCTGTAGGAGACACACAGTGACTGAGGACATGGTATATATGTGATTATCCTGGGAATACAGAGGACGGGGACATCTCTCTGGGGTATTCCTGTTACTGGCCCCATCTGTAGGAGACACACAGTGACTGAGTACATGGTATATATGTGATTATCCTGGGAATACAGAGGACGGGGACATCTCTCTGGAGTATTCCTGTTACTGGGCCCATCTGTAGGAGACACACACAGTGACTGAGGACATGGTATATATGTGATTATCCTGGGAATACAGAGGACGGGGACATCTCTCTGGGGTATTCCTGTTACTGGGCCCATCTGTAGGAGACACGCAGTGACTGAGGACATGGTATATATGTGATTATCCTGGGAATACAGAGGACGGGGACATCTCTCTGGGGTATTCCTGTTACTGGCCCCATCTGTAGGAGACACACAGTGACTGAGGACATTGTATATATGTGATTATCCTGGGAATACAGAGGACGGGGACATCTCTCTGGGGTATTCCTGTTACTGGCCCCATCTGTAGGAGACACACAGTGACTGAGGACATTGTATATATGTGATTATCCTGGGAACACAGAGGACGGGGACATCTCTCTGGGGTATTCCTGTTACTGGGCCCATCTGTAGGAGGCACACAGTGACTGAGGACATGGTATATATGTGATTATCCTGGGAATACAGAGGACGGGGACATCTCTCTGGGGTATTCCTGTTACTGGGCCCATCTGTAGGAGACACGCAGTGACTGAGGACATGGTATATATGTGATTATCCTGGGAATACAGAGAACGGGGACATCTCTCTGGGGTATTCCTGTTACTGGGCCCATCTGTAGGAGACACGCAGTGACTGAGGACATTGTATATATGCGATTATGATATGCTGGGTTTATATAGGGGACCCCCATACCTGCTCTCCCCTGTACAATAAATGTCTCCTCTTACCCAGTGATGTGAGGGTCCGGTGATTCTCCATCCGCACGTCCTTGTATAGACCCCTGTGTTCCTCTATATACTCCCCCTCCTGCATGGAGAGATAGACAGTGACATCTTATAGGCACCTGACACACACAATGATACAGTCATCACCCAGTCACATCCCCCAGTGTTACTGTATAACGCCCCATTCCCAGCAGTCACCTCTCTGGTCACATCCCCCGGTGTTACTGTATAACATCCCATTCCCAGCAGTCACCTCTCCGGTCACATCCCCGGTGTTACTGTATAACATCCCATTCCCAGCAGTCACCTCTCCGGTCACATCCCCCGGTGTTACTGTATAACGTCCCATTCCCAGCAGTCACCTCTCTGGTCACATCCCCCGGTGTTACTGTATAACGTCCCATTCCCAGCAGCCACCTCTCCGGTCACATCCCCCGGTGTTACTGTATAACGTCCCATTCCCAGCAGTCACCTCTCCGGTCACATCCCCCGGTGTTACTGTATAACGTCCCATTCCCAGCAGTCACCTCTCCAGTCAGCAGCTGAATGATCTTGTTGGTGAGTTCCAGGATCTTCTGGTCATTGTGCCTCTCGTGTATCAGTGAGTGAGGTGGAGGCACCGTGATGGGGCTCTGGGTCCTGCTTAGTCTTCCTGACACACGGGGACGGCTGCTGGGTGTCTCACACTCACCGGGTGTCTTCTTCACTACTGTGTAATCCTGTGTATTGGGGGAGACAACAAATATCATTATATACAATCCCAGATCACATAATCTCCCCGGTCATGTTCCTGTATTATTACTATAGATATAAGTGATGTCACTGTCACCACCCTGTATTATTACTATAGCTATATGTGATGTCACCGTCACCTCCCCGGTCACGTCCCTGTATTACTATAGATATAAGTGTAGTCACTTTCACCTCCTCGGTCACGTCCCTGTATTATTACTATAGATATAAGTGATGTCACTGTTACCTCCCTGGTCACGTCCCTGTATTATTACTATAGATATAAGTGATGTCACTGTCACCTCCCTGGTCACATCCCTGTATTATTACTATAGATATAAGTGATGTCACTGTTACCTCCCCGGTCACCTCCCTGTATTATTACTATAGATATAAGTGATGTCACTGTCACCTCCCTGGTCACCTCCCTGTATTATTAATATAGATATAAGTGATGTCACTGTCACCTCCCCGGTCACCTCCCTGTATTATTACTATAGATATAAGTGATGTTACTGTCACCTCCCCGGTCATATCCCTGTATTATTACTATAGATATAAGTGATGTCACTGTCACCTCCCTGTATTATTACTATAGATATAAGTGATGTCACTGTCACCTCCCCGGTCACGTCCCTGTATTATTACTATAAATATAAGTGATGTCACTGTCACCTCCCCGGTCACCTCCCTGTATTATTACTATAGATATAAGGGATGTCACTGTCACCTCCCCGGTCACCTCCCTGTATTATTACTATAGATATAAGTGATGTCACTGTCACCTCCCCGGTCACCTCTCTGTATTATTACTATAGATATAAGTGATGTCACTGTCACCTCCCCGGTCATGTCCCTGTATTATTACTATAGATATAAGTGATGTCACTGTCACCTCCCCGGTCACATCCCTGTATTATTACTATAGATATAAGTGATGTCACTGTCACCTCCCCGGTCACGTCCCTGTATTATTACTATAGATATAAGTGATGTCACTGTCACCTCCCTGTATCATTACTATAGATCTAAGTGATGTCACTGTCACCTCCCCGGTCACGTCCCTGTATTATTACTATAGCTATAAGTGATGTCACCGTCACCTCCCCGGTCACGTCCCTGTATTACTATAGATATAAGTGATGTCACTGTCACCTCCCCAGTAACGTCCCTGTATTATTACTATAGATATAAGTGATGTCACCGTCACCTCCCCGGTCACGTCCCTGTATTACTATAGATATAAGTGATGTCACTGTCACCTCCCCGGTCACGTCCCTGTATTATTACTATAGATATAAGTGATGTCACTGTCACCTCCCTGTATTATTACTATAGATATAAGTGATGTCACTGTCACCTCTCTGTATCATTACTATAGATCTAAGTGATGTCACTGTCACCTCCCCGGTCACATCCCTGTATTATTACTATAGATATAAGTGATGTCACTGTCACCTCCCTGTATCATTACTATAGATCTAAGTGATGTCACTGTCACCTCCCCGGTCACGTCCCTGTATTATTACTATAGATCTAAGTGATGTCACTGTCACCTCCCCGGTCACATCCCTGTATTATTACTATAGATATAAGTGATGTCACTGTCACCTCCCCGGTCACGTCCCTGTATTATTACTATAGATATAAGTGATGTCACTGTCACCTCCCCGGTCACATCCCTGTATTATTACTATAGATATAAGTGATGTCACTGTCACCTCCCTGTATCATTACTATAGATCTAAGTGATGTCACTGTCACCTCCCCGGTCACGTCCCTGTATTATTACTATAGATATAAGTGATGTCACTGTCACCTCCCCGGTCACATCCCTGTATTATTACTATAGATATAAGTGATGTCACTGTCACCTCCCTGTATTATTACTATAGATATAAGTGATGTCACTGTCACCTCCCCGGTCACGTCCCTGTATTATTACTATAGATATAAGTGATGTCACCGTCACCTCCCCTGTCACATCCCTGTATTATTACTATAGATCTAAGTGATGTCACTGTAACCTCCCCGGTCACATCCCTGTATTATTACTATAGATATAAGTGATGTCACTGTCACCTCCCCGGTCACGTCCCTGTATTATTACTATAGATATAAGTGATGTCACTGTCACCTCCCCGGTCACGTCCCTGTATTATTACTATAGATATAAGTGATGTCACTGTCACCTCCCCGGTCACATCCCTGTATTATTACTATAGATATAAGTGATGTCACTGTCACCTCCCCGGTCAGCAGGTAGATGATCTCCAGGGTGATAGTTATTATCCTCTCAGTCCTGGGACTCCTGTCCGTGTCCATCCTCAGGGAATCAGTGAGAATACAGAACGTGTGACGTGTAATAAAGACTCTGGTTCCTCACAGCTGGAGCGCCTAGGAATAAGTATAATACATATAACATGTCACAGAGAGCACATGTAACACAGATATGTAACACGGAGTCACCAGTAAGTCTTCCCTTTCCCCCAGGTTTGTGCAGCTCCTCCTGTATAATAATAATAATAATAATAATAATAATACCAGGACACCAAAGGCTGCTCCCCCTGTATAATACCAGGACACCACAGGCTGCTCCCCCCTGTAAAATAATAATACCTGGACACCACAGGCTGCTCCCCCTGTATATTAATAATAATAACAGGACACCACAGGCTGCTCCCCCTGTATATTAATAATAATAACAGGACACCACAGGCTGCTCCCCCTGTATATTAATAATAATAACAGGACACCACAGGCTGCTCCCCCTGTATAATAATAATATTAACAGGACACCACAGGCTGCTCCCCCAGTATAATAATAACAGGACACCACAGGCTGCTCCTCCTGTATAATAATAACAGGACACCACAGGCTGCTCCCCCAGTATAATAATAACAGGACACCACAGGCTGCTCCTCCTGTATAATAATAACAGGACACCACAGGCTGCTCCCCCTGTATAATAATAACAGGACACCGCAGGCTGCTCCCCCTGTATAATAATAATATTAACAGGACACCACAGGCTGCTCCCCCAGTATAATAATAACAGGACACCACAGGCTGCTCCTCCTATATAATAATAACAGGACACCACAGGCTGCTCCTCCTGTATAATAATAACAGGACACCACAGGCTGCTCCTCCTGTATAATAATAACAGGACACAACAGGCTGCTCCCCCAGTATAATAATAACAGGACACCACAGGCTGCTCCCCCAGTATAATAATAACAGGACACCACAGGCTGCTCCCTCTGTATAATAATAACAGGACACCACAGGCTGCTCCCCCTGTATAATAATAACAGTACACCACAGGCTGCTCCCCCTGTATAATAATAACTGGACACCACAGGCTGCTCCACCTGTATAATAATAACAGGACACCACAGGCTGCTCCCCTTGTACAATTACCTGATGTCTCCTCCGAGTCCTCCCTGCTCCTTCCCTCCGGCGTGACCCGGATGTTGTTATAGGCACAGGGGGCGGGGATTAGGCCGGTTGTCACGTGATACACAGAGCTAGATTGAAACGTAGATGCTGGACGCGGAGACCCAAACAGCGATGGAACGCGGAAGTAGTGTGGAACGCACAGACCGGAAGTGGTCTGTCCCGGGCTCCGGAGGTGTCCCGCTGCAGAGGGCTCCGGCCTGGGGTTCCCAGCTGTGTGTGTGGAGGATGATTAGTGATATAGGGGGCGGTATATGAGTGCAGGACCCCCCTCCCCCGCGGTGACTGCTCTGCATGGTAACCCCTTAGTGACCAGACTTCCTGTTACCATGGTAGTGAGTGTCCCCATAGTGTGTGTATGCTGGGAGGCCTATGGTGGCACTGTGCAGCCAGCTACATTGTGTACAGCTGGTGATGTCCCCTGACAGATGGTGATACCCTTGTTCTGTCTGTGTGATGTGCTCATTGTCCCTGTGCCCCCTGTGTGTCACCGTCCTGTGCCCCCTGTGTGTTACCGTCCTGTGCCCCCTGTGTGTTACCGTCCTGTGCCCCCTGCGTGTTACCGTCCTGTGCCCCCCTGCGTGTTACCGTCCTGTGCCCCCTGTGTGTTACTGTCCTGTGCCCCCCTATGTGTTACCATCCTGTGCCCCCCTGTGTGTTACCGTCCTGTGCCCCCTGTGTATTATCGTCCTGTGCCCCCCTGTGTGTTACCGTCCTGTGCCCCCCTGTGTGTTACCGTCCTGTGCCCTCCCAGTGTGTTACCGTCCTGTGCCCCCCTGTGTGTTACTGTCCTGTGCCCCCGCCTCTGTGTTACCTTCCTGTGCCCCCCTGTGTGTTAGTGCTGTACTCCCTGTGTTACCGTCCTGTGCCCCCCCGTGTGTTACCGTCCTGTGCCCCCTGTGTGTTACCATCCTGTGCCCCCGCTGTGTGTTACCATCCTGTGCCCCCCATGTGTGTTACCATCCTGTGCCCCCGTGTGTTACTGTCCTGTGCCCCCCTGTGTGTTACCATCCTGTGCCCCCGCTGTGTGTTACCATCCAGTGCCCCCGTGTGTTACTGTCCTGTGCCCCCCTGTGTGTTACCGTCCTGTGCCCCCTGTGTGTTACTGCCCTGTGCCCCCGCTGTGCTTCCAGTGTCCCCTCTCCATACCTCCCAACATGACCCTCTCCAGGAGGACACATTGCTCTGCTCCTGGACTTTCCTCCTAATGTATGATTGCCAGCACCTGTGTTGAACTAGTTAATTGATAAGAAAGCTGCTTTAACACAGGTGGAGAGGGGCATGCTGAGAGGTATGCCTCTGTGTGTTACTATCCTGTGCACCATACAGCCGGACACAGTGTTACATTGTTACACACTGCTGCTGATTGCTGCTATGTTTATATATATATATATATACAGCAGGTATTTTATAGATGCACTCACCAGGGCTTCAATAAAAGACATTTACTATCTCACATGGGTCATACATCAATGTTTCCACCGCGCCCCAGGCTGCCTTTTTCAAGACACCACCAGTAATCGCCACCAACAAGCAAGCTTGTACACATCCATACCACAGGAGGCCGCCCTGGATGCCATGAGACACTTCTTGTGCAATGTGGAGGAAAACTTTGGCTTTTATATTGATCTATATTTAAAACTCTTGAAACTTCTGTTGACACAAAATTAGTTTTTTTCGCTTTTCGATGGTGTCTTGTATCTGCAGACGTCCGGATGTGCTATGGGTGCGGCAGTTGCCCCGGCATATGCCAGTGTTTTTATGTTTCAATTTGAAGAGGCGCATTTTTTTTGAACATCAGTATGCCCAGCACATCCGGACGTTTTGCAGATACACTTTTTGAGGAGATGATGTCTGACATTAATACAGCAGGCTCACCGATTAAATTCACCTACAGATCAAGTGGTGAGTCTATTGACTTTCTCGATGTATTGTTATCTCTAATACCCCTTTTACACCAAAAACCCTGGTTGGACCCTGGTCTTTGAACGCTGGAGTATCCAGGGTCTGACCCTGCTTTATACCCCATTTACACAGCACTTTGACCTGGGTCCGACCTGGGTCTGCACCATTTACACTGAACCTGGGTCAGCCCTGCCTTAAATATTATATATATAATATTTATATAATATATATATATATATATATATATATATATATATAGATGGGGCATGCCTCATCCTGGCTGGCGAATCGCCAGAACGTCCCCGCTGGCGGTCCAACAGCAGCCTCGCCAGCCGTCAGACTGAGACGGCTGGCCGACGGAAACCCTGTCCGTCTCCGCCTCAGGGAGACGGACAGGGTTAGGGGGGGGGGGGTGCGGGCAGGCGGCGGGGACCCCGGGTTACCGCCGACAAGCCGGCGGGGACCCGGGGGAGCGGATGGAAGCGCCGTCGGAAGGGGATGCGCGCGCCTCTCGTGCGCGCGTGTCCCCTTCTGGCCATCGATACGGCGCTGGCAGGGGGTTGGCGGCTGGCGTCCCCATCGCCATCCCCTGCCAAGATGGGACCTGCCCCATCTGTATATATACACATTATATTTATATAAATATATATATATATTTATAGAAAGATATAATATATATATATTTATCAATTATATATATATATATATATATATAATTACTACTGTTTGAATACAATGGGTAGATGGGGAGTGATGTCCCCGGGTGCTGGGAGGAGGGGGGGTCCCTGTGGCTGCTGAGGGGAGGGGGGTACCTGTCAGCCTGAGGTCGGAGCTCACTCAGCGGAGAAGATGATGTGCGCCGCTGCTGTACCACCCCCCGCAGCCGCGAAGTTCCTTTGGCGAATGTACAGTCAGTGGGGGGGGGGGGGTCCCTCTGGCGCATGGGAACTAGTACTAGTTCATATGCGCTGGAGGGACCACCGACACTGACTGTACATTTGCCGCAGGGACCGGCTGCCGGGGGTGGTACAGCAGCGGCGCACATCATCTCCTCTGCTGAGCTCCGACCGCAGGCTGACAGGTACCCCCCTCCCCTCAGCAGCAGCAGGGACCCCCCTCCTCCCGCAGCAGCTGGGCACATCTTCCCCAGCGCTGCACGCGGTGGACCCGCTGTGGGTGCCTGCACCCGGATTGGGACCATTTACACCGCCATTTACACGGGTCCTATACAGGTTCTACCCAGGTCAGGGCCTGGGTAGAGGACCCGTGTAAATGGACACGGATATACCCCATTTACACCGCCGATGATCCGGGTCTGACCCGCAGCTGACCCGGATATTTCGGCGCTGTGTAAAAGACCTCCACCTCTCATTTCCGAATAGAAACAGATCGTAATACGCTTTTGTTATCTAGTAGCCATCTTTCACCTCCCCTAAAAAAGGGTTTACCCTTTCCCCAGATGGTTAGAGCTATGCATGACGGGGATAAAGTGAAAAAAGAATTAGACCTTATCGCTAAATTCAGACAAAGGGATTAATTTACACATTAAAACCATTAGTAGCAGCTAAAGAGGGAGCCTGGAGAGTGAACAGACAAAATCTTCTTATACCTGATATTCAAAATAAAATTACTAAAGGGGCAGATAATTTGCCTTTTATCTCCACTTACGATTCATCCAGTTCCGCCATCCCTACCGCCAGCAACGCGTTATGGCCGATATTAGTGACCGATAAAGAGCTACCGTGCTTTAAGAAATTGACGGGCAGATTTATTAAGCTCGGTGAAGTGATAAACTGTCTGGTTTTTATCACCGGCCAATCAGCTCCTACCTGTTATTTTTCAAACCAAGCCTGTAACTTCACAGGTAGGAGCTTAATAAATCTGCCCCTGAGACCTTTGAGGTCTCAAACTTACATGACATGTTGGTTCATACCGATATCTCAGGTTTTGATGGTTCTGACCGTGGAAGGGATAGAATGGCAAAATGACTGCGCCTTGAAGGGAACTGGATTTTCAGGCTAGGGATGGCCATCGTTGCCTTTGCCATCGATGGCAAAAGTGAAACTGGACCAATTAAAATGTGGGGGTTGGGGGCGGAGCTATGCTCCATGTCCCGGCACTTTAGGGGAAAAAGCAAAAAAGAAACTATTCGTTTAAGCTTAACATCGATGGTGGGAAACCATCTGGTTCTCCCCCATCGATGGCAAAACTATTTGACACCAGCCATAAACCATCGATGATTTATAATCATCGATGGTCAATGGCCATCCCTACTTGATACGGTATCCCCGCGTGGCCTGAATGAAAGAACCGTGTGGAGCGTCTTAATATGACGAGTTCTATATATACTTATATATATTTATATTTCTGTTTATTATGGCACAATGCAATGTGCTGGATGTGTTGTCAAACCGCAAGTTTACTGTTATTTGTATTTATTTAGAGTTTATGTCTGAATTTGCTGCTCTGTAAATATGTCTATCTGGTGACTGTCTATATATTTTGTACGGTGGTAGTATAGTACAGGGGGCATCAGGGAGAACCCCGGAGAGGAGACTGTCAGCATCACTTCTGGGGGCGGAGCCTGATGGAGACATCATCAGTACCTGCCCCAAGTGGGTCTCCAATGAGGGGGCGGAGCTAAATATGATCGATTTGCATATTTAGCCCCGCCCATTCCACAAAAAAACCCCGCAAATTGCGGCGATTCAAGCTTCTTCTGCACCCAGGTACATGAGGGGGGAAAGGGACCACCCTAATCCGGGAGAGTTGCCCACCTTTCCTGGACCCGGGAGGGGGACCCAATTTTCGGGATCCTCCCGGCCATTCCAGGAGGGTTGGCAACCCTGGTATAGATAGATAATTAGTATAGTATTTAGATTATTGTATGTACAGCTGCATTTTCCATGTGACTGGGTAGTCGGCGCCATGAGCCAGCGTCTGGTTGCCGGGATACTATGACTGCGGGGGGTGAGAGCCACTGATGTCATCTCTATGTGTCCTGGCGCTGGATTGGAAGTGGGTGGGAGTCACTGACATACGCCGGAGGTGATCTCGGTGGCCGGTGGGCAGTATTATGAGCTAGCGTCTGGTTGCCTGGATACGAAGAGACGACTGCTGGGGTGAGCGCCGCTGACAGTGTCCCCATGTGTCCTGGCGCCATGCGCGATGCTTTATTTTAGTCCTTAGGGTATGAGGAATTATCCCTATACTAGCAAGCTCGCTCAAAGCAAATGCTTCGAAATCTAGTCTGCTACCTTGTGATCACCTCTGTGTTTGTGCCGTTTATAAATCATACAATGTGATTTCCTGGTTCTGTTTCCCCACCTTCTGCCTCTCGCAGCTGAAGCGTACCTATGGTGGAAATTACACACCTCTCCCATCTTTATAAGTGGGTCAACTTGCACAACGGTGGCTGTCCAAATACTTTTTTGCCCCAATATAATATATATATGATTTGAAAATGAACACAGGCGATTGATAGGATCAAGTCAGTAGTTACAAGTAGTTACAGGTTGAACTCGATGGACTAATGTCTTTTTTCAGCCTTAATTGCTATGTTACATACAATGGATGAGAAATAAAAGGGATTCTTTATTTCCAGCAGGTAGACAGCATACAGGTGATCACAGCTTACACATCCACATCACAACTTAGCAGGTAATACACAGACGTCACAGCTTACACACCACATCACAACTTAGCAGGTAATACACAGACTTCACACGTGGGTGCAACAATCCAGAGGTCAAAAGCATAGTCCCCACACCTCAAGCCTATTGCCCAGACACTAACAGGCATTGGGAACACTGAACCTCTGCCCTCAATAGATAACAGCAAACCACTGGTGTTGTTAATGAGCCAAACTACATTGCAGATCTTAGGAAAAACCTGGACTGGATCGAATCATTCCTGCTGCTGCTGCTGCTCTAAATCCCGATCCTGCTGTTCCATATACAACTATTACTGTCATTGCCATACTACCTATACAAGAACATTGGTTGTGACATGCTAGAAAGTATACTGAAGTGATCCGGGTGTACCCTGTAATCACCACAACAGCAGCACCACATCGATTCATATCGAAGTTTAACAACATATTTTACTATACTCCACCAATTTTATATATAAATAATGGTTTAATTATATTATTTTATTATTAAAATAATAACGTCAATAAATAGTCTGAAACAGGAGACATACTATTACTGAGGGGTTTTGGGGATAAAATATTCTCTTACAAACACACAAAGTACCACCTGAACAACCCCACTTACTCCGGACATGGAAGCGGCCTCTCCCCCGTGTGACTTCTCCGATGAGTAACAAGATGCGACTTCTGTCTAAAACATTTCCCGCACTCAGAACAAGGAAACGGCCTCTCCCCTGTGTGAGTTCTCTGATGTCTGTCAAGAATTGATTTCTGTGTAAAACATTTCCCACACTCAGGACATGGAAATGGTGTTGCACCTGTGTGACTTCTCTGATGTCGAATAAGATGCGATTTCTGTGCAAAACATTTCCCACATTCAGAACATGGAAATTGCCTCTCCCCTGTGTGACTTCTCTGATGTCTACTAAGAAATGCTTTCTGTGTAAAACTTTTCCCACACTCAGAGCAGGGAAATGGTTTTTCTCCTGTGTGTTTTCTCTGATGTCTAACAAGAAATGATTTATGTGCATAACATTTCCCACACTCGGAGCACGGAAATAGCTTATCGCCTGTGTGAGTTCTCTGATGTGTAACAAGATTTGATTTTAGAGTAAACCATTTCCCACACTCAGAGCATGGAAACAGCTTCTCACCGGTGTGACTTATCTGATGTGATACAAGATAGGATTTCTGTGTAAAACATTTCCCACATTCTGAGCATGAATACGGTTTCTCGCCCGTGTGACTTCTCTTATGTACAACAAGAACTGATTTCTGTGTAAAACATTTCCCACACTCCGAGCAAGAATACGGCTTCTCGCCGGTGTGACTTCTCTCATGTAAAACAAGAACTGATTTCTGTGTAAAACATTTCCCACACTCTGAGCACGAATACGGCTTCTCGCCTGTGTGATTTCTCAGATGTCTAACAATAGATGATTTCACTGTAAAACATTTCCCACACTCAGGACATGGAAATGGCCTCCCACCTGCCTTAGCTAGCTGATGGGTAATAAACTCTGTGTTCTGTGTAAAACATTTGGCAGCTGTATAAGATGTACCAATGTCAGAGTTATCAGAAGAACATTCCCCATAATCAGAAGGATCAGATGATATATCCGCATGGTGATGTGCTGGGTGTATAACTTGGGTAAGAGAGATTTCTTCTGGAGACTCTCCGGTGACGTTTCTTTCTTCTATCTCACCATCTGGAGACAAAACGAGATGATCCTCTAAGACATTCCGGCTGTTACATCCATCTGCTGGGAATAACATACATTTATGGAAATAGAAATGTTTTCCCACAACAAGTTTCATTTCTCAATAAAGACTTTGTTGAAATATCCCCAAATTGTGATGAAATAGGCAGATGTTGGAGTAATATATAAATTATTAGCGGGCATCGATATACTGATCCCCAGCAATGGTATAAAAAGCTGACCTACCCAATAAAATGTAATCCATTAGCCCCAACCAAAAGCTATTTTCCATATACTCCAGAGTGAAGATGGAGAAGGAAAGAGTGTAATCAGGGGAGGGGGAAACAGAGGGCGAGGCCACCAACACGTTTCCTGCCTTGGTGGCACTTTGCGAAGGATGTACAAGCTGGTACCTCTACTAGTATAAATCTTTAAATAAAACTTTATTGTTCCTCAGTTATAATCAGGAAGTCACTGCATATGATGTCAATAAAATCTTATGTTTTCAATAAAATCAGGCGGCAAACACACATGAAATCTCCGGAGGGGAATTAGAAAAAGATCAACAAAATGCAGACAATCCTCGAACAATACTTTCTCTTCCTTTCAAGGGATACAAATTGTCACCGCAACACTTATATCTGGTGCGTGTAGGGTCCTGCCCATCCACATAGGAACCACCTTGGGGGAGGAGCCTTTACTACTTCATGTAGCACACCTGTTGGCATCTCCTGTGGTTTGGTCCATAACCTCAGGAGATGTGTTACACTCAATGTATTCCTATGGTCTCCAGATCTCCAGGAGGGTAGTAGGGCGTTCTGGCCATCACGCCTGCCCGGACTGAAGATTGTACCCATCCTCCTTACATGTAGAGGGGGACACGGTCTACTTAAAATAACTGCTCTAAAGAATAAACAAAGACCTAGTGCTTCATGATCTCCCAGCTTTCTGTGAGGCAATGGTGTGGTCCGAGGTCTGCCCAGTGCATTATGGGTCTCATGTTCCCCAGAAGAAGGTCCTCGCATCTCCAGTGAGATCTGAAGGTTCCCAAAGGAGGGGGATCTGGATCCCTTTCCCATATTTGCTTAATTGTTCCAAGTTTTTGCTTCCATGTATGTTCATGGTTCGGGTCTGGTGCTCATTTTACCCTGAATCGAGGGTCTGGGACTCTTTTATAAAATGAGTGGGTCCCCTAGCCCCCTTGCCACCCTCTACCCTGTGCTCCCTCTCCACTTGCCTCCTCTCCCCTAACCCCCTTTTTCCCCTTGCCCCTTATTTCGCCAGTCCCCGTAATCCCTTGTGCTCTCTCTACCCCTGCCCCCTCTCCCATGCTCTCTCTCCCCACTTGCCCCCTCTCACTTACAAGATGGGGAGGAGGGGGGGCGGGGCACTGTCACATGAGGGGTACTCTGCTCCTCTTAACACATCTAGTGGGGCTTAATTACTGGCTGTCATGTCGCCACAGGCCAGTCATCTCAGGATGCTCTGGCGCAACATGGGAGGTGTAATCTTTCCAGAGATCAAATGACTTTATTACACCAATTCACAGCGACTTTACTCCTCACATGACTTCGAATCCTGCAGGAGAGAACCCTACTTAATCCATTCCCTGCCACCTGCTCATTGCCATTACAATGTACAGACAGAGCGGGGAGGAGACTGGTCAGATCTCAGGGCTGTTAACACACAGTGACATGATGTGAGGGGGAGAGCAGGAGTATAATAGGGGCTAATGGCTCCTGATGTATGAGATACACCAGAGAGTGCGGGGAGGAGACTGGTCAGATCTCTGGGCTGGTAACACACAGTGACATGATGTGATGGGGAGAGCAGGAGTATAATAGGGGCTAATGGCTCCTGATGTATGAGATACACCAGAGAGTGCGGGGAGGAGACTGGTCAGATCTCTGGGCTGGTAACACACAGTGACATGACGTGAGGGGGAGAGCAGGAGTATAATAGGGTCTGATGGCTCCTGATGTATGAGATACACCAGAGAGTGCAGGGAGGAGACTGGTCAGACCTCTGGGCTGGTAACACACAGTGACATGATGTGAGGGGAGAGCAGGAGTATAATAGGGGCCGATGGCTCCTGATGTATAAGATACACCAGAGAGTGCGGGGAGGAGACTGGTCAGATCTCTGGGCTGGTAACACACAGTGACATGATGTGAGGGGGAGAGCAGGAGTATAATAGGGGCTGATGGCTCCTGATGTATCAGATACACCAAAGAGTGCGGGGAGGAGACTGGTCAGATCTCTGGGCTGGTAACACACAGTGACATGATGTGAGGGGGAGAGCAGGAGTATAATAGGGGCTGATGGCTCCTGATGTAGGAGATACACCAGAGAGTGCGGGGAGGAGACTGGTCAGATCTATGGGCTGGTAACACACAGTGACATGATGTGAGGGGGAGAGCAGGAGTATAATAGGGGCTGATGGCTGCTGATGTATGAGATACACCAGAGAGTGCGGGGAGGAGACTGGTCAGATCTATGGGCTGGTAACACACAGTGACATGATGTGAGGGGGAGAGCAGGAGTATAATAGGGGCTGATGGCTGCTGATGTATGAGATACACCAGAGAGTGCGGGGAGGAGACTGGTCAGATCTCTGGGCTGGTAACACACAGTGACATGATGTGAGGGGAGAGCAGGAGTATAATAGGGCTGATGGCTCCTGATGTATCAGATACACCAGAGAGTGCGGGGAGGAGACTGGTCAGATCTCTGGGCTGGTAACACAGAGTGACATGATGTGAGGGGGAGAGCAGGAGTATAATAGGGGCTGATGGCTGCTGATGTATGAGATACACCAGAGAGTGCGGGGAGGAGACTGGTCAGATCTCTGGGCTGGTAACACACAGTGACATGATGTGAGGGGGAGAGCAGTAGTATAATAGGGGCTGATGGCTCCTGATGTATGAGATACACCAAAGAGTGCGGGGAGGAGACTGGTCAGATCTCTGGGCTGGTAACACACAGTGACATGATGTGTGGGGAGAGCAGGAGTATAATAGGGGCTGATGGTTCCTGATGTATGAGATACACCAGAGAGTGCAGGGAGGAGACTGGTCAGATCTCTGGGCTGGTAACACACAGTGACATGATGTGAGGGGAGAGCAGGAGTATAATAGGGCTGATGGCTCCTGATGTATCAGATACACCAAAGAGTGTGGGGAGGAGACTGGTCAGATCTCTGGGCTGGTAACACACAGTGACATGATTTGAGGGGGAGAGCAGGAGTATAATAGGGGCTGATGGCTCCTGATGTATGAGATACACCAGAGAGTGCAGGGAGGAGACTGGTCAGATCTCTGGGCTGGTAACACACAGTGACATGATGTGAGGGGAGAGCAGGAGTATAATAGGGCTGATGGCTCCTGATGTATCAGATACACCAAAGAGTGTGGGGAGGAGACTGGTCAGATCTCTGGGCTGGTAACACACAGTGACATGATGTGAGGGGGAGAGCAGGAGTATAATAGGGGCTGATGGTTCCTGATGTATGAGATACACCAGAGAGTGCAGGGAGGAGACTGGTCAGATCTCTGGGCTGGTAACACACAGTGACATGATGTGAGGGGGAGAGCAGGAGTATAATAGGGGCTGATGGCTGCTGATGTATGAGATACACCAGAGAGTGCGGGGAGGAGACTGGTCAGATCTCTGGGCTGGTAACACACAGTGACATGATGTGAACTCTGTAATGTGTTTATTACTCACCTGTGCTGATATCTGTAGGGATTTCTTCCTCCTTATACTGCTGATTGCCCCTCACATACATCTCTTCTCCTCCCTCTGTATCTTCTGCCTTCATATCAGTCACATACGTCTCTTCTTCTCCCTCTGTATCTTCTGCCTTCATATCAGTCACATACGTCTCTTCTTCTCCCTCTGTATCTTCTATCTTGATAACAGTCAGGAATTCACCCTAAATTAAGACAATAATATTACAAAGTATAATATCAGTGTATAATACACACAGCTTCTGTACAGATCATATAGTTACATTCACTTTGGTACATTGGTGAGTCCCTAAATCCCACCTACCTGATCGTCTTGTGGGGTCCTGTGATTCTCCTCTGTACAATCCTGGGAATACAGCGAACGGAGACACCTCTCTGGGGTATTCCTGTTACTGGGCCAATCTGTAGGAGACACACAGTGACTGAGGACATGGTATATATGTGATTATCCTGGGAATACAGAGGACGGGGACATCTCTCTGGGGTATTCCTGTTACTGGTCCCATCTGTAGGAGACACGCAGTGACTGAGGACATGGTATATATGTGATTATCCTGGGAATACAGAGGACAGGGACATCTCTCTGGGGTATTCCTGTTACTGGGCCCATCTGTAGGAGACACACAGTGACTGAGGACATTGTATATATGTGATTATCCTGGGAATACAGAGGACGGGGACATCTCTCTGGGGTATCTCTGTTACTGGGCCCATCTGTAGGAGACACGCAGTGACTGAGGACATGGTATATATGTGATTATCCTGGGAATACAGAGGACGGGGACATCTCTCTGGGGTATTCCTGTTACTGGCCCATCTGCAGGAGACATGCAGTGACTGAGGACATTGTATATATGTGATTATCCTGGGAATACAGAGGACGGGGTCATCTCTCTGGGGTATTCCTGTTACTGGGCCGTTCTGTAGAAGACACACAGTGACTGAGTACATTGTATATACATGATTATCAGATGCTGGGTGTATATAGGGGACCCCCATACCTGCTCTCCCTGTACAATAAATGTCTCCTCTTACCCAGTGATGTGAGGGGCCGGTGATTCTCCATCATCACGTCCTTGTACAGACCCTTGTGTTCCTCTATATACTCCCCCTCCTGCATGGAGAGATAGACAGTGACATCCTGACACCTTATAGGAAACTGACACACAATGGTATAGTCATCACCCAGACATATTCCCAGCAGTCACCTCTACGGTCACATCCCCCGGTGTTACTGTATAACGTCCCATTCCCAGCAGTCACCTCTCCTGTCACATCCCCCGGTGTTACTGTATAACGTCGCATTCCCAGCAGTCACCTCTCCGGTCACATCCTCCGGTGTTACTGTATAACGTCCCATTCCCAGCAGTCACCTCTCCGGTCACATCCCCCGGTGTTACTGTATAATGTCCCATTCCCAGCAGTCACCTCTCCGGTCACATTCCCCGGTGTTACTGTATAACGTCCCATTCCCAGCAGTCACCTCTCCGGTCACATCCCCCCGGTGTTACTGTATAATGTCCCATTCCCAGCAGTCACCTCTCCGGTCACATCCCCCAGTGTTACTGTATAATGTCCCATTCCCAGCAGTCACCTCTCCGGCCACATCCCCCGGTGTTACTGTATAACGTCCCATTCCCAGCAGTCACCTCTCCGGTCACATCCCCCGGTGTTACTGTATAACGCCCCATTCCCAGCAGTCACCTCTCCTGTCACATCCCCCGGTGTTACTGTATAACGCCCCATTCCCAGCAGTCACCTCTCCGGTCACATCCCCCGGTGTTACTGTATAACGCCCCATTCCCAGCAGTCACCTCTCCGGTCACATCCCCCGGTGTTACTGTATAACGCCCCATTCCCAGCAGTCACCTCTCCTGTCACATCCCCCGGTGTTACTGTATAACGCCCCATTCCCAGCAGTCACCTCTCCGGTCACATCCCCCGGTGTTACTGTATAACGTCCCATTCCCAGCAGTCACCTCTCCGGTCACATCCCCCGGTGTTACTGTACAACGTTCCATTCCCAGCAGTCACCTCTCCGGTCACATCCCCCGGTGTTACTGTATAACGTCCCATTCCCAGCAGTCACATCTCCCAGTGTTACTGTAGAATGATCCAGGACACCACAGGCTGCTCCCCCTGTATAATAACAGGACACCACAGGCTGCTCCCCCTGTATAATAACAGGACACCACAGGCTGCTCCCCCTGTATAATAATAATACCAACAACAGGACACCACAGGCTGCTCACACTGTATAATAATAAGAGGACACCACAGGCTGCTCGCACTGTATATTAATAATAATAGGACAACACAGGCTGCTCCCCCTGTATAATAATAACAGGACACCACAGGCTGCTCTCCCTGTATAATAATAACAGGACAACATAGGCTGCTCCACATGTATATTAATAATAATAACAGGACACCACAGGCTGCTCCCCCTGTATAATAATAATAACAGGACACCACAGGCTGCTCACACTGTATAATAATAACAGGACACCACAGGCTGCTCGCACTGTATATTAATAATAATAGGACAACACAGGCTGCTCCCCCTGTATAATAATAACAGGACACCACAGGCTGCTCTCCCTGTATAATAATAATAACAGGACAACATAGGCTGCTCCACATGTATATTAATAATAATAACAGGACACCACAGGCTGCTGCCACTGTATAATTACCTGATATCTCCCCTCTGCTACTTCCCCTTTGTGACCCGGATGTTGTTAAATGCACATGGGGCGGGGATTAGGCCGGATGTCACGTGATACACAGAGCTAGAGTGGACCGCAGACGCTGAACGCCAAATCCAAAACAGTGATGAAACGCGGAAGTAGTGTGAAACGCACAGACCGGAAGTGGCGTGTCCCGGGCTCCGGAGGTGTCCCCGCTGCAGAGGGCTCCGGCCTGGGGTTCCCAGCTGTGTGTGTGGAGGATGATTAGTGATATAGGGGGCGGTATATGAGTGCAGGACCCCCCTCCCCCGCGGTGACTGCTCTGCATGGTAACCCCTTAGTGACCAGACTTCCTGTTACCATGGTAGTGAGTGTCCCCATAGTGTGTGTATGCTGGGAGGCCTATGGTGGCACTGTGCAGCCAGCTACATTGTGTACAGCTGGTGATGTCCCCTGACAGGTGGTGATATCCCTGTTCTGTCTGTGTGATGTGCTCATTGTCCCTGTGCCCCCTGTGTGTTACCGTCCTGTGCCCCTCTGTGTGTTACCATCCTCTGCCCCCCTGCGTGTTACCGTCCTGTGCCCCCCTGTGTGTTACCGTCCTGTGCCCCCTGTGTGTTACCGTCCTGTGCCCCCCTGTGTGTTACCGTCCTGTGCCCCCCCTGTGTGTTACCGTCCTGTGCCCCCCCTTTGTGTTACCGTCCTGTGCCCTCCCTGTGTGTTACCGTCCTGTGCCCCCCTGGTTGTTACCGTCCTGTGCCCCCCCTTTGTGTTACCGTCCTGTGCCCTCCCAGTGTGTTACCGTCCTGTGCCCCCCTGTGTGTTACCGTCCTGTGCCTTCCTGTGTGTTACCCTCCTGTGCCCCCCTGTGTGTTACCGTCCTGTGCCCCCCTGTGTGTTACCGTCCTGTGCCCCCCGTGTGTTACCGTCCTGTGCCCCCCCGTGTTTTACCGTCCTGTGCCCCCCCGTGTGTTACCGTCCTGTGCCCCCCTGTGTGTTACCGTCCTGTCCCCCTCCCGTGTGTTACCGTCCCGTGCCCCCCGTGTGTTCCCTTCCTGTGCCCCCCTGTGTGTTACCGTCCTCTTCCCCCCCTGTGTGTTACCATTCTGTGCCCCCTGTGTGTTACCGTCCTGTGCCACCCTGTGTGTTACCGTCCTGTGCCCCCCTGTGTGTTACCATCCTGTGCCCCCCCGTGTGTTACCTTCCTGTGCCCCCCCCGGGTGTTACCGTCCTCTGCCCCCCCTGTGTGTTACCATCCTGTGCCCCCTGTGTGTTACCGCCCTGTGCTCACCTGTGTCTTACCGTCCTGTGCCCCCATGTGTTACCGCCCTGTGCCCACCCCGTGTATTGCCGTTCTGTGCCCCTCTGTGTTACCGTCCTGTGCCCTCCCCTGTGTGTTACTGCCCTGTGCCCCCCCCCCTGTGTGTTACAGTCCTGTGGCCCGTCTGTTACCGCCCTGTGCTCCCCCTGTGTGTTACCATCCTGTGCCCACCCCATGTATTGCCGTTCTGTGCCCCCCGTGTGTTACAGTCCTGTGCCCCCCGGTGTGTTACTGCCCTGTGCTCCCCCTGTGTGTTACAGTCCTGTGCCCCCCCCCTGTGTGTTACTGCCCTGTGCTCCCCCTGTGTTACAGTCTTGTGCCCCCCCCCTGTGTGTTACTGCCCTGTGCGTTACCATCCTGTGCCCCCCTGTGTGTTACAGTCCTGCGCCCCCGTGTGTTAACGTCCTGTTCCCCTCGACGTCACATGATATCAGTGTTCCCCCAAAATCTAGTCTACTGTACTCAGGGCAATCTCTCTTACCTATGACAGTCTCTCCTGGACCGTATCACCCCCCGCACACCACCCGGACTCTGTACTCAGGGCAGTCTCTCTTACCTATCGCAGTCTCTCCTGGACCGTCTCCCCCCTGCATACCACCCGGACTCTGTACTCAGGGCAGTCTCTCCTACCTATGGCAGTCTCTCCTGGACCGTCTCCCCGCACACCACCCGGACTCTGTGCTCAGGGCAGTCTCTCTTACCTATGGCAGTCTCTCCTGAACCGTCTCCCCTCACACACCACCCGGACTCTGTACTCAGGGCAGTCTCTCTTACCTATGGCAGTCTCTCCTGGACCGTCTCCCCCCCCGCACACCACCCGGACTCTGTACTCAGGGCAGTCTCTCTTACCTATGGCAGTCTCTCCTGGACCGTCTCCCCTGCACACCACCCGGACTCTGTACTCAGGGCAGTCTCTCCTACCTATGGCAGTAGTCTCTCCTGGACCGTCTCCACCCTGCATACCACCCGGACTCTGTATTCAGGGTAGTCTCTCCAGGACCGTCTCCCACCCGGACTCTGTATTCAGGGCAGTCTCTCCTGGACCGTCTCCTCTCGCACACCACCCGGACTCTGTACTCAGGGCAGTCTCTCTTACCTATGGCAGTCTCTCCTGGACCGTCTCCCCCCGCACACCACCCGGACTCTGTACTCAGGGCAGTCTCTTTTACCTATGACAGTCTCTCCTGGACCGTCTCCCCCGCACACCACCCGGACTCTGTACTCAGGGCAGTCTCTCCTACCTATGGCAGTCTCTCCTGGACCGTATCCCCCGCACACCACCCGGACTCTGTACTCAGGGCAGTCTCTCCTACCTATGGCAGTCTCTCCTGGACCGTCTCCCCCCGCACACCACCCGGACTCTGTACTCAGGGCAGTCTCTCTTACCTATGGCAGTCTCTCCTGGACCGTCTCCCCCTGCACACCACCCGGACTCTGTACTCAGGGCAGTCTCTCTTACCTATGGCAGTCTCTCCTGGACCATCTCCCCCCGCACACCACCCGGACTCTGTACTCAGGGCAGTCTCTCTTACCTATGTCAGTCTCTCCTGGACCGTCTCCCCGCACACCACCTGGACTCTGTACTCAGGGCAGTCTCTCCTACCTATGGCAGTCTCTCCTGGACCGTCTCCACCCTGCATACCACCCGGACTCTGTATTCAGGGCAGTCTCTCCTGGACCATCTCCTCTCGCACACCACCCGGACTCTGTACTCAGGGCAGTCTCTCTTACCTATGTCAGTCTCTCCTGGACCGTCTCCCCGCACACCACCTGGACTCTGTACTCAGGGCAGTCTCTCCTGGACCGTCTCCACCCTGCATACCACCCGGACTCTGTATTCAGGGCAGTCTCTCCAGGACCGTCTCCCACCCGGACTCTGTACTCAGGGCAGTCTCTCCTGGACCATCTCCTCTCGCACACCACCCGGACTCTGTACTCAGGGCAGTCTCTCCTGGACAGTCTCCCCCCGCACACCACCCGGACTCTGTACTCAGGGCAGTCTCTCTTACCTATGGCAGTCTCTCCTGGACCATCTCCCCCGCACACCACCCGGACTCTGTACTCAGGGCAGTCTCTCTTACCTATGACAGTCTCTCCTGGACCGTCTCCCCTCGCACACCACCCGGGCTCTGTACTCAGGGCAGTCTCTCTTACCTATGGCAGTCTCTCCTGGACCATCTCCCCCGCACACCACCCGGACTCTGTACTCAGGGCAGTCTCTCCTACCTATGGCAGTCTCTCCTGGACCGTCTCCCCCGCACACCACCCGGACTCTGTACTCAGGGCAGTCTCTCTTACCTATGGCAGTCTCTCCTGGACCGTCTCCCCCGCACACCACCCGGACTCTGTACTCAGGGCAGTCTCTCTTACCTATGGCAGTCTCTCCTGGACTGTCTTCCCCCCGCGCACCACCCGGACTCTGTACTCAGGGCAGTCTCTCTTACCTATGGCAGTCTCTCCTGGACCGTCTCCCCGCACACCACCCGGACTCTGTACTCAGGGCAGTCTCTCCTACCTATGGCAGTCTCTCCTGGACCGTCTCCCCCCGCACACCACCCGGACTCTGTACTCAGGGCAGTCTCTCTTACCTATGGCAGTCTCTCCTGGACCGTCTCCCCACGCACACCACCCAGACTCTGTACTCAGGGCAGTCTCTCTTACCTATGGCAGTCTCTCCTGGACCGTCTCCTCCCGCACACCACCCGGACTCTGTACTCAGGGCAGTCTCTCTTACCTATGGCAGTCTCTCCTGGACCATCTCCCCCCCGCACACCACCCGGACCCTGTACTCAGGGCAGTCTCTCCTCGACCGTCTCCCCCGCACACCACCCGGACCCTGTACTCAGGGCAGTCTCTCTTACCTATGGCAGTCTCTCCTGGACTGTCTTCCCCCCGCACACCACCCGGACTCTGTACTCAGGGCAGTCTCTCTTACCTATGGCAGTCTCTCCTGGACCGTCTCCCCCCGCACACCACCCGGACTCTGTACTCAGGGCAGTCTCTCTTACCTATGGCAGTCTCTCCTGGACCGTCTCCCCCCGCACACCACCCGGACTCTGTACTCAGGGCAGTCTCTCTTACCTATGGCAGTCTCTCCTGGACCGTCTCTCCCGCACACCACCCGGACTCTGTACTCAGGGCAGTCTCTCTTACCTATGGCAGTCTCTCCTGGACCGTCTCCCCGCACATCACCCAGACTCTGTACTCAGGGCAGTCTCTCCTGGACCATCTCCCCCCCGCGCACCACCCGGACCCTGTACTCAGGGCAGACTCTCTTACCTATGGCAGTCTCTCCTGGACCATCTCCCCCCCGCGCACCACCCAACTCTGTGCTCAGGGCAGTCTCTCCTACCTATCGCAGTCTCTCCTGGACCGTCTCCCCCCACACACGTGATACGGTCATTGGGTCACCACCCAGTAGGTCGAAATGGGTTAGGTATAAAGGGTCATTAGGTCGAGACAGGGTCATTAGGTCGACATATGTTTTTTTTTACTGTTTTTTGAGCCGACATGTGCCGACAGGCGGTATTTCATGCCCTACCATCCACTAGAGAATGGTGGAAGAATAAAATAGTGTGCTGAGCGCAGCGAAGCATCGTGCCCGAAGCACGCGGTGGTACTTTTTTGTTTTTGTTGACTGTGTCGACATAAGGGTAAAAAAAAAAAACTTACCCATGTCGACCTAATGACCCGGTCAGTCAACCTAGACTCATGTTGACCGTCCTGCATGTCGACCTAATGACTAAAAACTTGCTGGTGACCAACTGATCCGCACTCTTCTCCTTTGTGGAAAGTAGTAACATGTTACACACTGCACCTGTGATATTGGGCATGCCAACGTTAGCAGACATGTGGTGAGAGTAAACATATGTGTGTGTCTATGTCTGTGTGTGTCTAGGTGTATGTCTATGTGTGTCTGTGTGTGTCTATGTGTATGTGTGTGTCTATGTGAATGTCTGGGTCTGTGTGTCTGTGTGTGTGAGGATTGTAATATTTCTACATATAAAAACATAATGAATTTACTAATGTTATTATTTTGCTCTTTTCATGTTTGATGAACAAATACAGAGAGAACTGAGGAGGGGCCTAAGAAGGCACAAGGTGGAGGAAGTCAAGGAGGAGGCCCCCCCCCCCAACCCCCTACTTGACCATCTCCCACCCAAAACCGCCCTATTCTTCCTACACCCCATCCCAAGCTCCCTATACCCCATCCCCCCAATCAAAATCCAACCCTTGTTTCCTACACCCCATCCCCTTAATCTTCCCATTCCCCCACCCAAAGGCCAACCCATGGATCCACACCACCAGCCATCCAATATGTGGATTCCTTAAAGCAAACTGGCACAGGAGGACATAACATTTCTGTATGTATATGATGAGCCGGGCCATAAGTACTAATATTCTATGTATGTATGTGTGTGTGTATACAGTATGTATGTGTGTGTATATACAGTATGTATGTGTGTGTATATACAGTATGTATGTGTGTGTATATACAGTATGTATGTGTGTGTATATACAGTATGTATGTGTGTGTATTTATGTGTCACGGACCCACCGGTCGCTCCTCCACATATATCAATCTGAGCAGGTCCGGCCGTGACTGGTGTTCGCTTTGGACACACAAGTCCCCTCTACGAGGTACACTGCCACCAGCAAAGCCTGATTTAGCGCTTTCAAATTGTGCAAGGGGTGCCTTGCTGCCCCTGACCACACAATACAGTATAAAAAAGGTAAGGTTGACCGCTCTCCTTTGGCTTACGTCTTTAGAACACAAAATCAGGACTGGAATTATGTAGGATTTATTCCAAGAAATACTACAGAGCTTTAGTGATAAAAGAAGGTTACAAAGATTTTAAAAGTGCACACAGAAGAAATACAACTCAAATAAAATAAAAGGGAATTAAAAAGACAGAAATGTATCTTACACCCAAGTACTGCTTCGTATACCTGTGCACACTCCCTCATCCCTCCCACCTTTGGGATTTTGACCATTTCCCTGCTGGACACTAGTGAATGTCCCTAGATAATTGATCTTCAATCTACATTATGAATTGGTCCACTGCTTTGATCCTAACTCCAGAGTACTATACAGATGGTTACAGTGCTTACCCTCTGCAGGGGGAAATTGCAGGCAGCCCTCCTTCAGGTCACATTACGTTTACACGCATAATACAAGACATGTCCTGATCTCACACATAGGGCGGTATTCAATGTGAACACCTGCGAGGTGCAGCGAATCCTTTTTTGGATTCGCTGCACATTTGCCACGTTCCGGAGCCGGCGGGCTCCGGTATTCAACGAGTCAGGGGCAGCGAGCCCCTGACTGGCGAATATGAGCTCCTGCGGCGATTGCCGCAGGGAGCCTGAGGACGGTGCCAGGCAGAGAGATGGTAGTCTCTCTGCCTAGCCCAGACCTTTGTGGGGGGTTAGGTGGGCTCCCCGGGTGCCAGGCAGCACAGGCTGCCCCCCCGGGGGTGCCAGCAGGGGGGCGTATATTCACTACACACGATCGTGCAGTGAATATATGAATATGTAATGAGCGGCTCAGCTCCGGCGCCCCCTGCTGGCTGCTGTGAAAAAAAATATATATATTATTTTTAAAATTAAATATATATTCATGTGCTTACAGCACATGAATAAAAATAGCATGCCCCTCCTCAGAATAAAATTCCTGATTTTTTGACACCAAATGTAAAAAACAAAACACTTTATTTTAAAAGTTCACATTCCACTTCTCCATAAAAAGATAGCGATTGCTACTCGGTGAATCATGGCGAAAAAAACCTTCAAATGTATTCGCCATGTGGTCATTGAATAGGGTGATTCACCGTTTTTGTCAGAAATTCGCCAAACAGCACAAATTCGCCATAAAAACCTGGCGAATCAGGCTCATTGAATACCGCCCATAATAATAGCAGACATGATTGTACAAACATACCAGATACAATGTGTGTGGTAATAAACGTTGTACGGCTGTGTTTGTATAGGGTAGTATTGTGTGGACATGATTGTCAGTGTGTAAATGAGATGTGTCACTTACAGTACATGACATCCCTACCACAGTGTGTGCTGAAGCCAAATGAGGTCATAGTGGTTTATTAATAACAGAGTCACAAACATTTCAGCAACACATGTAGGTATAAAAGCCCGTTACACGTGGGAAGGTATTTTTATTAGAACGCAATAGGGGACTAATATGTATATACATTACACACGGCGAAATCATCCCCAGAACCGGCTCAGGGAGAAGTGATCACAGACAATAACTCATTTCATTACATGCGATATAGACAATGAGGTCAGACCATAGATATAACTGACGTGTAGGGATGAGCGGTCACATGGGTTGTGTGTGTGTGTCTGCCTACAGGATCGGCGTGGGGGGGGGGGGTAGCTGTGTGTGTGTGTCTGCCTACAGGATCGGGGGGGGGGGGGATAGCTGTGTGCGCATGTCTGCCTACAGGATCTGGGGGGGGGTAGCTCTGTGCGTGTGTCTGCCTACAGGATCAGGGGGGGTATAGCTGTGTGCGTGTGTGTCTGCCTACAGGATCGGGGGGGGGGGGGGGGGATAGCTGTGTGCGTGTGTCTGCCTACAGGATCGGGGAGGGGGATAGCTGTGTGCGCGGGTCTGCCTACAGGATCAGGGGGGGGATAGCTGTGTGCGTGTGTGTCTGCCTACAGGATCAGGGGGGGGGGGGATAGCTGTGTGCGTGTGTGTCTGCCTACAGGATCGGGGAGGGGGATAGCTGTGTGCGTGTGTCTGCCTACAGGACCGTGGGGGGGGGGGACACAGCTGTGTGCGTGTGTCTGCCTACAGGATAAGGGGGGGGGGGATAGCTGTGTGCGTGTGTCTGCCTACAGGATCGGGGGGGGGGGGGGGGGGGAGCTGTGTGCGTCTGCCTTCAGGATCGGGGGGGGGGGGGGGATAGCTGTGTGCGTGTGTCTGCCTACAGGATCGTGGGGGGGGGGGGGGGGGGGGGGACACACAGCTGTGTGCGTGTGTCTGCCTACAGGATCGGGGGGGGGGGGGATAGCTGTGTGCGTGTGTCTGCCTACAGGATCAGGAAGGGGGGGGATAGCTGTGTGCGTGTGTCTGCCTACCGCTTCGCATGACTGCGTGCGACTACCGTTGGCACGGGCGCGTGCGAACATGTGCGAATCAACCAGAATAAGGTCCCGAGTCTCACCACTTTCTGGTCTTATTTGTATTAGGCTCCCGGGAGTGTTATCAGGGAGGACGGACCTGAGGAATAGGGGGTATAGTTACCATGTGGGAGGAGTCTTCTAGTGGCTGCACCGTGGGTGGTTACTGGTGGTAAGAGGGAGTCCGCCATTGGCCAGGACCCGGTCAGTGATGACACAGTAAGAGCAGGCGCCCGGTCACACCCCGGCTTATGTATTTCATTTACAATAATTAGGATAATACATAGAAAGTGTCAGGAAGAGTCTGTTCTTACTGACGCTTATTTCTGGGGTAAAAGATTCTCACTGCAAACACATAAAGAGCCTGAACATGGGTACATTCCCCTATATCCATGCGCAGAGCCGAAACATCAGTCTCTGGACCGAATTCAGCTCTGGATGAAGTAAATCACCCCCAAAATCCATTCTCTTACTCAGAGCATAGAAGAGGCCTCTCCCCTGTGTGATTTTTCTTTATGTTTATCAAGATGTGCTTTCCGTGTAAAACATTTCCCACACTCAGAACATGAATATGGCTTCTCTCCTGTGTGACTTCTCTGATGTACAACAAGATCTGGTTTCCGTGAAAAACATTTCCCACACTCAGAGCATAAAAATGGCCTTTCACCTGTATGATATCGCTGATGTGCAATAAGAAATGGTTTCCGTGAAAAACATTTCCCACACTCAGAGCATGGAAATGGTCTTTCACCTGTGTGACTGCTCTGATGTCTAACAAGAGCTGATTTCTGTATAAAACCTTTCCCACACTCAGAACATGAATATGGCTTCACTCCTGTGTGACTTCTCTGATGTGCAGTAAGATGTGATTTATCTGTAAAACCTTTCCCACACTCAGAGCATGGATATGGTCTCTCACCTGTGTGATATCGCTTATGTACAACAAGATGCGCTACCTGTGTAAAACATTTCCCACACTCAGAACATGAAAATGGCCTCTCACCTGTGTGACTTTTCTTATGATTAACAAGAGTTGTTTGATGTGTAAAACTTTTCCCACACTCAGAACATGAATATCGCCTCTCTCCTGTGTGAATTCTCCGATGTGTAGCAAGATGTGAATTCTCTGTAAAACTTTTTCCACACACAGAGCATGAATATGGCTTCTCACCTGTGTGATATCTCTGATGTGAAACTAGATGCGCTTGATGTGTAAAACATTTCCCACACTCAGAACATAGAAATGGCCTCTCTCCTGTGTGGCATCTCTGATGTCCAACAAGATATGATTTTCGTTTAAAACATTTCCCACACTCAGAACATGGAAATGGCCTCTCTCCAGTGTGACATTTCTGATGTCTAACAAGAGCTGATTTAGCTGTAAAACATTTCCCACACTCAGAGCATTCATATGGTCTCTCACCTGTGTGATATCGCTGATGTGCTATAAGTACTGGTTTCCGCGAAAAACATTTCCCACACTCAGAACATGAAAATGACTTCTCCCCTGCGTGTGTTCTCTGATGGTTAGCAAGATGTGATTTCCATGTAAAGCATTGCCCACACACAGAACATGGATATGGCCCCACATCTGCCTTAGCTGGGTGATGGGTAATAAGCTCTGTGTCCTGTGTAAAACATTTCCCATCTATAGTAGAGGGAGATATTGTATCTTCTGTAAAAGCTGTAACACTATCAGAGTTATCAGGACAATACTGCACATGATCAGGGGAAGCAGGTAACACATGTCCACGGTAACTTGCTGGGAGTATAACTGGGGTAAGAGGGATTTCTTCTGGAGAATCTCGCCTGACATTTCTTTCTAATATTTCAACATCTGGATATAAACGAGATGATCCTCTGAGACATTCCGGCTGTTACATCCATCTGCTGGGAATTACATACATATATGGAAATAGAAGAGTTTTCCAAAACAAGTTTCATTTCTCAATAAAGACTTTGGTGAAGTATCCCCAAATTGGCATCAAATGGGCAGATGTTGGAAAAATATATAAAATCATTAGCTGACGCTAGTATACGGATATTGATATAAAGATATATACTGTACAATGTGACAATCCAGCATGTCACCTACTACACACACACCGACCTAAATCATAGTTCTTGTGTCACTTTATCCACAGTAATTCTTTGTTTTGTTCAATAGAACTTCCATGGGAAATTGCAGATTGTTATATCACACCAGAGATTGTGGGGAGGAGACTGGTCAGATCTCTGGGCTGGTAACACACAGTGACATGATGTGAGGGGGAGAGCAGGAGTATAATAGGGGCTGATGGCTCCTGATGTATGAGATACACCAGAGAGTGCGGGGAGGGGACTGGTCAGATCTCTGGGCTGGTAACACACAGTGACATGATGTGAGGGGGAGAGCAGGAGTATAATAGGGGCTGATGGCTCCTGATGTATGAGATACACCAGAGAGTGCGGGGAGGAGACTGGTCAGATCTCTGGGCTGGTAACACACAGTGACATGATGTGAGGGGAGAGCAGGAGTATAATAGGTGCTGATGGCTGCTGATGTATGAGATACATCAGAGAGTGCGGGGAGGAGACTGGTCAGATCTCTGGGCTGGTAACACACAGTGACATGATGTGAGGGGAGAGCAGGAGTATAATAGGTGCTGATGGCTCCTGATGTATGAGATACACCCGAGAGTGCGGGGAGGAGACAGGTCAGATCTCTGGGCTGGTAACACAGTGACATGATGTGAGGGGGAGAGCAGGAGTATAATAGGTGCTGATGGCTGCTGATGTATGAGATACATCAGAGAGTGCGGGGAGGAGACTGGTCAGATATCTGGGCTGGTAACACACAGTGACATGATGTGAGGGGGAGAGCAGGAGTATAATAGGGGCTGATGGCTGCTGATGTATGAGATACATCAGAGAGTGCGGGGAGGAGACTGGTCAGATATCTGGGCTGGTAACACACAGTGACATGATGTGAGGGGGAGAGCAGGAGTATAATAGGGGCTGATGGCTCCTGATGTATGAGATACACCAGAGAGTGCGGGGAGGAGACTGGTCAGATCTCTGGGCTGGTAACACACAGTGACATGATGTGAGGGGAGAGCAGGAGTATAATAGGTGCTGATGGCTGCTGATGTATGAGATACATCAGAGAGTGCGGGGAGGAGACTGGTCAGATATCTGGGCTGGTAACACACAGTGACATGATGTGAGGGGAGAGCAGGAGTATAATAGGGGCTGATGGCTCCTGATGTATGAGATACACCAGAGAGTGCGGGGAGGAGACTGGTCAGATCTCTGGGCTGGTAACACACAGTGACATGATGTGAGGGGAGAGCAGGAGTATAATAGGTGCTGATGGCTGCTGATGTATGAGATACATCAGAGAGTGCGGGGAGGAGACTGGTCAGATATCTGGGCTGGTAACAACAGTGACATGATGTGAGGGGGAGAGCAGGAGTATAATAGGGGCTGATGGCTCCTGATGTATGAGATACACCAGAGTGCGGGGAGGAGACGGGTCAGATCTCTGGGCTGGTAACCCACAGTGACATGATGTGAGGGGAGAGCAGGAGTATAATGGGGGCCGATGGCTCCTGATGTATGAGATACACCAGAGAGTGCGGGGAGGAGACTGGTCAGATCTCTGGGCTGGTAACACACAGTGACATGATGTGAGGGGAGAGCAGGAGTATAATAGGTGCTGATGGCTGCTGATGTATGAGATACATCAGAGAGTGCGGGGAGGAGACTGGTCAGATATCTGGGCTGGTAACACACAGTGACATGATGTGAGGAGAGAGCAGGAGTATAATAGGGGCTGATGGCTCCTGATGTATGAGATACACCAGAGAGTGCGGGGAGGAGACTGGTCAGATCTCTGGGCTGGTAACACACAGTGACATGATGTGAGGGGGAAGCAGGAGTATAATAGGTGCTGATGGCTCCTGGTGTATGAGATACACCAGAGAGTGCGGGGAGGAGACTGGTCAGATCTCTGGGCTGGTAACACACAGTGACCTGATGTGAGGGGAGAGCAGGAGTATAATAGGGGCTGATGGATCCTGATGTATGAGATACACCAGAGAGTGCGGGAGGAGACTGGTCAGATCTCTGGGCTGGTAACACACAGTGACATGATGTGAGGGGGAGAGCAGGAGTGTAATAGGGGCTGATGGCTCCTAAAGTATGAGATACACCAGAGAGTAGGGGGATGAGACTGGTCAGATCTCTGGGCTGGTAACACACAGTGACATGATGTGAGGGGGAGAGCAGGAGTATAATAGGGGCTGATGGCTCCTGATGTATGAGATACACCAGAGAGTGCGGGGAGGAGACTGGTCAAATCTCTGGGCTGGTAACACACAGTGACATGATGTGAGGGGGAGAGCAGGAGTATAATAGGGGCTGATGGCTCCTGATATATGAGATACACCAGAAAGTGTGGGGAGGAGACTGGTCAAATCTCTGGGCTGGTAACACACAGTGACATGATGTGAGGGGGAGAGTAGGAGTATAATAGGGGCTGATGGCTCCTGATGTATGAGATACACCAGAAAGTGTGGGGAGGAGACTGGTCAAATCTCTGGGCTGGTAACACACAGTGACATGATGTGAGGGGGAGAGCAGGAGTATAATAGGGGCTGATGGCTGCTGATGTATGAGATACACCAGAGAGTGCGGGGAGGAGACTGGTCAGATCTCAGGGCTGGTAACACACAGTGACATGATGTGAGGGGGAGAGCAGGAGTATAATAGGGGCTGATGGCTGCTGATGTATGAGATACACCAGAGAGTGCGGGGAGGAGACTGGTCAGATCTCTGGGCTGGTAACACACAGTGACATGATGTGAGGGGGAGAGCAGGAGTGTAATAGGGGCTGATGGCTCCTAAAGTATGAGATACACCAGAGAGTGCGGGGAGGAGACTGGTCAGATCTCTGGGCTGGTAACACACAGTGACATGATGTAAGGGGGGAGCAGGAGTATAATAGGGGCTGATGGCTCCTGATGTATGAGATACACCAGAGAGTGCAGGGAGGAGACTGGTCAGATCTCTGGGCTGGTAACACACAGTGACATGATGTGAGGGGAGAGCAGGAGTATAATAGGGACTGATGGCTGCTAATGTATGAGATACACCAGAGAGTGTGGGGATGAGACTGGTAAGATCTCTGGGCTGGTAACACACAGTGACATGATGTGAGGGGGGAGCAGGAGTATAATAGGGGCTGATGGCTCCTGATGTATGAGATACACCAGAGAGTGCGGGGAGGAGACTGGTCAGATCTCTGGGCTGGTAACACACAGTGACATGATGTAAGGGGGGAGCAGGAGTATAATAGGGGCTGATGGCTCCTGATGTATGAGATACACCAGAGAGTGCAGAGAGGAGACTGGTCAGCTCTCTGGGCTGGTAACACACAGTGACATGATGTGAGGGGAGAGCAGGAGTATAATAGGGACTGATGGCTGCTAATGTATGAGATACACCAGAGAGTGTGGGGAGAGACTGGTAAGATCTCTGGGCTGGTAACACACAGTGACATGATGTGAGGGGGGAGCAGGAGTATAATAGGGGCTGATGGCTCCTGATGTATGAGATACACCAGAGAGTGTGGGGAGGAGACTGGTCAGATCTCTGGGCTGGTAACACACAGTGACATGATGTGAGGAGGAGAGCAGGAGTATAATAGGGGCTGATGGCTCCTGATGTATGAGATACACCAGAGAGTGAGGGGAGGAGACTGGTCAGATCTCTGGGCTGGTAACACACAGTGACATGATGTGAGGGGGAGAGCAGGAGAATAACAGGGGCTGATGGCTCCTGATGTATGAGATACACCAGAGAGTGCGGGAGGAGACTGGTCAGATCTCTGGGCTGGTAACACACAGTGACATGATGTGAGGGGGAGAGCAGGAGTATAATAGGGGCTGATGGCTCCTGATGTATGATATACACCAGAGAGTGTGGGGAGGAGACTGGTCAGATCTCTGGGCTGGTAACACACAGTGACATGATGTGAGGAGGGAGAGCAGGAGTATAATAGGGGCTGATGGCTCCTGATGTATGAGATACACCAGAGAGTGCGGGGAGGAGACTGGTCAGATCTATGGGCTGGTAACACACAGTGACATGATGTGAGGGGAGAGCAGGAGTATAATAGGGGCTGATGGCTCCTGATGTATGAGATACACCAGAGAGTGCGGGGAGGAGACTGGTCAGATCTATGGGCTGGTAACACACAGTGACATGATGTGAGGGGGAGAGCAGGAGTATAATAGGGGCTGATGGCTCCTGATGTATGAGATACACCAGAGAGTATGGAGAGGAGACTGGTCAGATCTCTGGGCTGGTAACACACAGTGACATGATGTGAGGGGGAGAGCAGGAGTGTAATAGGGGCGGATGGCTCCTAAAGTATGAGATACACCAGAGAGTAGGGGGATGAGACTGGTCAGATCTCTGGGCTGGTAACACACAGTGACATGATGTGAGGGGAGAGCAGGAGTGTAATAGGGGCGGATGGCTCCTAAAGTATGAGATACACCAGAGAGTAGGGGGATGAGACTGGTCAGATCTATGGGCTGGTAACACACAGTGACATGATGTGAGGGGGAGAGCAGGAGTATAATAGGGGGCTGATGGCTCCTGATGTATGAGATACACCAGAGAGTATGGAGAGGAGACTGGTCAGATCTCTGGGCTGGTAACACACAGTGACATGATGTGAGGGGGAGAGCAGGAGTGTAATAGGGGCGGATGGCTCCTAAAGTATGAGATACACCAGAGAGTAGGGGGATGAGACTGGTCAGATCTCTGGGCTGGTAACACACAGTGACATGATGTGAGGGGGAGAGCAGGAGTATAATAGGGGCTGATGGCTTCTGATGTATGAGATACAGCAGAGAGTGCGGGGAGGAGACTGGTCAGATCTCTGGGCTGGTAACACACAGTGACATGATGTGAGGGGAGAGCAGGAGTATAATAGGGGCTGATGGCACCTGATGTATGAGATACACCAGAGAGTAGGGGGATGAGACTGGTCAGATCTCTGGGCTGGTAACACACAGCGACATGATGTGAGGGGGAGAGCAGGAGTATAATAGGGGCTAATGGTTCCTGATGTATGAGATACACCAGAGAGTGTGGGGAGGAGACTGGTCAGATCTCTGGGCTGGTAACACACAGTGACATGATGTGAGGGAGAGAGCAGGAGTATAAGAGGGGCTGATGGTTCCTGATGTATGAGATACACCAGAGAGTGCGGGAGGAGACTGGTCAGATCTCTGGGCTGGTAACACACAGTGACATGATGTGAGGAGGAGAGCAGGAGTATAATAGGGGCTGATGGTTCCTGACGTATGAGATACACCAGAGAGTGGGGGGATGAGACTGGTCAGATCTCTGGGCTGGTAACACACAGTGACATGATGTGAGGGGGAGAGCAGGAGTATAATAGGGGCTGATGGCACCTTATGTATGAGATACACCAGAGAGTGCGGGGAGGAGACTGGTCAGATCTCTGGGCTGGTAACACACAGAGACATGATGTGAGGGGAGAGCAGGAGTATAATAGGGGCTGATGGCTCCTGATGTATGATACACCAGAGAGTGCGGGGAGGAGACTGGTCAGATCTCTGGGCTGGTAACAGTGACATGATGTGAGGGGGAGAGCAGGAGTATAATAGGGGCTGATGGCTCCTGATGTATGAGATACACCAGAGAGTGCGGGGAGGAGACTGGTCAGATCTCTGGGCTGGTAACACACAGTGACATGATGTGAGGGGGAGAGCAGGAGTATAATAGGGGCTGATGGCTCCTGATGTATGAGATACACCAGAGAGTGGGGGGAGGAGACTATCTCTGGGCTGGTAACACACAGTGACATGATGTGAGGGGGAGAGCAGGAGTATAATAAGGGCTGTTGGCTCCTGATGTATGAGATACACAAGAGAGAGTGCGGGGAGGAGATTGGTCAGATCTCTGGGCTGGTAACACACAGTGACATGATGTGAGGAGGAGAGCAGGAGTATAATAGGGGCTGATGGTTCCTGATGTATGAGATACACCAGAGAGTGTGGTGAGGAAACTGGTCAGATCTCTGGGCTGGTAACACACAGTGACATGATGTGAGGGGGAGAGCAGGAGTATAATAGGGGCTGATGGCACCTTATGTATGAGATACACCAGAGAGTGCGGGGAGGAGACTGGTCAGATCTCTGGGCTGGTAACACACAGTGACATGATGTGAGGGGGAGAGCAGGAGTATAATAGGGGCTGATGGCACCTTATGTATGAGATACACCAGAGAATGCGGGGAGGAGACTGGTCAGATCTCTGGGCTGGTAACACACAGTGACATGATGTGAGGGGGAGAGCAGGAGTATAATAGGGGCTGATGGTTCCTGATGTATGAGATACACCAGAGAGTGCTGGGAGGAGACTGGTCAGATTTCTGGGCTGGTAACACACAGTGACATGATGTGAGGAGAGAGCAGGAGTATAATAGGGGCTGATGGCTCCTGATGTATGAGATACACCAGAGAGTGTGGGGAGGAGACTGGTCAAATCTCTGGGCTGGTAACACACAGTGACATGATGTTAGGGGGAGAGCAGGAGTATAATAGGGGCTGATGGCTCCTGATGTATAAGATACACCAGAGAGTGCAGAGAGGAGACTGGTCAGATCTCTGGGCTGGTAACACACAGTGACATGATGTGAGGGGGAGAGCAGGAGTATAATAGGGGCTGATGGCTCGTGATGTATGAGATACACCAGAGAATGCGGGAAGGAGACTGGTCAGATCT
Source organism: Crinia signifera (assembly GCF_055691185.1). Taxonomy (NCBI): domain Eukaryota; kingdom Metazoa; phylum Chordata; class Amphibia; order Anura; family Myobatrachidae; genus Crinia; species Crinia signifera. The sequence continues at coordinate 4,443,427 of NC_139222.1, read as the reverse complement.
CTGGGCTGGTAACACACAGCGACATGATGTGAGGGGGAGAGCAGGAGTATAACGGGCTGATGGCTCCTGATGTATGAGATACACCAGAGAGTGCGGTAGGAGACTGGTCAGATCTCTGGGCTGGTAACACACAGTGACATGATGTGAGGGGGAGAGCAGGAGTGTAATAGGGGCTGATGGCTCCTAAAGTATGAGATACACCAGAGAGTAGGGGGATGAGACTGGTCAGATCTCTGGGCTGGTAACAAACAGTGACATGATGTGAGGGGGAGAGCAGGAGTATAATAGGGGCTGATGGCTCCTGATGTATGAGATACACCAGAGAGTGCAGGGAGGAGACTGGTCAGATCTCTGGGCTGGTAACACACAGTGACATGATGTGAGGGGAGAGCAGGAGTATAATAGGGACTGATGGCTGCTAATGTATGAGATACACCAGAGAGTGTGGGGAGGAGACTGGTAAGATCTCTGGGCTGGTAACACACAGTGACATGATGTGAGGGGGGAGCAGGAGTATAATAGGGGCTGATGGCTCCTGATGTATGAGATACACCAGAGAGTGCGGGGAGGAGACTGGTCAGATCTCTGGGCTGGTAACACACAGTGACATGATGTAAGGGGGGAGCAGGAGTATAATAGGGGCTGATGGCTCCTGATGTATGAGATACACCAGAGAGTGCAGGGAGGAGACTGGTCAGATCTCTGGGCTGGTAACACACAGTGACATGATGTGAGGAGAGAGCAGGAGTATAATAGGGGCTGATGGCTCCTGATGTATAAGATACACCAGAGAGTGTGGGGAGGAGACTGGTCAAATCTCTGGGCTGGTAACACACAGTGACATGATGTGAGGGGGAGAGCAGGAGTATAATAGGGGCTGATGGCTCCTGATGTATGAGATACACCAGAAAGTGTGGGGAGGAGACTGGTCAAATCTCTGGGCTGGTAACACACAGTGACATGATGTGAGGGGGAGAGCAGGAGTATAATAGGGGCTGATGGCTGCTGATGTATGAGATACACCAGAGAGTGTGGGGAGGAGACTGGTCAGATCTCAGGGCTGGTAACACACAGTGACATGATGTGAGGGGGAGAGCAGGAGTATAATAGGGGCTGATGGCTGCTGATGTATGAGATACACCAGAGAGTGCGGGGAGGAGACTGGTCAGATCTCTGGGCTGATAACACACAGTGACATGATGTGAGGGGGAGAGCAGGAGTGTAATAGGGGCTGATGGCTCCTAAAGTATGAGATACACCAGAGAGTAGGGGGATGAGACTGGTCAGATCTCTGGGCTGGTAACAAACAGTGACATGATGTGAGGGGGAGAGCAGGAGTATAATAGGGGCTGATGGCTGCTGATGTATGAGATACACCAGAGAGTGCGGGGAGGAGACTGGTCAGATCTCTGGGCTGGTAACACACAGTGACATGATGTGAGGGGAGAGCAGGAGTATAATAGGGGATGATGGCTGCTGATGTATGAGATACACCAGAGAGTGCAGGGAGGAGACCGGTCATATATCTGGGCTGGTAACACACAGTGACATGATGTGAGGGGGAGAGCAGGAGTATAATAGGGTCTGGTGGCTGCTGATGTATGAGATACACCAGAGAGTGCGGGGAGGAGACTGGTCAGATCTCTGGGCTGGTAACACACAGTGACATGATGTGAGGGGGGAGCAGGAGTATAATAGGGGCTGATGGCTCCTGATGTATGAGATACACCAGAGAGTGCATGGAGGAGACTGGTCAGATCTCTGGGCTGGTAACACACAGTGACATGATGTGAGGGGGGAGCAGGAGTATAATAGGGGCTGATGGCTCCTGATGTATGAGATACACCAGAGAGTGCGGGGAGGAGACTGGTCAGATCTCTGGGCTGGTAACACACAGTGACATGATGTGAGGGGGGAGCAGGAGTATAATAGGGGCTGATGGCTCCTGATGTATGAGATACACCAGAGAGTGCAGGGAGGAGACTGGTCAGATCTCTGGGCTGGTAACACACAGTGACATGATGTGAGGGGAGAGCAGGAGTATAATAGGGACTGATGGCTGCTAATGTATGAGATACACCAGAGAGTGTGGGGAGGAGACTGGTAAGATCTCTGGGCTGGTAACACACAGTGACATGATGTGAGGGGGGAGCAGGAGTAGAATAGGGGCTGATGGCTCCTGATGTATGAGATACACCAGAGAGTGCGGGGAGGAGACTGGTCAGATCTCTGGGCTGGTAACACACAGTGACATGATGTAAGGGGGGAGCAGGAGTATAATAGGGGCTGATGGCTCCTGATGTATGAGATACACCAGAGAGTGCAGGGAGGAGACTGGTCAGATCTCTGGGCTGGTAACACACAGTGACATGATGTGAGGGGAGAGCAGGAGTATAATAGGGACTGATGGCTGCTAATGTATGAGATACACCAGAGAGTGTGGGGAGGAGACTGGTCAGATCTCTGGGCTGGTAACACACAGTGACATGATGTGAGGGGGGAGCAGGAGTATAATAGGGGCTGATGGCTCCTGATGTATGAGATACACCAGAGAGTGTGGGGAGGAGACTGGTCAGATCTCTGGCTGGTAACACACAGCGACATGATGTGAGGGGGAGAGCAGGAGTATAATAGGGGCTGATGGTTCCTGATGTATGAGATACACCAGAGAGTGCGGGGAGGAGACTGGTCAGATCTCTGGGCTGGTAACACACAGTGACATGATGTGAGGAGAAGAGCAGGAGTATAATAGGGGCTGATGGTTCCTGACGTATGAGATACACCAGTAGAGTGGGGGGATGAGACTGGTCAGATCTCTGGCTGGTAACACACAGTGACATGATGTGAGGGGGAGAGCAGGAGTATAATAGGGGCTGATGGCACCTTATGAATGAGATACACCAGAGAGTGCGGGGAGGAGACTGGTCAGATCTCTGGGCTGGTAACACACAGAGACATGATGTGAGGGGAGAGCAGGAGTATAATAGGGGCTGATGGCTCCTGATGTATGATACACCAGAGAGTGCGGGGAGGAGACTGGTCAGATCTCTGGGCTGGTAACAGTGACATGATGTGAGGGGGAGAGCAGGAGTATAATAGGGGCTGATGGCTCCTGATGTATGAGATACACCAGAGAGTGCGGGGAGGAGACTGGTCAGATATCTGGGCTGGTAACACACAGTGACATGATGTGAGGGGGAGAGCAGGAGTATAATAGGGGCTGATGGCTCCTGATGTATGAGATACACCAGAGAGTGGGGGGAGGAGACTGGTCAGATCTCTGGGCTGGTAACACACAGTGACATGATGTGAGGAGGAGAGCAGGAGTATAATAGGGGCTGATGGTTCCTGATGTATGAGATACACCAGAGAGTGTGGTGAGGAAACTGGTCAGATCTCTGGGCTGGTAACACACAGTGACATGATGTGAGGGGGAGAGCAGGAGTGTAATATGGGCTGATGGCTCCTAAAGTATGAGATACACCAGAGAGTAGGGGGATGAGACTAGTCAGATCTCTGGGATGGTAACAAACAGTGACATGATGTGAGGGGGAGAGCAGGAGTATAATAGGGGCTGATGGTTCCTGATGTATGAGATACACCAGAGAGTGCTGGGAGGAGACTGGTCAGATCTCTGGGCTGGTAACACACAGTGACATGATGTGAGGAGAGAGCAGGAGTATAATAGGGGCTGATGGCTCCTGATGTATGAGATACACCAGAGAGTGTGGGGAGGAGACTGGTCAAATCTCTGGGCTGGTAACACACAGTGACATGATGTGAGGGGGAGAGCAGGAGTATAATAGGGGCTGATGGTTCCTGATGTATGAGATACACCAGAGAGTGCTGGGAGGAGACTGGTCAGATCTCTGGGCTGGTAACACACAGTGACATGATGTGAGGGGGAGAGCAGGAGTATAATAGGGGCTGATGGCTCCTGATGTATGAGATACACCAGAGAGTGTGGGGAGGAGACTGGTCAAATCTCTGGGCTGGTAACACACAGTGACATGATGTGAGGGGGAGAGCAGGAGTATAATAGGGGCTGATGGCTCCTGATGTATAAGATACACCAGAGAGTGCAGAGAGGAGACTGGTCAGATCTCTGGGCTGGTAACACACAGTGACATGATGTGAGGGGGAGAGCAGGAGTATAATAGGGGCTGATGGCTCGTGATGTATGAGATACACCAGAGAATGCGGGGAGGAGACTGGTCAGATCTCTGGGCTGGTAACACACAGCGACATGATGTGAGGGGGAGAGCAGGAGTATAACGGGCTGATGGCTCCTGATGTATGAGATACACCAGAGAGTGCGGTAGGAGACTGGTCAGATCTCTGGGCTGGTAACACACAGTGACATGATGTGAGGGGGAGAGCAGGAGTGTAATAGGGGCTGATGGCTCCTAAAGTATGAGATACACCAGAGAGTAGGGGGATGAGACTGGTCAGATCTCTGGGCTGGTAACAAACAGTGACATGATGTGAGGGGGAGAGCAGGAGTATAATAGGGGCTGATGGCTCCTGATGTATGAGATACACCAGAGAGTGCAGGGAGGAGACTGGTCAGATCTCTGGGCTGGTAACACACAGTGACATGATGTGAGGGGAGAGCAGGAGTATAATAGGGACTGATGGCTGCTAATGTATGAGATACACCAGAGAGTGTGGGGAGGAGACTGGTAAGATCTCTGGGCTGGTAACACACAGTGACATGATGTGAGGGGGGAGCAGGAGTATAATAGGGGCTGATGGCTCCTGATGTATGAGATACACCAGAGAGTGCAGGGAGGAGACTGGTCAGATCTCTGGGCTGGTAACACACAGTGACATGATGTAAGGGGGGAGCAGGAGTATAATAGGGGCTGATGGCTCCTGATGTATGAGATACACCAGAGAGTGTGGGGAGGAGACTGGTAAGATCTCTGGGCTGGTAACACACAGTGACATGATGTGAGGGGGGAGCAGGAGTATAATAGGGGCTGATGGCTCCTGATGTATGAGATACACCAGAGAGTGCAGGGAGGAGACTGGTCAGATCTCTGGGCTGGTAACACACAGTGACATGATGTGAGGGGGAGAGCAGGAGTATAATAGGGGCTGATGGCTCGTGATGTATGAGATACACCAGAGAGTGCGGGAAGGAGACTGGTCAGATCTCTGGGCTGGTAACACACAGTGACATGATGTGAGGGGGAGAGCAGGAGTATAATAGGGGCTGATGGCTCGTGATGTATGAGATACACCAGAGAGTGCGGGAAGGAGACTGGTCAGATCTCTGGGCTGGTAACACACAGTGACATGATGTGAGGGGGAGAGCAGGAGTATAATAGGGGCTGATGGCTCCTGATGTATGATATACACCAGAGAGTGTGGGAAGGAGACTGGTCAGATCTCTGGGCTGGTAACACACAGTGACATGATGTGAGGGGGAGAGCAGGAGTATAATAGGGACTGATGGCTCCTGATGTATGAGATACACCAGAGAGTGCGGGGAGGAGACTGGTCAGATCTATGGGCTGGTAACACACAGTGACATGATGTGAGGGGGAGAGCAGGAGTATAATAGGGGCTGATGGCTCCTGATGTATGAGATACACCAGAGAGTATGGAGAGGAGACTGGTCAGATCTCTGGGCTGGTAACACACAGTGACATGATGTGAGGGGGAGAGCAGGAGTGTAATAGGGGCGGATGGCTCCTAAAGTATGAGATACACCAGAGAGTAGGGGGATGAGACTGGTCAGATCTCTGGGCTGGTAACACACAGTGACATGATGTGAGGGGGAGAGCAGGAGTGTAATAGGGGCGGATGGCTCCTAAAGTATGAGATACACCAGAGAGTAGGGGGATGAGACTGGTCAGATCTCTGGGCTGGTAACACACAGCGACATGATGTGAGGGGGAGAGCAGGAGTATAATAGGGGCTGATGGTTCCTGATGTATGAGATACACCAGAGAGTGTGGGGAGGAGACTGGTCAGATCTCTGGGCTGGTAACACACAGTGACATGATGTGAGGGAGAGAGCAGGAGTATAACAGGGGCTGATGGTTCCTGATGTATGAGATACACCAGAGAGTGCGGGAGGAGACTGGTCAGATCTCTGGGCTGGTAACACACAGTGACATGATGTGAGGAGGAGAGCAGGAGTATAATAGGGGCTGATGGTTCCTGACGTATGAGATACACCAGAGAGTGGGGGGATGAGACTGGTCAGATCTCTGGGCTGGTAACACACAGTGACATGATGTGAGGGGGAGAGCAGGAGTATAATAGGGGCTGATGGCACCTTATGTATGAGATACACCAGAGAGTGCGGGGAGGAGACTGGTCAGATCTCTGGGCTGGTAACACACAGAGACATGATGTGAGGGGAGAGCAGGAGTATAATAGGGGCTGATGGCTCCTGATGTATGATACACCAGAGAGTGCGGGGAGGAGACTGGTCAGATCTCTGGGCTGGTAACAGTGACATGATGTGAGAGGGAGAGCAGGAGTATAATAGGGGCTGATGGCTCCTGATGTATGAGATACACCAGAGAGTGCGGGGAGGAGACTGGTCAGATCTCTGGGCTGGTAACACACAGTGACATGATGTGAGGGGGAGAGCAGGAGTATAATAGGGGCTGATGGCTCCTGATGTATGAGATACACCAGAGAGTGGGGGGAGGAGACTGGTCAGATCTCTGGGCTGGTAACACACAGTGACATGATGTGAGGGGGAGAGCAGGAGTAAAATAGGGGCTGTTGGCTCCTGATGTATGAGATACACAAGAGAGAGTGCGGGGAGGAGATTGGTCAGATCTCTGGGCTGGTAACACACAGTGACATGATGTGAGGGGAGAGCAGTAGTATAATAGGGGCTGATGGCTCCTGATGTATAAGATACACCAGAGAGTGCAGAGAGGAGACTGGTCAGATCTCTGGGCTGGTAACACACAGTGACATGATGTGAGGGGGAGAGCAGGAGTATAATAGGGGCTGATGGCTCGTGATGTATGAGATACACCAGAGAATGCGGGGAGGAGACTGGTCAGATCTCTGGGCTGGTAACACACAGCGACATGATGTGAGGGGGAGAGCAGGAGTATAACGGGCTGATGGCTCCTGATGTATGAGATACACCAGAGAGTGCGGTAGGAGACTGGTCAGATCTCTGGGCTGGTAACACACAGTGACATGATGTGAGGGGGAGAGCAGGAGTGTAATAGGGGCTGATGGCTCCTAAAGTATGAGATACACCAGAGAGTAGGGGGATGAGACTGGTCAGATCTCTGGGCTGGTAACAAACAGTGACATGATGTGAGGGGGAGAGCAGGAGTATAATAGGGGCTGATGGCTCCTGATGTATGAGATACACCAGAGAGTGCAGGGAGGAGACTGGTCAGATCTCTGGGCTGGTAACACACAGTGACATGATGTGAGGGGGAGAGCAGGAGTATAATAGGGGCTGATGGCTGCTGATGTATGAGATACACCAGAGAGTGCTGGGAGGAGACTGGTCAGATCTCTGGGCTGGTAACACACAGTGACATGATGTGAGGGGGAGAGCAGGAGTATAATAGGGGCTGATGGCACCTGATGTATGAGATACACCAGAGAGTGCTGGGAGGAGACTGGTCAGATCTCTGGGCTGGTAACACACAGTGACATGATGTGAGGAGAGAGCAGGAGTATAATAGGGGCTGATGGCTCCTGATGTATGAGATACACCAGAGAGTGTGGGGAGGAGACTGGTCAAATCTCTGGGCTGGTAACACACAGTGACATGATGTGAGGGGGAGAGCAGGAGTATAATAGGGGCTGATGGTTCCTGATGTATGAGATACACCAGAGAGTGCTGGGAGGAGACTGGTCAGATCTCTGGGCTGGTAACACACAGTGACATGATGTGAGGAGAGAGCAGGAGTATAATAGGGGCTGATGGCTCCTGATGTATGAGATACACCAGGGAGTGTGGGGAGGAGACTGGTCAAATCTCTGGGCTGGTAACACACAGTGACATGATGTGAGGGGGAGAGCAGGAGTATAATAGGGGCTGATGGTTCCTGATGTATAAGATACACCAGAGAGTGCGGGGAGGAGACTGGTCAGATCTCTGGCTGGTAACACACAGTGACATGATGTGAGGAGAGAGCAGGAGTATAATAGGGGCTGATGGCTCCTGATGTATGAGATACACCAGAAAGTGTGGGGAGGAGACTGGTCAAATCTCTGGGCTGGTAACACACAGTGACATGATGTGAGCGGGACAGCAGGAGTATAATAGGGGCTGATGGCTCCTGATGTATGAGATACACCAGAGAGTGCGGGGAGGAGACTGGTCAGATCTCTGGGCTGGTAACACACAGTGACATGATGTGAGGGGGAGAGCAGGAGTATAATAGGGGCTGATGGCTGCTGATGTATGAGATACACCAGAGAGTGCGGGGAGGAGACTGGTCAGATCTCTGGGCTGGTAACACACAGTGACATGGTGTGAGGGGGAGAGCAGGAGTATAATAGGGGCTGATGGCTCCTGATGTATGAGATACACCAGACAGTGCAGGGAGGAGACTGGTCAGATCTCTGGGCTGGTAACACACAGGCACATGATGTGAGGGGGAGAACAGGAGTATAATAGGGGATGATGGCTCCTGATGTATGAGATACACCAGAGAATGCTGGGAGGAGACTGGTCAGATCTCTGGGCAGGTAACACACAGTGACATGATGTGAGGGGGAGAGCAGGAGTATAATAGGGAATGATGGCTGCTGATGTATGAGATACACCAGAGAGTGCGGGGAGGAGACTGGTCAGATCTCTGGGCTGGTAACACACAGTGACATGATGTGAGGGGGAGAGCAGGAGTATAATAGGGGCTGATGGCTGCTGATGTATGAGATACACCAGAGAGTGCAGGGAGGAGACTGGTCAGATCTCTGGGCTGGTAACACACAGTGACATGATGTGAGGGGGAGAACAGGAGTATAATAGGGGATGATGGCTGCTGATGTATAAGATACACCAGAGAGTGCGGGGAGGAGACTGGTCAGATCTCTGGGCTGGTAACACACAGTGACATGATGTGAGGGGGAGAGCAGGAGTATAATAGGGGCTGATGGCTGCTGATGTATGAGATACACCAGAGAGTGCGGGGAGGAGACTGGTCAGATCTCTGGGCTGGTAAAACACAGTGACATGATGTGAGGAGGAGAGCAGGAGTATAATAGGGGCTGATGGCTGCTGATGTATGAGATACACCAGAGAGTGCAGGGAGGAGACTGGTCAGATCTCAGGGCTGGTAACACACAGTGACATGATGTGAGGGGGAGAACAGGAGTATAATAGGGGATGATGGCTGCTGATGTATGAGATACACCAGAGAGTGCGGGGAGGAGACTGGTCAGATCTCTGGGCTGGTAACACACAGTGACATGATGTGAGGGGGAGAGTAGGAGTATAATAGGGGCTGATGGATCCTGATGTATGAGATACACCAGAGAGTGCGGGGAGGAGACTGGTCAGATCTCTGGGCTAGTAACACACAGTGACATGATGTGAGGGGGAGAGCAGGAGTATAATAGGGGCTGATGGCTCCTGATGTATGAGATACACCAGAGAGTGCGGGAGGAGACTGGTCAGATCTCTGGGCTAGTAACACACAGTGACATGATGTGAGGGGGAGAGCAGGAGTATAATAGGGGCTGATGGCTCCTGATGTAGGAGATACACCAGAGAGTGCGGGGAGGAGACTGGTCAGATCTCTGGGCTGGTAACACACAGTGACATGATGTGAGGGGGAGAGCAGGAGTATAATAGGGGCTGATGGCTCCTGATGTAGGAGATACACCAGAGAGTGCGGGGAGGAGACTGGTCAGATCTCTGGGCTGGTAACACACAGTGACATGATGCGAGGAGGAGAGCAGGAGTATAATAGGGGCTGATGGTTCCTGACGTATGAGATACACCAGAGAGTGTGGGGAGGAGACTGGTCAGATCTCTGGGCTGGTAACACACAGTGACATGATGTGAGGGGGAGAGCAGGAGTATAATAGGGGCTGATGGCTCCTGATGTATGAGATACACCAGAGAGTGCGGGGAGGAGACTGGTCAGATCTCTGGGCTGGTAACACACAATAACATGATGTGAGGGGAGAGCAGGAGTATAATAGGGGCTGATGGCTCCTGATGTATGAGATACACCAGAGAGTGCGGGGATGAGACTGGTCAGATCTCTGGGCTGGTAACACACAGTGACATGATGTGAGGGGGAGAACAGTTAATAGTCTTAATTGTAAAGCGCAACGGACAGAGGAGATTTTTGAAGTAATTGAACAGTGAGAACTCTTAGACTCACCTGTGCTGATATTGCACTGCTTATCACTCCTCACATGCGTCTCTTCTCCTCCCTCTGTATCTTCTGCCTTTATATCAGTCACATACGTCTCTTCTTCTCCCTCTGTATCTTCTGCCTTTATATCAGTCACATACGTCTCTTCTTCTCCCTCTGTATCTTCTGCCTTCATATCAGTCACATACGTCTCTTCTTCTTTCTTTATATCATCTAACTTTATATCAGTTAGTTCTTCACTCTGTAAAATTAGACATTGTTTAATGGGTTATTTAATGTGAGATGTAACATACTCCAGAAAACACACACGCACTCAAACAGTTCCTGTACAGATTACATAGTGACAGTCACTGTGGTATATTGGAGAGACAATAAATCCCACCTACCTGCTCCTCCTGTGGGGTCCTGTGATTCTCCTCTGTACAATCCTGGGAATACAGAGGACGGGGACATCTCTCTGGGGTATTCATGTTACTGGGCCCATCTGTAGGAGACACGCAGTGACTGAGGACATGGTATATATGTGATTATCCTGGGAATACAGAGGACGGGGACATCTCTCTGGGGTATTCCTGTTACTGGGCCCATCTGTAGGAGACACGCAGTGACTGAGGACATGGTATATATGTGATTATCCTGGGAATACAGAGGACGGGGACATCTCTCTGGGGTATTCCTGTTACTGGCCACATCTGTAGGAGACACACAGTGACTGAGGACATGGTATATATGTGATTATCCTGGGAATACAGAGGACGGGGACATCTCTCTGGGGTATCTCTGTTACTGGCCCCATCTGTAGGAGACACGCAGTGACTGAGGACATTGTATATATGTGATTATACTGGGAATACAGAGGACGGGGACATCTCTCTGGGGTATTCCTGTTACTGGCCCATCTGTAGGAGACACACAGTGACTGAGGACATGGTATATATGTGATTATCCTGGGAATACAGTGGACGGGGACATCTCTCTGGGGTATTCCTGTTACTGGCCCATCTGTAGGAGACACGCAGTGACTGAGGACATTGTATACATGTGATTATCCTGGGAATACAGAGGACGGGGACATCTCTCTGGGGTATCTCTGTTACTGGGCCCATCTGTAGGAGACACACAGTGACTGAGGACATTGTATATATGTGATTATCCTGGGAATACAGAGGACGGGGACATCTCTCTGGGGTATTCCTGTTACTGGGTCCATCTGTAGGAGACACGCAGTGACTGAGGACATGGTATATATGTGATTATCCTGGGAATACAGAGGACGGGGACATCTCTCTGGGGTATTCCTGTTACTGGGCCCATCTGTAGGAGACACACAGTGACTGAGTACATGGTATATATGTGATTATCCTGAGAATACAGAGGACGGGGACATCTCTCTGGGGTATTCCTGTTACTGGGCCCATCTGTAGGAGACACGCAGTGACTGAGGACATTGTATATATGTGATTATCCTGGGAATACAGAGGACGGGGACATCTCTCTGGGGTATTCCTGTTACTGGGCCCATCTGTAGGAGACACACAGTGACTGAGGACATTGTATATATGTGATTATCCTGGGAATACAGAGGACGGGGACATCTCTCTGGGGTATTCCTGTTACTGGGCCCATCTGTAGGAGACACACAGTGACTGAGGACATTGTATATATGTGATTATCCTGGGAATACAGAGGACGGGGACATCTCTCTGGGGTATTCCTGTTACTGGGCCCATCTGTAGGAGACAGACAGTGACTGAGGGCATGGTATATATGTGATTATCCTGGGAATACAGAGGACGGGGACATCTCTCTGGGGTATTCCTGTTACTGGGCCCATCTGTAGGAGACACGCAGTGACTGAGGACATTGTAAATATGTGATTATCCTGGGAATACAGAGGACGGGGACATCTCTCTGGGGTATTCCTGTTACTGGCACATCTGTAGGAGACAGACAGTGACTGAGGGCATGGTATATATGTGATTATCCTGGGAATACAGAGGGCGGGGACATCTCTCTGGGGTATTCCTGTTACTGGGCCCATCTGTAGGAGACACACAGTGACGGAGGACATTGTATATATGTGATTATCAAATGCTGGGTGTATATGGAGACCCCCATACCTGCTCTCTCCTGTATAATAAATGTCTCCTCTTACCCAGTGATGTGAGGGGCCGGTGATTCTCCATCATCACATCCTTGTACAGACCCCTGTATTCCTCTATATACTCCCCGTCCTGCATGGAGAGATAGACAGCGACATCCTGACACCTTATAGGCACCTGACACACACAATGGTACAGTCATCACCAAGACACATCCCCCGGTGTTACTGTTTAACGTCCCATTCCCAGCAGTCACCTCTCCGATCACATCCCCCGGTGTTACTGTATAACGTCCCATTCCCAGCAGTCACCTCTCCTGTCACATCCCCGGTGTTACTGTATAACGTCCCATTCCCAGCAGTCACCTCTCCGGTCACATCCCCGGTGTTACTTTATAATGTACCATTCCCAGCAGTCACCTCTCCGGTCACATCCCCCGATGTTACTGTATAACGTCCCATTCCCAGCAGTCACCTCTCCGGTCACATCCCTCGGGGTTACTGTATAACGTCCCATTCCCAGCAGTCACCTCTCCGGTCACATCCCCCGGTGTTACTGTATAACAAACCATTCCCAGCAGTCACCTCTCCGGTCACATCCCCCGGTGTTACTGTATAACGTCCCATTCCCAGCAGTCACTTCTCCTGTCACATCCTCCGGTGTTACTGTATAACGTCCCATTCCCAGCAGTCACCTCTCTGGTCACATCCCCTTGTGTTACTGTATATTGTCCCATTCCCAGCAGTCACCTCTCCGATCACATTCCCGTTGTTACTGTATAATGTCCCATTCCCAGCAGTAACCTCTCCGGTCACATCCCCCGATGTTACTGTATAACGTCCCATTCCCAGCAGTCACCTCTCCGGTCACATCTCCCGGTGTTACTGTATAACGTCCCATTCCCAGAAGTCACCTCTCTGGTCACATCCCCCGGTGTTACTGTATAACGTCCCATACCCAGCAGTCACCTCTCCGGTCACAACCCCCGGTGTTACTGTATAACGTCCCATTCCCAGCAGTCACCTCTCCGGTCACATCCCCCGGTGTTACTGTATAATGTCCCATTCCCAGCAGTCACCTCTCCGGTCACATTCCCCAGTGTTACTGTATAACGTCCCATTCCCAGCAGTCACCTCTCCGGTCACATCCCACCGGTGTTACTGTATAACGTCCCATTCCCAGCAGTCACCTCCCCGGTCACATCCCCCGGTGTTACTGTATAACGTCCCATTCCCAGGAGTCACCTCTCCAGTCACATCCCCCGGTGTTACTGTATAACGTCCCATTCCCAGGAGTCACCTCTCCGGTCACATCCCCCGGTGTTACTGTATAACGTCCCATTCCCAGCAGTCACCTCTCCGGTCACATCCCCCGGTGTTACTGTATAACGTCCCATTCCCAGCAGTCACCTCTCCAGTCAGCAGCTGAATGATCTTGTTGGTGAGTTCCAGGATCTTCTGGTCATTGTGCCTCTCATGTATCAGTGAGTGAGGTGGAGGCACCGTGATGGGGCTCTGGGTCCTGATCAGTCCTCCTGACACACGAGGACGGCTGCTGGGTGTCTCACACTCACCGGATGTCTTCTTCACTACTGTGTAACCCTGTGTATTGGGGAAAAGACCATATATCATTATATACAATGCCAGATCCCCTTCACCTCCCCGGTCACATCCCTGTATTATTACTATAGATATAAGTGATGTCACTGTCACCTCCCCGGTCACGTCCCTGTATTATTACTATAGATATAAGTGATGTCACTGTCACCTCCCTGTATTATTACTATAGATTTAAGTGATGTTACTGTCACATCCCCGGTCACATCCCTGTATTATTACTATAGATATAAGTGATGTCACCTCCCTGGTCACATCCTTGTATTATTACTATAGATATAAGTGATGTCACTGTCACCTCCCCGGTCACGTCCCTGTATTATTACAATAGATATAAGTGATGTCACTGTCACCTCCCCGGTCACGTCCCTGTATTATTACTATAGATATAAGTGATGACACTGTCACCTCCCCGGTCACATCCCTGTATTATTACTATATATATAAGTGATGTCACCTCCCCAGTCACGTCCCTGTATTATTACTATAGATATAAGTGATGTCACTGTCACCTCCCCGGTCACATCCCTGTATTATTACAATAGATATAAGTGATGTCACTGTCACCTCCCCGGTCACATCCCTGTATTATTACTATAGATATAAGTGATGTCACCTCCCCGGTCACGTCCCTGTATTATTACTATAGATATAAGTGATGTCACTGTCACCTCCCCGGTCAGCAGGTAGATGATCTCCAGGGTGATAGTTATTATCCTCTCAGTCCTGGGACTCCTGTCCGTCTCCATCCTCAGGGAATCAGTGAGAATACAGAACGTGTGACGTGTAATAAAGACTCTGGTTCCTCACAGCTGGAGCCCCTAGGAATAAATATAATACATATAACACGTCACAGAGATCACATGTAACACAGATCTGTAACACAGAGTCACCAGTAAGTCCCCCCCCAACCATAGAGCCCTGGTCTACCAGACCTTTCTGCGCCACCACCTGTATAATAATAACAGGACACCACAGGCTGCTCCCCCTGTATAATAATAACAGGACACCACAGGCTGCTCCCCTGTATAATAACAGGACACCACAGGCTACTCCCCATGTATAATAATAACAACAGCACCCCACAGGCTGCTCCCCCTGTATAATAATAACAGGACCCCACAGGCTGCTCCCCCTGTATAATAATAACAGGACACTACAGGATGCTCCCCCTTTATAATAATAACAGGACACTACAGGCTGCTCTACCTGTATAATAATAATAACAGGACCCCACAGGCTGCTCTACCTGTATAATAATAATAACAGGACCCCACAGGCTGCTCCCCCTGTATAATAATAACAGGACACCTCAGGCTGCTCCCCCTGTATAATAATAACAGGACACCTCAGGCTGCTCCCCCTGTATAATAATAACAGGACACCTCAGGCTGCTCCCCCTGTATAATAATAACAGGACACCTCAGGCTGCTCCCCGTGTACAATAATAACAGGACACCTCAGGCTGCTCCCCGTGTACAATAATAACAGGACCCCACAGGCTGCTCCCCCTGTATAATAATAACAGGACCCCACAGGCTACTCCCCCT
This sequence comes from Crinia signifera, assembly GCF_055691185.1. Taxonomy (NCBI): domain Eukaryota; kingdom Metazoa; phylum Chordata; class Amphibia; order Anura; family Myobatrachidae; genus Crinia; species Crinia signifera. Next base: position 4,427,825 of record NC_139222.1, on the reverse strand, counting down.
GTATAATAATAACAGGACACCACAGGCTGCTCCCCCTGTATAATAATAACAGGACACCACAGGCTACTCCCCATGTATAATAATAACAGGACACCACAGGCTGCTCCCTCTGTATAATAAGAACAGGACACCACAGGCTGCTCCCCCTGTATAATAATAACAGGACACCACAGGCTGCTCCCCATGTATAATAATAACAGGACACCACAGGCTGCTCCCTCTGTATAATAAGAACAGGACACCACAGGCTGCTCCCCCTGTATAATAATAACAGGACACCACAGGCTGCTCCCCCTGTATAATAATAACAGGACACCACAGGCTGCTCCCCCTGTATAATAAGAACAGGACACCACAGGCTGCTCCCCCTGTATAATAAGTACAGGACACCACAGGCTGCTCCCCTTGTATAATAAGAACAGGACACCACAGACTGCTCCCCCTGTATAATAATAACAGGACACCACAGGCTGCTCCCCCTGTATAATAATAACAGGACACCACATGCTGCTCCCCCTGTATAATTACCTGATGTCTCCTCTCTGCTCCGTTCCACAATGACCCGAATGTTATGTAGCACAAGGGGCGGGTATTGGGCCGGATGTCATGTGATTTCCGGGACTGGAGTGGAACGCAGAAGCTGATTGAGTGATGGACCGCACAGACCAGAGAATACTTGGAACGCGGAAGTGTTGTGGAACGCACAGACCGGAAGTGGCATGTCCCGGGCTCCGGAGGTGTCCCCGCTGCAGAGGATCCGGCCTGGGGTTCCCAGCTGTGTGTGTGGAGGATGATTAGTGCTATAGAGGGCGGTATATGAGTGCAGGACCCCCCTCCCCCGCGGTGACTGCTCTGCATGGTAACCCCTTAGTGACCAGACTTCCTGTTACCATGGTAATGAGTGTCCCCATAGTGTGTGTATGCTGGGAGGCCTATGGTGGCACTGTGCAGCCAGCTACATTGTGTACAGCTGGTGATGTCCCCTGACAGGTGGTTATATCCCTGTTCTGTCTGTGTGATGTATGTGCTCATTGTCCCTGTGCCCCCCTGTGTGTTACCATCCTGTGCCCCCCTGCGTGTTACCGTCCTGTGCCCCCCTGTGTGTTACCGTCCTGTACCCCCCGTGTGTTACCGTCCTGTGCCCCCCTGTGTGTTACCATCCTGTTCCACCCCCTTGTGTTACCGTCCTGTGCCCCCCTGTGTGTTACCGTCCTGTGCCCCCCTGTGTGTTACCGTCCTGTGCCCCCCTGTGCGTTACCGTCCTGTGCCCCCCTGTGTGTTACTGTCTTGTGCCCCCCTGTGTGTTACTGTCTTGTGCCCCCCTGTGTGTTACTGTCCTGTGCCCCCTATGTGTTACCGTCCTGTGCCCCCCTGTGTGTTACCATCCTGTGCCCCCCTGCGTGTTTCCTTGCTGTACCCCCCTTTGTATTACTGTCTTGTGCCGCCCCTGTGTGTTACCGTCCTGTGCCCCCCCTGTGTGTTACCGTCCTGTGCCTGCCCGTGTGTTACCGACCTGTGCCCCGCTGTGCGTAACCATCCTGTGCCCCCCTGTGTGTTACCGTCCTGTGCCCCCCTGTGTGTTACCGTCCTGTGCCTGCCCGTGTGTTACCGACCTGTGCCCCCCTGTGCGTTACCGTCCTGTGCCCCCTTGTGTGTTACCGTCCTGTGCCCCCCGTGTGTTACCGTCCTGTGCCTGCACGTGTGTTACCGACCTGTGCCCCCCTGTGCGTTACCATCCTGTGCCCCCCTGTGTGTTACCGTCCTGTGCCCCCCTGTGTGTTACCGTCCTGTGCCCCCCTGTGTGTTACCGTCCTGTGCCTGCCCGTGTGTTACCGACCTGTGCCCCCCTGTGCGTTACCGTCCTGTGCCCCCCTGTGTGTTACCGTCCTGTGCCCCCCCTGTGTGTTACCGTCCTGTGCCCCCCCCTGTATGTTACCGTCCTGTGCCCCCCCTGTATGTTACCGTCCTGTGCCCCCTGTGTTACTGTGTGTTAATCACTGTGCATGTGACTTCCTGTTGGGATGCTGCTGTCACCACACACGGATACTACAGGACTATGGGGCTGTCAGTGACTGAGGTCCCCGACACCCCTGCAGTTGCTGTGACATCATGGTGTGGAGCAGTTATGGAGCTGTTATGTACAGGTGCACACAGGGTTGGACTGTGGGGTGTATGTGCTGCTATATGCTGTAGTCGGCCATATACTGTACGTATTATGAGAACATAGTAGTAGCTCTGCCTATCACAGACCAGTTACTACACAGTTACTGAGCACTACTGAGTGTGACCCCCGCAGTGATGTCACTGAGCACTACTGAATGTGCCTCCGCAGCAGTGATGTCACGGAGCACCACGGAAGGTGCCTCCGCAGCAGTGATGTCACTGAGCACCACTGAAGGTGCCTCCACAGCAGTCATGTCACTGAGCAATAATGAGTGTTCCGCAGCAGTGATGTCACGGAGCACCACGGAAGGTGCCTCCACAAAAGTCATGTCACTGAGCACTAATGAGTGTTCCGCCACCGCAGATGTGATGTCACTGAGCATTACGGAATGTGCCGCAGCAGTGATGTCACTGAGCACTACGGAATGTGCCGCAGCAGTGATGTCACTGAGCACTACGGAATGTGCCGCAGCAGTGATGTCACTGAGCACTACGGAATGTGCCGCAGCAGTGATGTCACTGAGCACTACGGAATGTGCCGCAGTAGTGATGTCACCGAGCACTACGGAATGTGCCGCAGCAGTGATGTCACTAAACACTACGGAATGTGCTGCAGTAGTGATGTCACCGAGCACTACGGAATGTGCCGCAGCAATGATGTCACCGAGCACTACTGAATGCCTCCGCAGAAGTGATGTCACTGAACACTACTGAAGGTGCCTCCGCAGCAGTGATGTCACTGAGCACTACTGACTATGTGCACAACAAAAATGAATACATAACTTTATCAGGCACTGATTGGTTCAAACATATGACTCCTCCCACAGGTATGTGTCGATGGTACCATATTAGGGGGGGGGGGGGGGAATCCCATATAGTGAAGTACAGCAGTATATACGGTGGTGTTTAATAAACAAATATACCATTTCCGGTAGGTCACAATTTGATCTCCAGCCTTGAATCATAAAAACAAAACATCAACCGGACATGTAATGAAAGGTCATCGGAGAGCTCCTTATGGTTACGCTTTAGTATTACCGGATTTGGTGGAACCGGCAGTGCACGTGTGGCTCGTCTCGGGGTAAATCACCCGTCCCAGCTCCCCAGTAATCCGGCACTACTCCACTCGACCAATCAGGAAACTCTCCACACCTGGCCGACGCGTTTCAACTCTGACGAGTCTTTTACAAGGTCCAGAGTATCGTTTGCCCCTCCGCTGTGCTTTGCGGCTATTTATGTAACGCCGGACACACCGATCAGTCATCTCCGGTGTGTTAGACTTGCGGATTCCATTACCCAGAGTCCTCCTGTTCAGAAGTCGCGTATCGCGAATCCAGCAACGTCACTGCCGTTTGCGGAATCACCGTGAGTTCCTTAAGACGCGTTGCCATGGAGATGCACGCCATAGTTTTTCTCATATCACCTCAATCTATTTGTTCGTTCTTTATGGCTACAACAGTGAAGGGATTATAGAAACTGAGCGTCACATTCCTCATATCACCCCAGAATGGAGATCAATGCAAGTATTATGATGACAGTGCTTAATTAAAATACACACGTGAGCTTCACATTGTAAAATACATTCTAAAATCCGTGTACACTTAGAATAAATACGGGGGCTCAATAATTCATTGAAAAACTATTTTGAAAGGATCTATAAGAACCATTTTATTTCATAGTCAGAAGTTAACCCTTACCCAGGTAGAGAGGTGCCTAGTTCACATATACGCCTCATTTCTGTGTTGGATAACTGAGTTGAAGGATCTCTTTGTCTCCAGTGTCCCTTCACCCATCTCAAACCACAGAATTGTGAAAATAAATGATACATCGCTCTGGTGGCATTTGGTTAGACAGAGCGTGAATATCAAGCCCCTCTTTGATGTTTCCAATATGCTCACTCAGTCTTATGTTATGGGGTCTTGCACCTCAGTTAGATGTGGTGCTCGCCGATATATGCACGTCACAACATCCAAGTTTTGTTTGGTTCTTACCTGGTTTGTGACTCCTCCTGTCAGTCCAGCTCTGCTCCATGCTGCCAGGAAGTTCTGTGTGGTCTGAGCTTTGCTGATTGATTACAGCACCTGAGTGAGACATGATCAGCTCGCACTGATTGCGGCACCGGTGAGACTCCAGCAATTAGCTCCCTATATACAGCAGTGTCTGGCAGCCAATCCCTGCCAGAGTATAGGTCCATACAGCAGGTCCAGCGTTCCTGTGCCCAGGGGCGGATTGGCCATTAAAGTCACCGGGAAGATTCCCGGGAGGCCGGCAGAGAGTGAGGCCGAAAGCTCCACCCATTTTACAAGTAACGTTTGTCACCGTCAGAGACAGCCTCAGCCCATGTCCCCATGCGGCCCCGCCTCCTCTGGCTGCTGCACTGTGGTCAGACTGGTTGGCAGCGCTGCGGCAGCATAAATACATATATACTGTAATTCAGCAGAGTTGCCTACCCTAGTTCAAAAGCCATCTACTGCGGGGTTATGAGTTGAGCAGCCGTTCTGCTGCAGTAGGGTAGAGGTGCTGGGACAGGGAGAGACATCCAGAGCCTGCTCAATGTACTGAGCCAGCTCTACACAGCACAGGGGCAGAGGACTCCCGCTCTGCTTCGTCAATGGGCGGTATTCAATGAGCCTGATTCGCCAGGTTTTTATGGCGATTTTGTGCTGTAAGGCGAATTTTTGACAAAAATGGTGAATCACCCTATTCAATGACCAGATGGCAAATACATTTCAAGTTTTTTTTCGCCATGATTCACCGAGTAGCAATCGCTATCTTTTTATGGAGAAGTGGAATGTGAACTTCTTAAATAAAGTGTTTTGTTTTTTACATTTGGTGTTAAAAAATCAGGAATTTTATTCTGAGGAGGGGCATGCTATTTTTATTCATGTGCTGTAAGCACATGAATATATATTTAATAAAAAAAATATATATATATATATATATTTTTTTTTACACTGACCAGCCAGCAGGGGGCGCCGTAGCTGAGCGGCTCATTAGATATTCATATATTCACTGCACCCGATCGTTACATATGCATGATCGGGTGTAGTGAATATACCCGGTCCCCTGCTGGCACCCCCGGGGGGCAGCCTGTGCTGCCTGGCTCCCGGGGAGCCCACCTCCCCCCCACATACGCTCTGGGGCAGGCAGGGAGACTTCCATCTCCCTGCCTGCCACCGTCCTCAGGCTCCCTGTGGCGTTCGCCGCAGGAGCTCAGATTCGCCGGTCAGGGGCAGCGAGCCCCTGACTCGTTGAATACCGGAGCCGGCGAGGCTCCGGAACGCAGCGAGCAGTGGCAAATGTGTAGCGAATCCTAAACAGGATTCGCTGCACGTCGCCGGTATTCACATTGAATACCGCCCACTGTCTCTGCTGCTGCTGCTGCACCACCTGTCAGACTGACAGGCAGAAGCAGAGCAGCACAAAGATCCCTAGACAGTGCTTTAAAGCTCTTCTGCTGCAACATCAGCCATCAGTTCGACATAGCTCCGCCCCCTCCTGCAGGCTCCGCCCCTCTGATAGCCCGTGGCCCACACAGCACCGGATGGGTAAGTTAAGTTTCTCATTCCCATCCTTATTTAAAGCTTATTTTTTTGCTCTTCCCCTTCTCCAGGCTACCTACAGTATCTGTGCATGTCTCCTAATGTTTGCATTAAGTGTGCAAGGTGCCCTAATATGTATTTGTTTTAATAGGTAATACTATTGTAATGTGGGTATTGTGCATAGAGTTACTAGTCCTGTGGGCATGTGTGCGGAAGTGGGGCTATGCATGTGGGCAATGTGTGTAGTGGTGTAACTATCGAGGGTGCAGCTGCTATGGGGCCCGGACTGTTCGCAGGGCCCACTGCTCCCCCTGCACCCAGTCCTGGCTGCCTTCCATCCGCTCTTCCTTCCTCTGTGCCTGGCGTACACCTTTCCACTGTGCCTGGCGCTCCCACAGCACTTCCACCTTGCCTGCTAGATTGCGGCCGCCGGCTGCTGGAGAGAGACCGCCGTGCTCAGCCCATTAAGAAGCGTTGACTCAATATCTGGGCTCCCGATTTTTCTTATGAGACCGCGTCCCCTCGCCACGCTTCGGGCACGGTGCTCGCTGCACTCGCCACACTATACAAAATCAACTCCATGCGTAGTTGGATAGTAGGGGTATGAAAAAATGGGGTGCATTTAACATGGGAGCCCAGATAATACACATACCTCCCAACTGTCACGATTTTAGAGGGACAGTCCCGATTTTCGGGTCCTGTCCCGCTGTCCCACCCGCGGCAGGCATTGTCCCGCTGCGGGGGGTGGCAGTTGGGAGACCCCCAAATCTAGTAGAATAGACGCTGTGCGCATGCGCACAGCGTCTATTCTCGTATGAAAATGAGGTTGCGGCTAATTAGCATAATTAGCCCCCCTTTTCGGCGCGAGTGTCCCTATTTCTTCAGATCAAAAGTTGGGAGGTATGAATACATAAGTACCGAAAAACCTGTAGAGCAATGCGGTGTCTGCAGAATTCTGCCCTCCTGGGCCCTACTGACTGAAAGCAGCGATCATTGCCAAGGGACATCCGCTGCAAAGCGCAGGTAGTGTTCATTCAGGGTGGGGGTTTTAGGTTTTAATATTTTTTTTTTAAAATGTATTCTACACGTTTCTGTGTGGCTCCTGGATATATACATAGAAGCAATGAAGGTGCAGGCTTCTACTGTATATCACCTTGACCAGTAAGGGCACGGGAGCAAGTTATTTTGGTTGTTTGGAGTGCTAGGCCCATGCTGTGTGTATGTATGTATGTATGTATGTATGTATATATATATATATATATATATATATATATATATATATATATATATTGCAGGGACACTCGTAGGACTTGTGTTGATGTAAAGAAGGGTGCAGTTCACACCAGCAGTTTAAAGACCAGTCTTTATACGCTGAGTGAGGGTGTGGTAGGGAGCCCCTTTCAATATTTTGGTATGGGACCCACAAGCTTCTAGTTACGCCTCTGATTGTGTGTGTAAGCACCGTTAGTCCTGAGGGCATTGTGTGCGTAAGCGTCGCTAGTCTTGTGGGCCCACATCATGATGCCGCTCTGCAGGCCCCACCCCCTGCATTCCACACTTGCACATGTGCAGTTTGCATGTTTGCTGCTTATTCCTCCACACTGCCATTGCATCAAAGCCCATGGAGCTCCATCCCCACCCCTGCTACGCTGCACTGAAGCCGCTCCAAAATAAGCAACTGCCAGGATCAAAGAATGGGTAGCGTGGAGGAATGAGCTCACGAAGGACTCGGCCATAACCGGGCCATCTCCCAACCAGTGGCGGATTCAGGGGGGGGGCACCCGGGCATGTGCCCCCCCTGTCATTTTATCCTGGATCCGCCCCTGCTCCCAACACAGCTGATGGATCAGATCCCAATCATCTGACGGGAAAGAATTAGCCCCATAATCCACAGACTAAAAAGCTGTGACACATTCATTTTTAAATGTCAGTTTTTTCTTACAGGTGCATTTTTCTTATTCTGCTTTCAACCTCTTTTTTTCCTTTATCTCATACCCCTTATATATTAGCACTCACCCAGTATTTTAATAGTTAGCAATATCCGTCCCAGTCGTCTTTATGACCCCCATTTATACCTGCCACAACCACACGCGGGTTGGGATCGTTTGGTCGAATGCATTATGGTCGAATGTCATTACATCGAATCCATTAGGTCGAATTGCTAAAAGGTCGACATGACTCTAGGTCGACATGGGAAAAGGTCGAAATGATTCTAGGTCGAAAGGTCATTAGTTCGACAGGTCATTAGGTCGACAAGGTCATTAGTTAGACATTGTCTAGGTCGACATTCACAAAGTCGACATGGGGGTTTTCACTGTTTTTTTACCTGAATGTCAACACAGTCGACATGGACACAGTTTAAAGTGCACTGCATCCCCTCGCATCGCTCGCTGCGCTCGCGATGCGTCGGGCACGATGCCTCGCTACGCTCGGCACACTATTTTATTCTCCCACCACGCCCTAGTGGATGGTAGGGCATGAAATACCGCCTGTCAGCACATGTCGGCTCAAAAAACAGTGAAAAACCCCATGTCGACTTTGTGAATGTCGACCTAGACAATGTCGAACTAATGACCTTGTCGACCTAATGACCTGTCGAACTAATGACCTTTCGACCTAGAATCATTTCGACCTTTTCCCATGTCGACCTAGAGTCATGTCGACCTTTTAGCAATTCGACCTAATGGATTCGATGTAATGACATTCGACCATAATGCATTCGACCAAATGACCGCATCCCCCACACACGGCTGAGTGGAAATAGATACGCCCATAGGTGGACCGTTGGACAGGATATGGCACGCCCCCTCAATAGTGCGCTTTGCGCGTCAAATTCTGGTGACCTCTACAATATCCCTGAAACAAGTATGCTCCCGCTGCTGCAATATTTCAGGCTGGCATGATGAAACGGCTGCTGGCTGTCGCAGTGCATTTGCTGTCGCCACAAGGAAAAAAAGCTACGTCCTCGCCGCTGGGACTTCCTGTTGGGCCAGGCGACATCTGCAGGTATCGGCCTGCCTGCGTTCCCAGGGAAAGTCCCACCATAAAATACTGGGTGCTCCCCTGATGCTGCCCTCTGACCGCCGTCCCAACCTCCCCCACCCGTGCATTCGCACAGGCAGGGGTGCCAATTGATGTTTTTGCCAGTGGGTGCTCAAGGGGTGTGGCCCTGCAATGGGCTCCCACAGACCCCCCCCCCCCAGTCCTGGATGGAGGTAGGCTGGAATCCTGGCAGCGCCGCAGCGGGGTCCCAGCAGCGGATATGCCGTCAGCTTCAGGGCCCCTGCAGAAGATAGGAACTAGCAGCGGTATTAATACCGCTACTAGTTCCCATCCGCCACAGGGACCCCCGCTGCAGACGGCATATCCGCTGCTGGGACCCTGCTGCGGCGCTGCCAGGATCCCCGACAGCGAGCAGCGGGTGAGCTCTGGCCGTGGCCCATGGGTGCTCCTCACTTTCCTTGGGTGCTTGGGCCCCGTTGCACCCATGGTTTCAGCGCCTATGCACACAGGGGGTCTGCACGTGCAAATACACACATGCACAGACCCCCTCATCATCGGAATGGTGATGAATTCAGCCCCTTCCTAGGAAGCCTTAACCAGGCTGTTAAAGAGATTTTGGGACTGTGATCAGTGGTGTAGCTACGTTTTGGGTGCTCCCCCGCCGCCGCCCCGCCAAGCACCCCAACCCCCCCCCCACCGCGCCGCCCCGCTGACCATACAAACCCCCCCCCCTCAATCCCCCACAGCCTTACCTATCGCGCTGGTCCCGGCGGCTCCGTTCTTCTGCTGAGGACCACCACAAAATGGCCACCCCCATACAGCAGACAGTTTCAGAGAACAGTGTGCTATATGGGGGCAGCCATTTTGTGGTGGTCCTCAGCAGAAGAACGGAGCCGCCGGGACCAGCGAGATAGGTAAGTCTGCGGGGGATCGGGGGGGGGGGGGGTTTTAACTATAGCACCGCAGCCCCCGGCGCCCCCACATGCACAGCGCCCCCCCGCGGTGGCGGGGGCTGCGGTGTTGTGTATTCAATGACTGTGTTGTGTATTCAATGCGGCCAGCGAGGGGGTTAAATGGCGGGGATGGCAGAAAACAAGCGATCCTCGCTATTTAACCCTTGCACCAGCCGCTCACCATATTCAACGCCGCAGGGAAATCCATGCTGTCCTCTCGCGAGGATTCCCCCAAGCAGCGAGGCTTGCGGCTAATGCAGGGAGCCCGCTGCATTTAGCTGCGAATCTCGCTGTTTCAGCGGACGCAGGCGCCATTTCCCCCTCGCTCCAAAAACAGCGAAGGGGAAACAACGTATGCAGGGGATCAGTTACTGATCCTGCGTGCTGTCACAGGTCGCCCCCAGCATTGAGTAAACCCCTGTTTGTTGATTGGCCACAATCTACTATTTATAGAGCCTATGTTAGCGTGTCATAGAAACGGACACTTCTACTCGGATTTAAATCAAAGTTTGACCTTGACAATTGAAATGTCTTAAGGGGCCTACACACAGGGCGCCGCTATTGGCCGGTGATTAATATGCAGATTGCTGGACAAATCTAGTAATCACTGGTGTAAGGGGATGCAGTTAATCCAGGCGGTCGGGATCCCAGGGTTCAGAATCCCGACGCCGGAATCCCGACCGCCGAAATCCCGACCGCCGAAATCCCGACCGCCGAAATCTCGACACATTCTCCCTCCGTGGGTGTCCACGACACCCCTGGAGGGAGAATAAGTTAGCGTGCCAAGTGCAGCGAGGCACCGGGCCCGCTGCGTGGCGAGCGTAGCGAGTCCCCCACGTCCCCCCCCCCCCTTGTCGGCATTTCGTCTGTCGGGATTCCGGCGTCGGGATTCTGAACGCTGGGATCCCGACCGCAGGGATTCAGTACTGAATCCGGTGTAAGAACCAGTGTACTCACCTGAGAACACTCTCCCTGGCAGATGCAGCAGTGTGTGCTGAGCGATCTTGCTGAGATTGCTCAGAACACTCAGCAAGATCGCTCAGCACACAGCAATGTGTCAGCGTTGTATGCTGAGCGATCTGTCAGGACCAATGTTCTCCACTGAGAACACTGGCCCTGACCAGCGATGTCACTAGATTTATCCACTGGATCTGAATCTCCGGGGCGATAGAGACGCCCGGGGCTATTGCTATGGGCCCTACACACGGAGCGGTGGGCATTTTCTAAGCAATCTAGTCACTAGATCACTTAAAAAAATGTCCTGGAATCACCACATGTGTAGGCCCCACTAGTGTAGGGAACTTATGCCCTTATTCTAGTTCATTCTTTCTAACAAAATCCTTCTTAGCTGAACAAAACCATGTGCACTGCAGGGGGGCAGATGTAACATGTGCAGAGAGAATTAGATTTGGGTGAGTTATTTTGTTTCTGTGCAGGGAAAATACTGACTGCATTATTTCTATACTGCAATATAGATCTCACTTTAAAGTAAAACCCCACCCAAATCTGTCTCTCTGCACATGTTACATCTGCCCCACCTGCAGTGCACATGGTTTTGTCCATCTAAGAAGGATTTTGTCAGAAAGAATAAACTAGAATAACCCAGGGTTGCCGACTTTCAAAAAATCCTCTCCGGGAGAAGCCCGGAGAGGAATCTTGCATTACGAGTTTGGGGGCGGGGCTTAACTGTGCCGTCATTGAGCCCCGCCCCCATTACGGCAAATAGCCGAAATAACTGATATCTACGGAGGGGGCGGGGCTAAAATGACACGATTGTGCCATTTTAGCTCCGCCCCCTCCCCTGAGACCCGCGGATTGCGGCCTATAAATGCCGCGATCGGGGGGACTCAGTGGGGTTCCCCCTGATTCCGGGAGGGTTGCCCACCCTTCCGGGGGCCGGGAGGAAGGACCCGATTTTCGGGAGACTCCCGCAAATTCCGGGAGGGTCAGCAACCCTGGAATAACCCCCTAAGTTAAGTTCACACATAGCCTGTAGTTTTGATATACACATTAGGGAGACAGGTTTAGCTCCTGTATGTTGTTAGGCTAGTGTGGATGGGAATACCGTCCTGTCTGCACAGTACTGTACTGTACTGTCCTGGTTGATGGTCACAGTCCCTCCAACAAACACAACATGCAGAGCCGGATTAACAATGGGCCTGATGGAGCTACAGCTCCAGGCCCACTCTCCAAATAGGCCCATTTTGTAGCTGAGGGCCAGGGTTTTCCAACGAGCCCAGCCCCATGTCGCTAGCCTCCCGGGAACCAGAGATACCGCCAGGCAAACCTGGAACGTTGTCCCCATAGGATAACATGGGACCCGCTAATTCCAACCTCCACCCGGTTCCAACGGCTGTCAGTTCCCACTCCGGCATCACAGAAACTCGAGGTTGATCTCAGTCTAACCCAAATCGCTGGGCCTTTAATCTGATACCTGGTCCATATGGGTTAAATGGTTCTGAGATATTGTGGGTAAATTTTTTTTTTTTCATTTCTGAAATGTAATTTCATGGCTGTTCATGTTGTTTGAGGACAGATTTCTCTGGAACCAAACGGCACAGTTTTACAAGACCAAAATCATTCGAAGCCTACATGTAAATGGGTCAGTTGGTTACGAAGATATAGCTGTTTGTTTAAAGGGGGACGGCGGTGGTTTTCTCTCCACCTCACACCAGAAATTCAGGGGAAATGTGAGGAAGAATTTTTTCACAGAAAGAGTAGTAGGTAAGTGGAATAGCCTCCCAACAGAGGTGGTAGACGCAAATACAGTAGTACAATTTAAACATGCTTGGGATAAGCATATTGATATCCTTACAAAAAAATAAGGATCAAATATGGTTTGAGGTAACATGTTTAAAAAAAGGGGCAGACTAGATGGGCCAAGTGGTTCTTATCTGCCGTCAAATTCTATGTTTCTATGAAAATGCAAGGAGTAGGCTGGTGTAAAAAGGGCCAGTCTGAGAATGTCCCTGCATGATCCTGGGACCATATTCCTGGGTAAGTCCCTGCATTTTCTGGTATAAAAGGGGTATTATTTCAAATAGCCGGGACATGCAGTGCTCTGAATACAGCTGGGTAGCCCCCTGCTCTCTGCCTGGCTGTCAATCAGTGCCAGATTAAGCCTTTGGGGGGCCCGGGGCACTTTAGACAGTTGGAACCCCTAGCACTTGTCATTACTGGCCACAAACTGCATAAGAGAATATTATACTGTCAAAACACAGAGTAAAGAAAGTATAAACTTGGTCAATGGGTAACTGCTTACTCTGTAGGAGACCTCACAGTGTCAGTGCTGCCTCTGCCTCTAACCCTCCCATGACTAGGCTGTTGCTGCTGTCCTCCATAGGCCTGAGAAGCATGTAATGAGCTCCACCAATCAGAACTCAGCATAAACCTCTCAGCCTCTGCCCTCTTGTGCAAAGTGTCATGGGACTTAGTCAACTCCCAGTAATGCACTGCACACTTGTGCAGTTAGTGCGCCTTGGCTCCCGATGCTCAGCACCATTAATCATTGTTACATTGGCAGATACAGTAGGTGAAGCTGCAGCAAAAAATATTGTGCCTAGGGGCGGCCTGACCACTAAATTCGGCCCTGCCTGCGGGTGCACCTTTGGAGGGCACACGGCAATATATCTCCGTGCATTTTTCTTATGCCAGTCCCCTGCCTTTTCCAGGCATATATAACTAGTTGAAAGCATTTACACAACAGACACACCCATTAGCAGACCACCCAACCAGAACACTGGTCACGCCCCCCACATTATTAGGTGCTGGCCACAACCCCTATTATTGCGCATAATAGGCCCTTGATCATTTTCAGCTCCAGGCCCATTTAGACCTTAATCTGGCTCTGACAACATGAGTTTATTATTGGAATCTAATATTGAGACACTTAAAGCTTTAGCCTTGCCTGTCACCATGTATGTCTCTACGTATACTGATATAGTAATCCCACCTACTGTTATTCTGGCCCCACCCATTGTTGATTTGGTGCCGCCCACATGAGGCCACTTTTAGAAATTTTCCAGGGCCACTTTTAGTCCCCAATCCGTCCCTGCCTGTGCCTTATCCATTACCCTGAGACTCCTGACTATAGTACTTGACCTCGGCTTGTTTCCTGACCACTCTCCTGCTTGGTCCTTTGGCACCCGACCTGTGTTATCGGGTGTATGATCTCAGCTTGCCTAGTGACCATTCTTCAGCTTCATCCTAGTGTACTGCGAACTGTGCGTTCCTGTGTATGACCCAGCCTGACCTTGGACTCCCTTTGCCTTATTCTCTGGTACCTGCTTCGTCCGTTCTGATCTCGACCCGGCTAGCCGACCACGCTTCCATATTTCACCCTCGTTCGTACTTATACCAACTCACAAGGGAAACCTGACCAGGGGGTGCGACCGACGTGCCGGGCGCCGCACAAGCCCATATCCTGATTAGTGGGGTTACTGGTTGAAAACCCCCGGCACGGTAAAGGTGCCCACACACTAGAAAGATCTACGATCATAAGATGTGTGCATAAATTAGCTTTGAAATCTTTTTCCCGTCCTGGACAGAAGATTTCAGGCAAGCGCACATCTTTATCAAAGATTTCTCTCAAGTTCCCGTGTGCGTTCCTATGGATCTTTTGTTAAATCTTCTGATCTTTCGTGCAGCACGTAAGATCAGAAGATTCAGCTAAAGATCCACAGGAGCGCGCATCGGACCAAAATAGGCCGATTTTCGACCGATTATCGGTAAACATCGGATGATATATCGGCCGATTTATCATAAATCGGCCCAAAAATTGTTCTAGTGTGTGGGCACCTTTAGACTCCGCGCCCCTGTGTCAGGTCACGCCAATTCCCGAGTTGGTAGAACATTACTTTAGTTTGTGACAGTGCACTTGGGCTTTGGAGGTAGTAATGTCCCTATATCCGGATCTTTTTGAATGATCCCCCAGTGTTTATTTAAAGTTTGTTCAATCAGTCTATAGTGACTATTAAAGGTTGTTATAAAATCATACTCAAATTTGGTATTTGTTGCTGTTATTCTTTAGGTTTTAATAGTAGTTCTTGTGGAATTAGAGTCACTTCATTTTTATTTTTTCCCCACTTGGGGTCCACTGTAGTTCGTGTCTGTGAAATTTTTGTAGGTTCTCAGTTTGTTCTTTAAAGACTCTTTGTTCGGAGCAGGTAAAACCAGTGCTGGTGGCTGCCAATCATAATATATGTGGACAAACAGAAGCAAATCCAGGATACATACATACACGATCTCTCCAAATCCATTCCCCGGCCCGCCCACACACTTACTTCCTGCACGCTGCTGGGGCACACAGTCTATTTCTCTGTAGCATAGCCACGCTGTCATTACACAAGTGCCACCCTGGCACTGTTAATGGCGATTAAATATGACCAAAGAAACAATAAGTGAAAAGCGCAGGTTACGTATTATGTCCGTAACCAGCGTACCCTTTATACCTAGCTACGTGCGAACAAAGCGTAGCGCAGCGTAGCGTAGCTTTATTGTGTATTGTACACCAAAGAACCAATACCTTAATAAGAGATCCCTTCGCAGTACTCTGACTCTAATCTGCGAATATACCTTTAAGGACAGTGTCCGTAATATACCTTATCGCTATATGCGAATAAACAGACACAACCACAGTATAGAAGTAAGGAGATAGGAACTCCGTAAAAAGATGTATTTAAGTCCCTAACGGACAAAAGGGGGTTACAGGAATAGAAAATACAGGTATAACAAGTAATACAGTAGTCTAACAATGAGTATAATAATAAGGCTCTGCTAGGGGAAGAAAAACAGATACAGGATACAATCAGCCAATAATACAATGAAAATAAGTACCGTGAATGCAACCGTTTACCGTCCCATCAAATATGCGCAGCGCAGTCCGGTCGGAGCTCGCTATCGTTCAGGGTTGAACTATAGCCCGGTCAAAGGTCAGGGAAAGGAAGATGTGCCGAAGTGACCAAGGCCGCCCTGGGTCACCTATCTTATAGGGTCAGAAGGGGGAGGTCAAAGGCCATTCCTATTGGTCGGGGGTCGTATGTCAGGTTCTCTGTGATTGGGGGTAAAATGATGCACCTGGTTTGAATAGGTGCAGGGGAGTGAACTTTTGGAGTTCTTTGTTTGTTGGTATCGTCGTCAGGGGTTGTAAATAGCAGTAGAAACCGGTTACAACTAGATTCCTTTGTTATACACTTTTAAACAGAAACTGTCTTGGAGTTATGGATTTTGTCCATAACTATCGGACCGTATGTATTGCGAAATATTCGCAATGACCGGAATACTGCGCATAAGAAACGGAACGTAACAATACTAAACATTATACAGACAGATGTATGTAATGCTAACTAAGCTATGTGTGGCGTTCTAAACCTTTTAACTATATTTTATTTAGTGTCAGTATGTTCTTATGAATTTATGTGTGATAGTATGGCTACTCTTCTGGTCCACTTTGTCACACAGACTCGGGTATGGAAACTTTATTTGCGCAACTCTGCGAACCAAAATGGCGGCCATACTATCCTAAAATGGCGTGTATGCAACTCGACTTTAACAGCACTATCCATGCGGCTGCAGTAGGCTTCACCGCGGCGCAGACAGCAGAGCAGACTCGCGGCAGCAGCAGGTACACAGGAGTCAGAGGTTTAGGAAGCTGCCTGTGCTTTGTGGGGGTCAGTTGATCAAAGCATGGGGGAGGCATCATTAAATCTATTTGATAAGGTTAGGGGTTGGGAAAAGTGAATTGCATATATATAGGGTGCGTGGTATTGGGGAGGGACATTAAATATTTAAGGATTGTACAGTACGTTCATATGTAAGATGTGGCAGATTAATGGCCCCCATACACTATCTAATCTGGGCCAGATTTCATGAGAAATTGGGCCAAATAGCATGTGTCTGACGTCCGATCGAATCAGACCCGGAGATCATTTGTGCTGCACATATGATCTCCAGGAGCCTTATTCTAGTTCACTCTTTCTGACAAATTCCTTCTTAGATGGACAAAACCATGTGCACTGCAGGTGGGGCAGATGTAACTTGTGCAGAGAGAATTAGATTTGGGCGGGGTTTTACTTCAAAGTGAGATCTATATTGCAGTGTAAAAATAAAGCAGTCAGTATTTACCCTGCACAGAAACAAAATAACTCACCCACATCTAATTCTCTCTGCACATTTGACATCTGCCCCCCTGCAGTGCACATGGGTTTGTCCATCTAAGAAGGATTTTGTCAGAAAGAATGAACTAGAATAAGGCCCCAGGTTGGACCCCCTTTCCAACAGAAAAAAATGGGGATCCATTTGATACATTGCACATGATGTATCAAGCGGATTGGGTGGGTTGTCCACCGCTCTCTGCCCATCCACTGTCACTGTCCGGCACTTATGTGGCATAATATGTAATAGGCATTAAGGCATGGTGGCATTACATTGTGTGGTATAATGTGCAATGGGATTTATGTTGTGTGGCATAATATGTAATGGCACTACAGCATTTGGCATATTATGTAATGGGCATTATGATGTTTGGTATAATGTGTAATAGGCATTTCGGAGTGTGGCATAAAGTTTCATAGGCATTATGGAGTGTGACCTAATGTGCAATGGGCATTACAGAGTGTAGCATAATTTGTAATGGGCATTATGATGTAAATTTTTGATGCGCGCCTGTCACCTTCTGTTTAGTTTGTATTGATGACCAGTAAGCAGTGATAGACACGCCCAGTAGGCGGTGATAGACACACCCCTCCAATGGTGCACCCCCTAATGAAATGGGCTGCGTATGCCTATGGCTCATATAAGGAATGGCAGACATTGTGCTGTTGTCTGTATGGCAGTGCCCAATTTCCTAGTGGCAGCATCAACAGCACCTTCACACAGTTTCACTTCAGGTGAGTGTTGTCCTTGTAGGAACCCCTGCTATATTTCGTTGTTTTTGCAATACATTTGCGGATGTTAATACGCTTCGCTAAAGTTATTTGGCACACTATAAAAGAGTGAGGGTGCTGTGCAGGGTGTATAGACATTCCCCTCCCCCATTTCCCTGCGAATTATAGCACGGGTATAATATATTATTGTAGTCATGGAACAGTTCATCATTCCTGTAGTGGGGCTTTTACATCATCCATCATGGAAAATATCTTCAAACTTAACTTTTTATATTGTATAAGGCTGATTGTTTTATTATTGGATAATTAGTAAGTAGTGTAGTGCTTGTTGTTTTTTTTTTTTTCCTTTTTTGATTCAACATCCTTTTTGCCACAACATCCCCTTGTAAATTCTTAAGGGGCATAGTGTAGAGATGTGCGGTAAGCAATTTTGCTAAGCTATTTAGGGTAGACGATTTCCTGGTGTCCAGATCTCCCATAGATTGTGACTGCATGCACTGACTAAGTTAGCAAGAGATATTTAATCTCTCGGAGCATACACACAGAGAGATCTGTGCTTACTTTCTAAGCAATCTAGTCAGGTTGCTTCGAAAATAGCACACAATTGCTCTGTGTATATGCCCCTTATGTTAATTTTGCGCCCAATGTGTTGCCAGCATGTATTTGTTGACAATCAAATTTCAACTTGATGTCAGTATGTGTTATAACTCCTTGCATTATGTAATTGTAGTATGCTTAGGCGGTAATGCATGGTTCGGTGGCTCCGCAGGGACGCCATGCTCCAGCTTCTTGGGGAAGAGGGCCAGGCTGTGTGAGAAGCTTTAGCACACGTGTAACCCTCTTCGGGATGCCTGATGATGAGGTACTAACGAGGTGTCGTTTGCCTCCGCACGTCATCCTAGACACTCTTGTTAATAGAGAGTTGTCCACAAAGTTGTCACCGGCTCCCAACAGCAATACCGCCGCTCACCCAGTGGTTGCTGGAATATCCCAGCCTGCTTGGATTCTGGGTGACTCTGCATGCCCTGGCTGCTTAGTCTTAAGGTATGTGATGGGACCCGACCGACCAGATTTCGGGCTTTTTAAGAGCTTTTCCCAACAATTATAATGGCATGCGATGCGACCAATGCGATGGACCCGATTTTACATAGGAACCAATGTTAAATGGCCCACCAGACCCGATTTTTCATTGTATAACCACCATGATGGGTAATTTGTATGTCAAATGCCCCCCCCATTGTTAACGCCACCCCACAATGAACGCTAACCCGAAGCGCAGCGAGCCCACGAGGGGCGGCGGTACGCGTCCTACGACCTTTTCATACCCCCACTATCTACGCTGGTGTGGAGTTGATTTTCTATAGTTTGGCGAGCACAGCGAGCAACCGAGCCCGAAGCGTAGTGAGCGTCCGCGTAATACCTGTGAAGTAATGCGTGTGAACTCGCCACTCTTCGGGCTCGGTGGCTCGCTGCGCTCGCCACACTATATAAAATCAACTCCACACCAACGTAGATAGTGGGGGTATGAAAAGGTCGTAGGACCTGTACCGCCGCCCCTCGTGGGCTCGCTGCGCTCGTCACGCTTCGGGTTGGTGTTCATCGTAGGGTGGCGTTAACAATGGGGGGGGGGGGGGGGGCATTTCACATATAATTAACCATTAGGGTGGGTATACAATAAAAAATGGGGTCTGGGGAGCATTTTACATTGGATCAATATAAAAATCAGGTCGGCCGCGTCGCATGCAATTTGGACGCATGCGATGTGATCGACCCGATTTTTCCGACCCGATGGCATACAATTAAAGTCGGTGGCGCCGTGCTAGGAAACAAGTACCGTTATTATTGCTGCAGGTGGCGTTGGCTTGTGCACAAGGTACTAGCCACGGCGTATGAGGCCTACCCTTTGCGCTACGCAGCAGATGTTTGTTAGAAGCAGCAGCCATTTTGTCTACTATGACTTGCATGAACACATTATAAAATGGCTGATCATTCAGAACAGTGCTGTAAAAGTGATTTCTTACAGAGAAATGTTTTTGGTTTTAGAAGCTTAAGAATGTGATGTTGACATTATAATGGAGCAAGGACAGGAAGCTAGTCTCCACAAACATTAATTATATGGGAACAGGGCCACACATGCGTAGACCCCAAGGCCACTGTGCCTAGTTACAATGAAGTTGGGTTAATTATGACATCATGATTGAAAGCAGAGCTGGCCAATAAGACTCAATGCTTATGAGTAATTAATGTGATTAAGGTTTAAATATGAGAGTTAGAGAAGGAGGAGGAAGGCAGTTGAGGAAGAACAGACAAGCACGGGGGGCTGGAGGTAACTATGAAGGAGGTTTAATCATGGCTGATCACTGTCCTTGATAGGTGTCCATTTTGATTTGATTTAGAATTACTGTATTAGATAATCAATGTCATGTTTCTTGTGTTAGTCGGCATTTGCAGATACCTGTAGTGAAGCGATGTTACAAGTAAAGCTGTCATACATTGTATAACAAGGTTGTGTCGGCGTGCAATCATGTCAGCGATGCCGTTATATTTAAGGGTTATAAAGTAATTAGAGATAACTAGGCGTAATCAAAACATTTCAGCATCAAAGCCCATTACACCAGGGGTCTTCAACCCATGGCCCGCGGGCCGAGCTGATCTCAGTGGCCCCCTGCCCGCCGGCCCACCATTCACAGGATTTTTTTTTTTTAAGTAAAAGAAAACGCTGCCTAGGGAGGCAGCGTAATGGAGTCCCCCCGGGTGCCGCCTACCTGATTTTCATTGGCTACAGGCAGGGCAGAGGAGTGGATCCAGCTGAGGGAGGAGGAGGCACATCTGGTGGGAGTTGGGACCCGGCGAAGCTGCAGCTGGCGGGAGCAGGGGACCCGGCGCCGGAACTGCAGGAGGATGAGGCACAGCTGGCAGAGGAGACCCGGCGGATCTGCAGGAGGAGGCACGAATGGTGGAAGCAGGGGACCTGGCAATGCTGCAGGCATTACTGGGGGCATGGTGTGTGGGGCATTACTGGGGTCATTGTGTGTGGGGCATTACTGGGAGCATTGTGTGTGAGGGGCACTGCTGGGGCATTGTGTGGGGGCACTGCTGGGGCATTTGGTGAGGGGCACTGCTGGGGCATCATATGTATAGGAGAACTGCTGGCATTATGGTCTGTGGCATAATGGGCATCAGTGTGGGGCATAATGTGCAATGGGCATAATTTTGTGTGGATTAATGTGTAATGGGCATCACGGTGTGCGGCATAATGTGTAATGGGCATTACAGTGTATGACATAATGTACAACAGGTATTACGGTGTGTGGCATAATGTCTAATGGACACTATGGTGTGATGCACAATGTGTAATGGGCATTACGGATAAACAGTTTATATTGATTTAAGTAGCCTGTCATTGCTTGGGCTGGATCTGTGAGGCATACTAGGTCACTGTGTTGGGCCTTCATGCTTATATGTCACTGTGCAGCCTTCAGTCAACTTAAGCGTGTGAGGACAACAACCATTCCTGCGGTAACCAATGTCTGGTCATGCAGGATGCAAAAGAGGTGTCAGGTGATTGTTTTCCTGCTAGTTCACACTCCTTATAATTAGACCACGCCCTTATAATTAGGACAATTAATTCAATATCAAATTATATATGGGGGGGCACATATTTTACTGTTTGCACTGGAAAGATGACTATTGGGGTAAGTGTGTGTGTGTGTGTGTGTGGGGGGGGGGGTTATGTGCTGAGTATGGGTGGCTGTGCCAACTATCTATGAAGGACTGTGGTGACGTTATAGGGGAGCTGTGATTCTATGGGGCTGTCCAAAATACCGCAGTAGAGTTTAGTGGCCCTCGGGCTTCACTGGATTTTTTTAGGTGGCCCACGCTGTCTTAAAGGTTGAAGACCCCTGCATTACACATAGGAAAGGCACAGGTTTATTATTAATAGAAAGACAGAACATTTGATGAAGTAGAGGAATAATATGTATATACATTACACACGGCGAAATCATCCTCAGAACCGGCTCATGGAGAAGTGATAACAGACAATAACTCATTTCATTACATGCGATATAGACAATGAGGTCAGACCATAGATATAACTGATGTGTAGGGATGAGTGGTCACATGGGTTGTGTGTGTGTGTCTGCCTACAGGATCGGGGGGGGGGGGGTAGCTCTGTGCGTGTGTGTCTGCCTACAGGATCGGGGGGGGGGGGGGGGGGTAGCTGTGTGCGTGTGTCTGCCTACAGGATCGGGGGGGGGGATAGCTGTGTGCGTGTGTCTGCCTACAGGATCGGGGGGGGTAGCTGTGTGCGTGTGTCTGCCTACAGGACCGAGGGGGGGATAGCTGTGTGCATGTGTCTGCCTACAGGATCGGGGGGGGGGGGGGGGGGGGGATAGCTGTGTGCGTGTGTCTGCCTACAGGATCGGGGGGGTAGCTGTGTGCGTGTGTCTGCCTACAGGACCGAGGGGGGGGGGGGGATAGCTGTGTGCATGTGTCTGCCTACAGGATGGGGGGGGGGGGGGATAGCTGTGTGCGTGTGTCTGCCTACAGGATCGGGGGGATAGCTGTGTGCGTGTGTCTGCCTACAGGATTGGGGGGGGGAGATAGCTGTGTGCGTGTGTCTGCCTACAGGACCGAGGGGGGGGGGGGATAGCTGTGTGCGTGTGTCTGCCTACAGGATGGGGGGGGGATAGCGGTGTGCGGACGTACACACAGTGCATGATCCTGCGCTCACACGAATGTGCCTACGAGCACGCAAGTGTGCGGCTAGTTTCAGTACACTCCCCTTTGTGTACCGCTGCGAACACTCTTGTGCACATACGGTATGGGCATCGCTGTGCATGATTGCGTGCGACTACCCATTGGCACGGGCACGTGCGAACATGTGCGAATCAACCAGAATAAGGTCCCGAGTCTCAGCACTTTTTGGTCTTATTTGTATTATGCTCCTGGCATCGTGATCAGGGAGGACGGACCTGGGGAATAGGGGGTATAGTTACCACGTGGGAGGAGTCTTCTGGTGGCTGCACCGTGGGTGGTTACTGGTGGTAAGAGGGAGTCCGCCATTGGCCAGGACCCGGGCAGTGGTCACACCCCGGCTTATATATTTCATTTACAATAATGAGGACAATACATAGAATGTGTCAGGAAGATTCTGTTCTTACTGACGCCTTTTATCTGGCAGGGAGATGGCCGAAAATATGCTGGGCGCTGTGACATCAGCCGTCCGCCCCGTGCAGGCTTCGGCATGCCTGCGGTCACATGGGGAGGCACAGCGTTTTTCTGGGCACACCCACCCTTTTTGTGGGCACACCCAGGAAACGCTGGGCGTCCTCATGCGCAAGACCCCTGTCCGCACAGCTGTGTGCAAATGCATTGGCGACTGTGATATTTGCCGAAGACGTTCACACTGCGCCCTGAACATGGGTACATTCACCTATATCCATGCACAGAGCCGAAACATCGGTCTCTGTACCGAACTCGGCTCTGAACAAGCCAAAGTGAATCACCCCCAAAGTACCTTCTCTTACTCAGAGCATAGAAGCGGCCTCTCCCCTGTGTGACTTTTCTGATGCTTATCAAGATGTGATTTCCGTGTAAAACATTTCCCACACTCAGAACATGAATATGGCCTCTCACCTGTGTGACTTCTCTGATGTATAACAAGAGCTAATTTATATGTAAAACATTTCCCACATTCAGAACATAAATATGGCTTCTCTCCTGTGTGACTTCTCTGATGTACAACAAGTCGTGACTTATCTATAAAACCTTTCCCACACTCAGAGCATGAAAATGGCCTCTCACCTGTGTGACTTTTCTGATGTCTGACAAGAGCGGATTTCTCTGTAAAATATTTCCCACACTCAGAACATGAATATGGCCTCTCTCCTGTGT
Organism: Crinia signifera; assembly: GCF_055691185.1. NCBI lineage: Eukaryota > Metazoa > Chordata > Amphibia > Anura > Myobatrachidae > Crinia > Crinia signifera. The sequence continues at coordinate 4,404,383 of NC_139222.1, read as the reverse complement.
GTCTTCTCTTATGCGTAACAAGATGTGATTTATGAGTAAAACATTTCCCACATTCAGAACATAAATATGGCTTCTCTCCTGTGTGAGTTCTCTGATGTACAACAAGTCGTGACTTATCTATAAAACATTTCCCACACTCAGAGCATGAGAATGGCCTCTCACCTGTGTGACTTTTCTGATGTTTATCAAGATGTGATTTCTGTGTAAAACATTTCCCACACTCAGAACATGAAAATGGCTTCTCTCCTGTGTGACTTCTCTGATGTCTAACAAGACGTGACTTATCTAGAAAACATTTTCCACACTCAGAACATGAATATGGCTTCTCTCCTGTGTGACTTCTCTGATGCACAGCAAGATGCGATTTCGCTGTAAAACATTTCCCACACTCAGAGCATGAATATGGTCTCTCACCTGTGTAACTTCTCTGATGTCTAAAAAGAACTGATTTATCTGTAAGACATTGCCCACACTCAGAACAGGAATATGACCTCCAATTTGCTGGGTGATGGGTAATAAGCTCTGTGTCCTGTGTAAAACATTTCCCATCTATGGTACAGGGAGATAGTATTACAGCAGATACAATATCAGAGATATCAGGAGAATATTCCCCATGATCAGAGGAAGCAGGTAACACATGTCCATGGTGCTGTGCTGGGTGTATAACTGGGGTAATAGGGATTTCTTCTCGAGAATCTCGCACAACATTTCTTTCTTCCATTTCACCATCTGGAGATAAAACGAGATGATCCTCTGAGACATGGGTCTTCAACCTGTGGCCCTCCAGATGTTGTGAAACTACATGTTCCAGCATGCATTGCCACATTTTTTCCTATAAGAGTATGCCAAAAAGCCTCAGGGCATGCTGGGACATGTAGTTCCACAACATCTGGAGGGCCACAGGTTGAAGACCTGTGCTCTGAGACATTCCGGCTGTTAAATCCATCTGCTGGGAATAACATACATATATGGAAATAGAAATGTTTTCCCACAATAAGTTTCATTTATCAGTACAGACTTTGGTGAAATGCCCCAAATTGCCATAAAAAAAAAAAAAAAAAAAAAAAAAAAAAAAAAATCGGCAGATGTTGGAAAAATATTTAAATCATTAGCTGACCCTAGTATACGGATATTAATATAAAGATATATACTGTACAATGTGACAATCCAGCATGTCACCTACTACACACACACACCGGCCTAAATCATAGTTCTTGTGTCACTTTATCCACAGTAATTCTTTGTTTTGTTCAATGGAACTTGCCTAAAACACTGCATATTGTTATATCTAGAGACAGGATTATATGCATTTGCATATTTGCATATGCATTTGCATATTTTGACCATTCTTACTGGTTATTGCATATTTTACCTAAAATCTAGTGATGGTGCATATTTTAGGCCCCGCCCTCTTCCCACCCGCGAGTCACAGCACTGCATTGCCTTGCTGCTGCTGGACAGGTAGTGGTAGAGTGTGCAGGCTGGGGCAATATGTGCGCAGTGTGGGGAACCTTGGATGTACGCTATGTCTGACACTGCTCTAGGCTGCCAATCCATGTTTATAAAAGTCAGTCAGAGCGGATGCCATTACGAAGCTCCTGAACCTTTGCCTGCCCCTGGCCTGGGACTTTACACCAAGAGACAGGCTTCTGCAGCAGAGGAGGAGGGCAGAAGGGTTGTGACATCACGCGACGTGGAGGAAATGCCGTGTCACAGTGCGTATTCGGCGCAGGGAGGAAGCCTTCCACTGCGCCGCCCTCACACGCTATGCTGACATTTGATCCATTGGCGCTGGAGATGAGGGTCCGTGTAGTTTATGCAAGAAGAGCTTTGGACGCTGCAGTCTGCTGTAGCAGCCAGCATACTGACATCTGCAGATGCTGTGGGCCTATTTTTGAGGTTTATTTGCAACTAATTGTATGCTGATTTTTAAATAAATAAGTTAAAAATTACTTTATTTATTATTTAATGTAGCATATTTTAACACTTTTCATGCATATTTTAAATGCATATTTGCATGCATATTTCAAGCTTTTTTTGTTGCATATAATCCTGTCTCTAGTTATATCACACCAGAGAGTGCGGGAGGAGACTGGTCAGATCTCTGGGCTGGTAACACACAGTGACATGATGTGAGGGGAGAGCAGGAGTATAATAGGGGCTGATGGCTGCTGATGTATGATATACACCAGAGAGTGCGGGGAGGAGACTGGTCAGATCTCTGGGCTGGTAACACACAGTGACATGATGTGAGGGGGAGAGCAGGAGTATAATAGGGGCTGATGGCTGCTGATGTATGAGATACACCAGAGAGTGTGGGGAGGAGACTGGTCAGATCTCTGGGCTGCACAATGACATGGTGTGAGGGAGAGAGCAGGAGTATTATAGGGGCTGATGGCTCCTGATGTATGAGGTACACCAGAGAGTGCGGGGAGGAGACTGGTCAGATCTCTGGGCTGGTAACACACAGTGACATGATGTGAGGGGGAGAGCAGGAGTATAATAGGGGCTGATGGCTGCTGATGTATGAGATACACCAGAGAGTGCGGGGAGGAGACTGGTCAGATCTCTGGGCTGGTAACACACAGTGACATGATGTGAGGGGGAGAGCAGGAGTATAATAGGAGCTGATGGATCCTGATGTATGAGATACACCAGAGAGAGTGGTGAGGAGACTGGTCAGATCTCTGGGCTGGTAACACACAGTGACATGATGTGAGGGGGAGAGCAGGAGTATAATAGGGGCTGATGGCACCTGATGTATGAGATACACCAGAGAGAGTGGTGAGGAGACTGGTCAGATCTCTGGGCTGGTAACACACAGTGACATGGTGTGAGGGGGAGAGCAGGAGTATAATAGGGGCTGATGGCTCCTGATGTATGAGATACACCAGAGAGTGCGGGGAGGAGACTGGTCAGATCTCTGGGCTGGTAACACACAGTGACAGGATATGAGAGGGAGAGCAGGAGTATAATAGGGGCTGATGGCACCTGATGTATGAGATACACCAGAGAGTGCGGGGAGGAGACTGGTCAGATCTCTGGGCTGGTAACACACAGTGACATGATGTGAGGGGGAGAGCAGGAGTATAATAGGAGCTGATGGCACCTGATGTATGAGATACACCAGAGAGTGCGGGGAGGAGACTGGTCAGATCTCTGGGCTGGTAACACACAGTGACATGATGTGAGGGGGAGAGCAGGAGTATAATAGGGGCTGGTGGCTCCTGATGTATGAGATATACCAGAGAGTGCGGGGAGGAGACTGGTCAGATCTCTGGGCTGGTAACACAGTGACATGATGTGAGGGGGAGAGCAGGAGTATAATAGGGGCTGATGGCTCCTGATGTATGCGATACACCAGAGAGTGCGGGGAGGAGACAGGTCAAATCTCTGGGCTGGTAACACACAGTGACATGATGTGAGGGGGAGAGCAGGAGTATAATAGGGGCTGATGGCTCCTGATGTATGCGATACACCAGAGAGTGCGGGGAGGAGACTGGTCAGATCTCTGGGCTGGTAACACACAGTGACATGATGTGAGGGGGAGAGCAGGAGTATAATAGGGGCTGATGGCTCCTGATGTATGAGATACACCAGAGAGTGCGGGGAGGAGACTGGTCAGATCTCTGGGCTGGTAACACACAGTGACATGATGTGAGGGGGAGAGCAGGAGTATAATAGGGGCTGATGGCTCCTGATGTATGAGATACACCAGAGAGTGCGGGGAGGAGACTGGTCAGATCTCTGGGCTGGTAACACAGTGACATGATGTGAGGGGGAGAGCAGGAGTATAATAGGGGCTGATGGCTCCTGATGTATGCGATACACCAGAGAGTGCGGGGAGGAGACAGGTCAAATCTCTGGGCTGGTAACACACAGTGACATGATGTGAGGGGGAGAGCAGGAGTATAATAGGGGCTGATGGCTCCTGATGTATGCGATACACCAGAGAGTGCGGGGAGGAGACTGGTCAGATCTCTGGGCTGGTAACACACAGTGACATGATGTGAGGGGGAGAGCAGGAGTATAATAGGGGCTGATGGCTCCTGATGTATGAGATACACCAGAGAGTGCGGGGAGGAGACTGGTCAGATCTCTGGGCTGGTAACACACAGTGACATGATGTGAGGGGGAGAGCAGGAGTATAATAGGGGCTGAAGGCTCCTGATGTATGAGATACACCAGAGAGTGCGGGGAGGAGACTGGTCAGATCTCTGGGCTGGTAACACACAGTGACATGATGTGAGGGGGAGAGCAGGAGTATAATAGGGGCTGATGGCTCCTGATATATCAGAGAGTGCAGGGAGGAGACTGGTCAGATCTCTGGGCTGGTAACACACAGTGACATGATGTGAACTCTGTAATGTGTTTATTACTCACCTGTGCTGATATCTGTAGGGATTTCTTCCTCCTTATACTGCTGATTGCCCCTCACATACGTCTCTTCTCCTCCCTCTGTATCTTCTGCCTTCATATCAATCTCATATGTCTCTTCTTCTTTCTTTATATCAGTTAGTTCTTCACTCTGTAAAATAAGACATTGTTTAATGGGTTATTTAAAGTGAGATGTAACATACTCCAGAAATCACATAGTAACAGTAATAGAGACCCTAAATCCCACCTACCTGATCCTCCTGTGGGGTCCTGTGATTCTCCTCTGTACAATCCTGGGAATACAGAGGAAGGGGACATCTCTCTGGTGTATTCCTGTTACTGGGCCCATCTGTAGGAGACACGCAGTGACTGAGGACATGGTATATATGTGATTATCCTGGGAATACAGAGGACGGGGACATCTCTCTGGGGTATTCCTGTTACTGGCCCCATCTGTAGGAGACACACAGTGACTGAGGACATTGTATATATGTGATTATCCTGGGAATACAGAGGACGGGGACATCTCTCTGGGGTATTCCTGTTACTGGGCCCATCTGTAGGAGACACACAGTGACTGAGGACATGGTATATATGTGATTATCTTGGGAATACAGAGGACGGGGACATCTCTCTGGGGTATTCCTGTTACTGGGCCATCTGTAGGAGACACGCAGTGACTGAGGACATGGTATATATGTGATTATACTGGGAATACAGAGGACGGGGACATCTCTCTGGGGTATTCCTGTTACTGGGCCCATCTGTAGGAGACACGCAGTGACTGAGGACATTGTATATATGTGATTATCCTGGGAATACAGAGGACGGGGACATCTCTCTGGGGTATCTCTGTTACTGGCCCCATCTGTAGGAAACACACAGTGACTGAGGACATGGTATATATGTGATTATCCTGGGAATACAGAGGACGGGGACATCTCTCTGGGGTATCTCTGTTACTGGGCCCATCTGTAGGAGACACACAGTGACTGAGGACATTGTATATATGTGATTATCCTGGGAATACAGAGGACGGGGACATCTCTCTGGGGTATTCCTGTTACTGGGCCCATCTGTAGGAGACACACAGTGACTGAGGACATGGTATATATGTGATTATCCTGGGAATACAGAGGACAGGGACATCTCTCTGGGGTATTCCTGTTACTGGCCCATCTGTAGGAGACACGCAGTGACTGAGGACATGGTATATATGTGATTATACTGGGAATACAGAGGACGGGGACATCTCTCTGGGGTATTCCTGTTACTGGGCCCATCTGTAGGAGACACGCAGTGACTGAGGACATTGTATATATGTGATTATCCTGGGAATACAGAGGACGGGGACATCTCTCTGGGGTATCTCTGTTACTGGCCCCATCTGTAGGAGACACGCAGTGACTGAGGACATTGTATATATGTGATTATCCTGGGAATACAGAGGACGGGGACATCTCTCTGGGGTATTCCTGTTACTGGCCCCATCTGTAGGAGACACGCAGTGACTGAGTACATGGTATATATGTGATTATCCTGGGAATACAGAGGACGGGGACATCTCTCTGGGGTATTCCTGTTACTGGGCCCATCTGTAGGAGACACGCAGTGACTGAGGACATTGTATATATGTGATTATCCTGGGAATACAGAGGACGGGGACATCTCTCTGGGGTATTCCTGTTACTGGCCCATCTGTAGGAGACACGCAGTGACTGAGTACATGGTATATATGTGATTATCCTGGGAATACAGAGGACGGGGACATCTCTCTGGGGTATTCCTGTTACTGGGCCCATCTGTAGGAGACACACAGTGACTGAGGACATTGTATATATGTGATTATCCTGGGAATACAGAGGACGGGGACATCTCTCTGGGGTATTCCTGTTACTGGCCCCATCTGTAGGAGACACACAGTGACTGAGGACATGGTATATATGTGATTATCTTGGGAATACAGAGGACGGGGACATCTCTCTGGGGTATTCCTGTTACTGGGCCCATCTGTAGGAGACACGCAGTGACTGAGGACATTGTATATATGTGATTATCCTGGGAATACAGAGGACGGGGACATCTCTCTGGGGCATTACTGTTACTGGGCCCATCTGTAGGAGACACGCAGTGACTGAGGACATGGTATATATGTGATTATCCTGAGAATACAGAGGACGGGGACATCTCTCTGGGGTATTCCTGTTACTGGGCTCATCTGTAGGAGACACGCAGTGACTGAGTACATTGTATATATGTAATTATCCTGGGAATACAGAGGACGGGGACATCTCTCTGGGGTATTCCTGTTACTGGGCCCATCTGTAGGAGACACACAGTGACTGAGGACATTGTATATATGTGATTATCCTGGGAATACAGAGGACGGGGACATCTCTCTGGGGTATTCCTGTTACTGGGCCCATCTGTAGGAGACACACAGTGACTGAGGACATGGTATATATGTGATTATCTTGGGAATACAGAGGACGGGGACATCTCTCTGGGGTATTCCTGTTACTGGGCCCATCTGTAGGAGACACACAGTGACTGAGTACATTGTATATATGTGATTATCCTGGGAATACAGAGGACGGGGACATCTCTCTGGGGTATTCCTGTTACTGGGCCCATCTGTAGGAGACACACAGTGACTGAGGACATGGTATATATGTGATTATCTTGGGAATACAGAGGACGGGGACATCTCTCTGGGGTATTCCTGTTACTGGGCCCATCTGTAGGAGACACACAGTGACTGAGGACATGGTATATATGTGATTATCTTGGGAATACAGAGGACGGGGACATCTCTCTGGGGTATTCCTGTTACTGGGCCCATCTGTAGGAGACACACAGTGACTGAGGACATGGTATATATGTGATTATCCTGGGAATACAGAGGACGGGGACATCTCTCTGGGGTATTCCTGTTACTGGGCCCATCTGTAGGAGACACACAGTGACTGAGGACATTGTATATATGTGATTATCCTGGGAATACAGAGGACGGGGACATCTCTCTGGGGTATTCCTGTTTCTGGGCCCATCTGTAGGAGACACGCAGTGACTGAGGACATTGTATATATGTGATTATCCTGGGAATACAGAGGACGGGGACATCTCTCTGGGGTATTTCTGTTACTGGGCCCATCTGTAGGAGACACACAGTGACTGAGTACATTGTATATATGTGATTATCCTGGGAATACAGAGGACGGGGACATCTCTCTGGGGTATTCCTGTTACTGGGCCCATCTGTAGGAGACACACAGTGACTGAGGACATTGTATATATGTGATTATCCTGGGAATACAGAGGACGGGGACATCTCTCTGGGGTATTCCTGTTACTGGGCCCATCTGTAGGAGACACACAGTGACTGAGGACATGGTATATATGTGATTATCCTGGGAATACAGAGGACGGGGACATCTCTCTGGGGTATTCCTGTTACTGGGCCCATCTGTAGGAGACACACAGTGACTGAGGACATGGTATATATGTGATTATCCTGGGAATACAGAGGACGGGGACATCTCTCTGGGGTATTCCTGTTACTGGGCCCATCTGTAGGAGACACACAGTGACTGAGGACATGGTATATATGTGATTATCCTGGGAATACAGAGGACGGGGACATCTCTCTGGGGTATTCCTGTTACTGGGCCCATCTGTAGGAGACACGCAGTGACTGAGGACATTGTATATATATATGTGATTATCCTGGGAATACAGAGGACGGGGACATCTCTCTGGGGTATCTCTGTTACTGAGCCCATCTGTAGGAGACACACAGTGACTGAGTACATTGTATATATATGTGATTATCCTGGGAATACAGAGGATGGGGACATCTCTCTGGGGTATTCCTGTTACTGGCCCATCTGTAGGAGACACACAGTGACTGAGGACATTGTATATATGTGATTATCCTGGGAATACTGAGGACGGGGACATCTCTCTGGGGTATTCCTGTTACTGGGCCCATCTGTAGGAGACACACAGTGACTGAGTACATTGTATATATATGTGATTATCCTGGGAATACAGAGGATGGGGACATCTCTCTGGGGTATTCCTGTTACTGGCCCATCTGTAGGAGACACACAGTGACTGAGGACATTGTATATATGTGATTATCCTGGGAATACTGAGGACGGGGACATCTCTCTGGGGTATTCCTGTTACTGGGCCCATCTGTAGGAGACACACAGTGACTGAGGACATGGTATTTATGTGATTATCCTGGGAACACAGAGGACGGGGACATCTCTCTGGGGTATTCCTGTTACTGGGCCCATCTGTAGGAGACACACAGTGACTGAGGACATGGTATATATGTGATTATCCTGGGAATACAGAGGACGGGGACATCTCTCTGGGGTATTCCTGTTACTGGGCCCATCTGTAGGAGACACGCAGTGACTGAGGACATGGTATATATGTGATTATCCTGGGAATACAGAGGACGGGGACATCTCTCTGGGGTATTCCTGTTACTGGGGCCATCTGTAGGAGACACGCAGTGACTGAGGACATTGTATATATGTGATTATCCTGGGAATACAGAGGACGGGGACATCTCTGGGGTATTCCTGTTACTGGCCCCATCTGTAGGAGACACACAGTGACTGAGGACATGGTATATATGTGATTATCCTGGGAATACAGAGGACGGGGACATCTCTCTGGGGTATTCCTGTTACTGGGCCCATCTGTAGGAGACACACAGTGACTGAGGACATGGTATATATGTGATTATCCTGGGAATACAGAGGACGGGGACATCTCTCTGGGGTATTCCTGTTACTGGCCCCATCTGTAGGAGACACACAGTGACTGAGGACAATGTATATATGTGATTATCCTGGGAATACAGAGGACGGGGACATCTCTCTGGGGTATTCCTGTTACTGGGCCCATCTGTAGGAGACACACAGTGACTGAGGACATTGTATATATGTGATTATCCTGGGAATACAGAGGACGGGGACATCTCTCTGGGGTATTCCTGTTACTGGGCCCATCTGTAGGAGACACGCAGTGACTGAGGACATTGTATATATGTGATTATCCTGGGAATACAGAGGACGGGGACATCTCTCTGGGGTATTCCTGTTACTGGCCCATCTGTAGGAGACACACAGTGACTGAGGACATGGTATATATGTGATTATACTGGGAATACAGAGGACGGGGACATCTCTCTGGGGTATTCCTGTTACTGGGCCCATCTGTAGGAGACACGCAGTGACTGAGGACATTGTATATATGTGATTATCCTGGGAATACAGAGGACGGGGACATCTCTCTGGGGTATCTCTGTTACTGGCCCCATCTGTAGGAGACACGCAGTGACTGAGGACATTGTATATATGTGATTATCCTGGGAATACAGAGGACGGGGACATCTCTCTGGGGTATTCCTGTTACTGGCCCCATCTGTAGGAGACACGCAGTGACTGAGTACATGGTATATATGTGATTATCCTGGGAATACAGAGGACGGGGACATCTCTCTGGGGTATTCCTGTTACTGGGCCCATCTGTAGGAGACACACAGTGACTGAGTACATTGTATATATATGTGATTATCCTGGGAATACAGAGGACGGGGACATCTCTCTGGGGTATTCCTGTTACTGGGCCCATCTGTAGGAGACACACAGTGATTGAGGACATGGTATATATGTGATTATCCTGGGAATACAGAGGACGGGGACATCTCTCTGGGGTATTCCTGTTACTGGGCCCATCTGTAGGAGACACACAGTGACTGAGGACATTGTATATATGTGATTATCCTGGGAATACAGAGGACGGGGACATCTCTCTGGGGTATTCCTGTTACTGGGCCCATCTGTAGGAGACACACAGTGACTAAGTACATTGTATATATATGTGATTATCCTGGGAATACAGAGGATGGGGACATCTCTCTGGGGTATTCCTGTTACTGGGCCCATCTGTAGGAGACACACAGTGACTGAGGACATGGTATTTATGTGATGATCCTGGGAACACAGAGGACGGGGACATCTCTCTGGGGTATTCCTGTTACTGGGCCCATCTGTAGGAGACACACAGTGACTGAGTACATGGTATATATGTGATTATCCTGGGAATACAGAGGACGGGGACATCTCTCTGGGGTATTCCTGTTACTGGGCCCATCTGTAGGAGACACACAGTGACTGAGTACATGGTATATATGTGATTATCCTGGGAATACAGAGGACGGGGACATCTCTCTGGGGTATTCCTGTTACTGGGCCCATCTGTAGGAGACACGCAGTGACTGAGGACATGGTATATATGTGATTATCCTGGGAATACAGAGGACGGGGACATCTCTCTGGGGTATTCCTGTTACTGGGGCCATCTGTAGGAGACACGCAGTGACTGAGGACATTGTATATATGTGATTATCCTGGGAATACAGAGGACGGGGACATCTCTCTAGGGTATTCCTGTTACTGGGCCCATCTGTAGGAGACACGCAGTGACTGAGGACATTGTATATATGTGATTATCCTGGGAATACAGAGGACGGGGACATCTCTCTGGGGTATCTCTGTTACTGGGCCCATCTGTAGGAGACACACAGTGACTGAGGACATGGTATATATGTGATTATCCTGGGAATACAGAGGATGGGGACATATCTCTGGGGTATTCCTGTTACTGGGCCATCTGTAGTAGACACGCAGTGACTGAGGACATTGTATATATGTGATTATCCTGGGAATACAGAGGACGGGGACATCTCTCTGGGGTATTACTGTTACTGGGCCCATCTGTAGGAGACACACAGTGACTGAGGACATTGTATATATGTGATTATCCTGGGAATACAGAGGACGGGGACATCTCTCTGGGGTATTCCTGTTACTGGGCCCATCTGTAGGAGACACACAGTGACTGAGGACATGGTATATATGTGATTATCCTGGGAATACAGAGGACGGGGACATCTCTCTGGGGTATTCCTGTTACTGGGCCCATCTGTAGGAGACACGCAGTGACTGAGGACATTGTATATATGTGATTATCCTGGGAATACAGAGGACGGGGACATCTCTCTGGGGTATCTCTGTTACTGGCCCATCTGTAGGAGACACGCAGTGACTGAGGACATGGTATATATGTGATTATCCTGGGAATACAGAGGACGGGGACATCTCTGGGGTATTCCTGTTACTGGGCCCATCTGTAGGAGACACGCAGTGACTGAGGACATTGTATATATGTGATTATCCTGGGAATACAGAGGACGGGGACATCTCTCTGGGGTATTCCTGTTACTGGGCCCATCTGTAGGAGACACACAGTGACTGAGGACATGGTATATATGTGATTATCCTGTGAATACAGAGGACGGGGACATCTCTCTGGGGTATTCCTGTTACTGGGCCCATCTGTAGGAGACACGCAGTGACTGAGGACATTGTATATATGTGATTATCCTGGAAATACAGAGGACGGGGACATCTCTCTGGGATATTCCTGTTACTGGGCCCATCTGTAGGAGACACACAGTGACTGAGGACATGGTATATATGTGATTATCCTGGGAATACAGAGGACGGGGACATCTCTCTGGGGTATTCCTGTTACTGGCCCATCTGTAGGAGACACACAGTGACTGAGGACATTGTATATATGTGATTATCCTGGGAATACAGAGGACGGGGACATCTCTCTGGGGTATTCCTGTTACTGGGCCCATCTGTAGGAGACACACAGTGACTGAGGACATTGTATACATGTGATTATCCTAGGAATACAGAGGACGGGGACATCTCTCTGGGGTATTCCTGTTACTGGGCCCATCTGTAGGAGACACGCAGTGACTGAGGACATGGTATATATGTGATTATCCTGGGAATACAGAGGACGGGGACATCTCTCTGGGGTATCTCTGTTACTGGGCCCATCTGTAGGAAACACACAGTGACTGAGGACATGGTATATATGTGATTATCCTGGGAATACAGAGGACGGGGACATCTCTCTGGGGTATCTCTGTTACTGGGCCCATCTGTAGGAGACACACAGTGACTGAGGACATTGTATATATGTGATTATCCTGGGAATACAGAGGACGGGGACATCTCTCTGGGGTATTCCTGTTACTGGGCCCATCTGTAGGAGACACACAGTGACTGAGGACATTGTATATATGTGATTATCCTGGGAATACAGAGGACGGGGACATCTCTCTGGGGTATTCCTGTTACTGGGTCACTCTGTAGGAGACACGCAGTGACTGAGTACATTGTATATATGTGATTATCCTGGGAATACAGAGGACGGGGACATCTCTCTGGAGTATCTCTGTTACTGGGCCCATCTGTAGGAGACACGCAGTGACTGAGGACATGGTATATATGTGATTATCCTGGGAATACAGAGGACGGGGACATCTCTTTGGGGTATTCCTGATACTGGGCCCATCTGTAGGAGACACACAGTGACTGAGTACATTGTATATATGTGATTATCCTGGGAATACAGAGGACGGGGACATCTCTCTGGGGTATTCCTGTTACTGGGCCCATCTGTAGGAGACACACAGTGACTGAGGACATGGTATATATGTGATTATCCTGGGAATACAGAGGACGGGGACATCTCTCTGGGGTATTCCTGTTACTGGGCCCAACTGTAGGAGACACGCAGTGACTGAGTACATGGTATATATGTGATTATCCTGGGAATACAGAGGACGGGGACATCTCTCTGGGGTATCTCTGTTACTGGGCCCATCTGTAGGAGACACACAGTGACTGAGGACATGGTATATATGTGATTATCCTGGGAATACAGAGGACGGGGACATCTCTCTGGGGTATTCCTGTTACTGGGCCCATCTGTAGGAGACACACAGTGACTGAGGACATGGTATATATGTGATTATCCTGGGAATACAGAGGACGGGGACATCTCTCTGGGGTATCTCTGTTACTGGGCCCATCTGTAGAAGACACACAGTGACTGAGGACATGGTATATATGTGATTATCCTGGGAATGCAGAGGACGGGGACATCTCTCTGGGGTATTCCTGTTACTGGTCCATCTGTAGGAGACACGCAGTGACTGAGGACATTGTATATATGTGATTATCCTGGGAATACAGAGGACGGGGACATCTCTCTGGGGTATCTCTGTTACTGGCCCCATCTGTAGGAGACACGCAGTGACTGAGGACATTGTATATATGTGATTATCCTGGGAATACAGAGGCCGGGGACATCTCTCTGGGGTATTCCTGTTACTGGGCCCATCTGTAGGAGACACACAGTGACTGAGGACATTGTATATATGTGATTATCCTGGGAATACAGAGGACGGGGACATCTCTCTGGGGTATCTCTGTTACTGGGCCCATCTGTAGGAGACACACAGTGACTGAGGACATGGTATATATGTGATTATCCTGGGAATACAGAGGACGGGGACATCTCTCTGGGGTATTCCTGTTACTGGCCCATCTGTAGGAGACACACAGTGACTGAGGACATTGTATATATGTGATTATCCTGGGAATACAGAGGACGGGGACATCTCTCTGGGGTATTCCTGTTACTGGGCCCATCTGTAGGAGACACACAGTGACTGAGGACATTGTATACATGTGATTATCCTAGGAATACAGAGGACGGGGACATCTCTCTGGGGTATTCCTGTTACTGGGCCCATCTGTAGGAGACACGCAGTGACTGAGGACATGGTATATATGTGATTATCCTGGGAATACAGAGGACGGGGACATCTCTCTGGGGTATCTCTGTTACTGGGCCCATCTGTAGGAAACACACAGTGACTGAGGACATGGTATATATGTGATTATCCTGGGAATACAGAGGACGGGGACATCTCTCTGGGGTATCTCTGTTACTGGGCCCATCTGTAGGAGACACACAGTGACTGAGGACATTGTATATATGTGATTATCCTGGGAATACAGAGGACGGGGACATCTCTCTGGGGTATTCCTGTTACTGGGCCACTCTGTAGGAGACACGCAGTGACTGAGTACATTGTATATATGTGATTATCCTGGGAATACAGAGGACGGGGACATCTCTCTGGAGTATCTCTGTTACTGGGCCCATCTGTAGGAGACACGCAGTGACTGAGGACATGGTATATATGTGATTATCCTGGGAATACAGAGGACGGGGACATCTCTTTGGGGTATTCCTGATACTGGGCCCATCTGTAGGAGACACACAGTGACTGAGTACATTGTATATATGTGATTATCCTGGGAATACAGAGGACGGGGACATCTCTCTGGGGTATTCCTGTTACTGGGCCCATCTGTAGGAGACACACAGTGACTGAGGACATGGTATATATGTGATTATCCTGGGAATACAGAGGACGGGGACATCTCTCTGGGGTATTCCTGTTACTGGGCCCAACTGTAGGAGACACGCAGTGACTGAGTACATGGTATATATGTGATTATCCTGGGAATACAGAGGACGGGGACATCTCTCTGGGGTATCTCTGTTACTGGGCCCATCTGTAGGAGACACACAGTGACTGAGGACATGGTATATATGTGATTATCCTGGGAATACAGAGGACGGGGACATCTCTCTGGGGTATTCCTGTTACTGGCCCATCTGTAGGAGACACGCAGTGACAGAGGACATTGTATATATGTGATTATCCTGGGAATACAGAGGACGGGGACATCTCTCTGGGGTATTCCTGTTACTGGGCCCATCTGTAGGAGACACACAGTGACTGAGGACATGGTATATATGTGATTATCCTGGGAATACAGAGGACGGGGACATCTCTCTGGGGTATCTCTGTTACTGGGCCCATCTGTAGAAGACACACAGTGACTGAGGACATGGTATATATGTGATTATCCTGGGAATGCAGAGGACGGGGACATCTCTCTGGGGTATTCCTGTTACTGGTCCATCTGTAGGAGACACGCAGTGACTGAGGACATTGTATATATGTGATTATCCTGGGAATACAGAGGACGGGGACATCTCTCTGGGGTATTCCTGTTATTGGGCCCATCTGTAGGAGACACACAGTGACTGAGGACATGGTATATATGTGATTATACTGGGAATACAGAGGACGGGGACATCTCTCTGGGGTATCTCTGTTACTGGGACCATCTGTAGGAGACTCGCAGTGACTGAGGACATGGTATATATGTGATTATCCTGGGAATACAGAGGACGGGGACATCTCTCTGGGGTATCTCTGTTACTGGGCCCATCTGTAGGAGACACACAGTGACTGATTACATGGTATATATGTGATTATCCTGGGAATACAGAGGACGGGGACATCTCTCTGGGGTATTCTTGTTACTGGGCCCATCTGTAGGAGACACACATTGACTGAGGACATTGTATATATGTGATTATCCTGGGAATACAGAGGATGGGGACATCTCTCTGGGGTACTCCTGTTACTGGGCCCATCTGTAGGAGACACGCAGTGACTGAGGACATGGTATATATGTGATTATCCTGGGAATACAGAGGACGGGGACATCTCTCTGGGGTATTCCTGTTACTGGGCCCATCTGTAGGAGACACACAGTGACTGAGGA
Source organism: Crinia signifera (assembly GCF_055691185.1). Lineage (NCBI taxonomy): Eukaryota > Metazoa > Chordata > Amphibia > Anura > Myobatrachidae > Crinia > Crinia signifera. The sequence goes on along the minus strand of NC_139222.1, from coordinate 4,388,403 downwards.
CATTGTATATATGTGATTATCCTGGGAATACAGAGGATGGGGACATCTCTCTGGGGTACTCCTGTTACTGGGCCCATCTGTAGGAGACACGCAGTGACTGAGGACATGGTATATATGTGATTATCCTGGGAATACAGAGGACGGGGACATCTCTCTGGGGTATTCCTGTTACTGGGCCCATCTGTAGGAGACACACAGTGACTGAGGACATTGTATATATGTGATTATCCTGAGAATACAGAGGACGGGGACATCTCTCTGGGGTATCTCTGTTACTGGGACCATCTGTAGGAGACTCGCAGTGACTGAGGACATGGTATATATGTGATTATCCTGGGAATACAGAGGACGGGGACATCTCTCTGGGGTATCTCTGTTACTGGGCCCATCTGTAGGAGACACACAGTGACTGATTACATGGTATATATGTGATTATCCTGGGAATACAGAGGACGGGGACATCTCTCTGGGGTATTCCTGTTACTGGGCCCATCTGTAGGAGACACGCAGTGACTGAGTACATTGTATATATGTGATTATCAGATGCTGGGTGTATATAGGGGACCCCCATACCCAGCGGTGTAGCTAGGTGCCACGGTGCCCGGAGCAAGGTCATATTTCGCGCCCCCCCCCCCCCCCCCCGGTAATGAATTGGGGGCGTGGCTAACATATAAGACACTGTAACGGAATCTGATGCGCTATATAAGACACTGTAACGGAATCTGCTGCGCTATATACACTGTAACAGAATCTGCTGCGCTATATAAGACACTGTAACTGAATCTGCTGCGCTATATAAGACGCTGTAACGGAATCTGCTGCGCTATATAAGACACTGTAACGGAATCTGCTGCATTATATAAGACACTGTAACGGAATCTGCTGCGCTATATAAGATGCTGTAACAGAATCTCCTGCGCTATATAAGACGCTGTAACGGAATCTGCTGCGCTATATAAGACACTGTAACGGAACCTGCTGCGCTACAGAAGACGCTGTAACAGAATCTCCTGCGCTATATAAGACGCTGTAACGGAATCTGCTGCGCTATATAAGACGCTGTTACGGAATCTGCTGCGCTATGCAAGACGCTGTAATGGAATCTGCTGCGCTATATAAGACACTGTAACGGAATCTGCTGCGCTATATAAGACACTGTAACGGAATGTGCTGCGATATATAAGACCCTGTAACATAATCTGCTGCGCTATATAAGACACTGTAACGGAATCTGCTGCGCTATATAAGACACTGTAACGGAATCTGCTGCGCTATATAAGACACTGTAACGGAATCTGCTGCGCTGTATAAGACACTGTTACGGAATCTGCTGCGCTGTATAAGACACTGTAACGGAATCTGCTGCGCTATATAAGACGCTGTAACGGAATCTGCTGCGCTATATAAGACACTGTAACGGAATCTGCTGCGATATATAAGACGCTGTAACGGAATCTGCTGCGCTATATAAGACACTGTAACGGAATCTGCTGCGCTATATAAGACACTGTAACGGAATCTGCTGCGCTATATAAGACACTGTAACAGAATCTGCTGCGCTATATAAGACGCTGTAACGGAATCTGCTGCGCTATATAAGACGCTGTAACGGAATCTGCTGCGCTATATAAGACACTGTAACGGAATCTGCTGCGCTATATAAGACACTGTAACGGAATCTGCTGCGCTATATAAGACGCTGTAACGGAATCTGCTGCGCTATATAAGACGCTGTAACGGAATCTGCTGCGCTATATAAGACACTGTAACGGAATCTGCTGTGCTATATAAGACACTGTAACGGAATCTGCTGTGCTATATAAGACACTGTAATAGAATCTGCTGCAAAGGTCCATTTGGGTCCCTTCTCTGTACCTTACTCCTCCCCCTCTCCTCCCCTGTCTGTCACAATACAGGTCTTTTAGCCCACTTGGTTTTAGACCAAAACCTACATCCACCCCATAATACAGCCAGTGCATGCATGATTACATTACAGTCCCCCACCCCATATTACATCCAGTACAAACACCATTATATTACATTATGTGCACATTAGCTCTCCCCCTTCTTCCTTCCCCCCCCCCCCCTTCCCTTCCCTTTCCTTATTACAGACAGTACACACACTTCACTGTAATACATTATACAGAGCCCCTTTCCCCCATTAAATCCTCACCTGGCAGTGTTGATGCTCCTTCCAGGGAGGCAGACACCTGGCAGTGCGGTGGAGGGGGCAGCTGACCGCAGGCAGAGGAACACGGAGAGCTGGCCTGATGCACACAGACTGAGCCTGCTGCTCTGTGTGTGGGGGCGGGGCCAGCCTCCGGGAAGCAGAGAGAGCTGCCAGCTCTGGTCTCTGCTCCTCCACACAGAGTGACTACTTCCTCTCAGCGCCGCACAGCAGCTCGGCCAGCGCGGTGGCCGGCTGCAATATTCACCCTGCCCACGCTGGCGCAGGCTGCCCTGCGTGTGTAGGGCAGCAGGACTCTCATTTACGGAGGGGGGGGGGGGGGGGGGCGGCGCCCTGCGCCCCAACTGCGCCCGGAGCGTGTGCTCCGGTGGCTCCGCCCTCCCTACGCCTCTGCCCATACCTGCTCTTCCCTGTACAATAAATGTCTCTACTTACCCAGTGATGTGAGGGGCCGGTGATTCTCCATCATCACGTCCGTGTACAGACCCCTGTGTTCCTCTATATACTCCCCCTCCTGCATGGAGAGATAGACAGTGACATCCTGACACCTTATAGGCACCTGACACACACAATGATACAGTCATCACCCAGACACATCCCCCGGTGTTACTGTATAACGTCCCATTCCCAGCAGTCACCTCTCCGGTCACATCCCCCGGTGTTACTGTATAACTTCCCATTCCCAGCAGTCACCTCTCCGGTCACATCCCCCAGTGTTACTGTATAACGTCCCATTCCCAGCAGTCACCTCTCCAGTCACATCTCCCGGTGTTACTGTATAACATCCCATTCCCAGCAGTCACCTCTCCGGTCACATTCCCCCGGTGTTACTGTATAACGTCCCATTCCCAGCAGTCACCTCTCCGGTCACATCCCCCGGTGTTACTGTATAACGTCCCATTACCAGCAGTCACCTCTCCGGTCACATCCCCTGGTGTTACTGTATAACGTCCCATTCCCAGCAGTCATCTCTCCGGTCACAGCCCCCGGTGTTACTATATAACATACCATTCCCAGCAGTCACCTCTCCTGTCACATCCCCCGGTGTTACTGTATAACGTCACATTCCCAGCAGTCACCTCTCCGGTCACATCCCCCGGTGTTACTGTATAAAGTCCCATTCCCAGCAGTCACCTCTCCGGTCACATCCCCCGGTGTTACTGTATAACGTCCCATTCCCAGCAGTCACCTCTCCGGTCACATTCCCCCGGTGTTCCTGTATAACGTCCCATTCCCAGCAGTCACCTCTCCGGTCACATCCCCCGGTGTTACTGTATAATGTCCCATTCCCAGCAGTCACCTCTCCGGTCACATTCCCCGGTGTTACTGTATAACGTCCCATTCCCAGCAGTCACCTCTCCGGTCACATCCCCGGTGTTACTGTATAACGTCCCATTCCCAGCAGTCACCTCTCTGGTCACATCCCCGGTGTTACTGTATAACGCCCCATTCCCAGCATCCACCTCTCCGGTCACATCCCCGGTGTTACTGTATAACGTCCCATTCCCAGCAGTCACCTCTCTGGTCACATCCCCTGGTGTTACTGTATAACGTCCCATTCCCAGCAGTCACCTCTCCAGTCAGCAGCTGAATGATCTTGTTGGTGAGTTCCAGGATCTTCTGGTCATTGTGCCTCTCATGTATCAGTGAGTGAGGTGGAGGCACCGTGATGGGGCTCTGGGTCCTGCTCAGTCCTCCTGACACACGGGGGCGGCTGCTGGGTGTCTCACACTCACCGGATGTCTTCCTCACTACTGTGTAACCCTGTGTATTGGGGAAAAGACCATATATCATTATATACAATGCCAGATCCCCTTCACCTCCCCGGTCACATCCCTGTATTATTACTATAGATATAAGTGATGTCACTGTCACCTCCCCGGTCACGTCCCTGTATTATTACTATAGATATAAGTGATGTCACTGTCACCTCCCCGGTCACGTCCCTGTATTATTACTATAGATTTAAGTGATGTCACCTTCCTGTATTATTACTATAGATATAAGTGATGTCACTGTCACCTCATTGGTCACATCCCTGTATTATTACTATATGCAGAAGTGATGTCACCTCCCTGGTCACGTCCCTGTATTATTACTATAGATATAAGTGATGTCACCTCCCTGGTCACATCCCTATATTATTACTATAGATATAAGTGATGTCACCTCCCCGGTCACGTCCCTGTATTATCACTATAGATACAAGTGATGTCACTGTCACCTTCCTGGTCACGTTCCTGTATTATTACTATAGATATAAGTGATGTCCCTGTATTATTACTGTAGATATAAGTGATGTCACCGTTACCTCCCTGTATTATTACTATAGATATAAGTGATGTCACTGTCACCTCCCCGGTCATGTCCCTGTATTATTACTATAGATATAAGTGATGTCACCTTCCTGAATTATTACTATAGATATAAGTGATGTCACTGTCACCTCCCCAGTCACGTCCCTGTATTATTACTATAGATATAAGTGATGTCACTGTCACCTCCCCGGTCACGTCCCTGTGTTATTACTATAGATATAAGTGATGTCACTGTCACCTCCCCGGTCACGTCCTGTACTATTAGTATAGATATAAGTGATGTCACTGTCACCTCCCCGGTCAGGTCCCTGTATTATTACTATAGATATAAGTGATGTCACCTTCCTGTATTATTACTATAGATATAAGTGATGTCACTGTCACCTCATTGGTCACATCCCTGTATTATTACTATATGCAGAAGTGATGTCACCTCCCTGGTCACGTCCCTGTATTATTACTATAGATATAAGTGATGTCACCTCCCTGGTCACATCCCTATATTATTACTATAGATATAAGTGATGTCACTGTCACCTTCCCGGTCACATCCCAGTATTATTACTATAGATATAAGTGATGTCACCTCCCCGGTCACGTCCCTGTATTATCACTATAGATATAAGTGATGTCACTGTCACCTTCCTGGTCACGTTCCTGTATTATTACTATAGATATAAGTGATGTCCCTGTATTATTACTATAGATATAAGTGATGTCACTGTCACCTTCCTGGTCACGTTCCTGTATTATTACTATAGATATAAGTGATGTCCCTGTATTATTACTGTAGATATAAGTGATGTCACCGTTACCTCCCTGTATTATTACTATAGATATAAGTGATGTCACTGTCACCTCCCCGGTCATGTCCCTGTATTATTACTATAGATATAAGTGATGTCACCTTCCTGAATTATTACTATAGATATAAGTGATGTCACTGTCACCTCCCCAGTCACGTCCCTGTATTATTACTATAGATATAAGTGATATCACTGTCACCTACACGGTCACGTCCCTGTATTATTACTATAGATATAAGTGATGTCACTGTCACCTCCCCGGTCACGTCCCTGTGTTATTACTATAGATATAAGTGATGTCACTGTCACCTCCCCGGTCACATCCCTGTATTATTACTATAGATATAAGTGATGTCACTGTCACCTCCCCGGTCACATCCCTGTATTATTACTATAGATTTAAGTGATGTCACTGTCACCTCCCCGGTCAGGTCCCTGTATTATTACTATAGATATAAGTGATGTCACTGTCACCTCCCCGGTCACATCCCTGTATTATTACTATAGATATAAGTGATGTCACTGTCACCTCCCCGGTCACATCCCTGTATTATTACTATAGATATAAGTGATGTCACCTCCCCGATCACGTCCCTGTATTATTACTATAGATATAAGTGATGTCACCTCCCCGGTCACGTCCCTGTATTATTACTATAGATATAAGTGATGTCACGGTCACCTCCCCAGTCACGTCCCTGTATTATTACTATAGATATAAGTGATGTCACGGTCACCTCCCCGGTCATGTCCCTGTATTATTACTATAGATATAAGTGATGTCACTGTCACCTCCCTGTATTATTACTACAGATATAAGTGATGTCACCTCCCTGGTCATGTCCCTGTATTATTACTATAGATATAAGTGATGTCACTGTCACCTCCCCGGTCAGCAGGTAGATGATCTCCAGGGTGATAGTTATTATCCTCTCAGTCCTGGGACTCCTGTCCGTCTCCATCCTCAGGGAATCAGTGAGAATACAGAACGTGTGACGTGTAATAAAGACTCTGGTTCCTCACAGCTGGAGCCCCTAGGAATAAATATAATACATATAACACGTCACAGAGAGCACATGTAACACAGATATGTAACACGGAGTAGCCAGTAAGTCCACCCCAGCCATAGAGCCCTAGTCTATCAGAGGTTCATGCCGCTCCACCTGCATAATAATAACAGCACACCACAGATTGCTCCCCCTGTATAATAATAACAACAACAGGACACCACAGGCTGCTCCCCCTGTATAATAATAACAGGACACCACAGATTGCTCCCCCTGTATAATAATAACAACAACAGGACACCACAGGCTGCTCCCCCTGTATAATAATAACAGGACACCACAGGCTGCTCCCCCTGTATAATAACAGGACACCACAGACTGCTCCTCCTGTATAATAATAACAGGACACCACAGATGGCTCCCCCTGTATAATAATAACAACAACAACAACAACAACAGGACAACACAGGCTGCTCCCCCTGTATAATAATAACAACAGGACACCACAGATTGCTATCCGTGTATAATGATAATAACAGGACACCACAGGCTGCTCCCCCTTTATAACAACAACAGGACACTACAGGCTGCTTCCCCTGTATAATAATAACAGGACAACACAGGCTGCTCCCTCTGTATAATAATAATAATAGGACACTACAGGCTGCTCCCCCTGTATAATAATAACAGGACAACACGGCTGCTCCCCCTGTATAATAATAACAGGACACCACGGCTGCTCCCCCTGTATAATAATAACAGGACACCACCGGCTGCTCCTCCTGTATAATCATAACAGGACACTACAGGCTGCTCCCCCAGTATAATAATAACAGGAAACCACAGGATGCTCCCCCTGTATAATAATAACAGGACACCACAGTCTGCTCCCCCGGTATAATAATAATAATAATAATAGGACACTACAGGCTGCTCCCCCTGTATAATAATAACAACAGGACACCACGGCTTATCCCCCTGTATAATAATAACAGGAAACCACAGGCTGCTCCCCCTGTATAATAATAACAACAACAACAACAACGGCTGCTCCCCCTGTATAATAATAACAGGACACTACAGGCTGCTCCCCCAGTATAATAATAACAGGACACCACAGGCTGCTCCCCCTGTATAATAACAACAACAGGACACCACAGGCTGCTCCCCCTGTATAATAATAACAACAACAACAACAACAACAACAGGACACTACAGGCTGCTTCCCCTGTATAATACTAACAGGAAACCACAGGCTGCTCCCCCTGTATAATAACAACAGGACACCACAGTCTGCTCCCCCGGTATAATAATAACAGGACACTACAGGCTACTCCCCCTGTATAATAATAACAACAGGAAACCACAGGCTGCTCCCCCTGTATAATAATAACAACAACAACAACAACATCAAGACACCACAGGCTGCTCCCCCTGTATAATAATAACAGGACACCACCGGGTGCTCCTCCTGTATAATAATAACAGGACACTACAGGCTGCTCCCCCAGTATAATAATAACAGGAAACCACAGGCTGCTCCCCCTGTATAATAATAACAACAACAACAACAACAACAACAACAACAGGACACCACAGGCTGCTCCCCCTGTATAATAATAACAGGACACCACCGGCTGCTCCTCCTGTATAATAATAACAGGACACTACAGGCTGCTCCCCCAGTATAATAATAACAGGACACCACAGGCTGCTCCCCCTGTATAATAACAACAACAGGACACCACAGGCTGCTCCCCCTGTATAATAATAACAGGACACCACAGGCTGCTCCCTCTGTATAATAACAACAACAGGACACCACAGGCTGCTCCCCCTGTATAATAATAACAGGACACCACAGGCTGCTCCCTCTGTATAATAATAACAACAGGACACCACAGGCTGCTCCCTCTGTATAATAACAGGACACCACAGGCTGCTCCCCCATATAATAATAACAGGACACCACAGGCTGACCCCCCTGTATAGTAACGGGACACCACAGGCTGCTCCCCCTGTATAATAATAACAGGACACCACAGGCTGCTCCCCCTGTATAATTACCTGATGTCTCTTCTCTGCTCCTTTCCACAATGACCCGACCCAGGGCATGATGGGAAAATTACCAAAACTGCATGGGATCTAGACACTACACTACCAGGTTGTTATGTAGCACAAGGGGCGGGTATTAGGCCGGATGTCATGTGACTTCCGGGACTGGAGTGGAACGCAGAAGCTGATTGAGTGATGGACCGCAGAGACCGGAGATAAGTTGGAACGCGGAAGTAGGGTTTACCGCAAAGACCGGAAGTATGTTGCTGAAACGCGGAAGTAGTGTGGAACGCACATACCGGAAGTTGCGTGTCCCGAGCTCCGGAGGTGTCCCCGCTGCAGAGGGCTCCGGCCTGGGGTTCCCAGCTGTGTGTGTGGAGGATGATTAGTGATATAGGGGGCGGTATATGAGTGCAGGACCCCCCTCCCCCGCGGTGACTGCTCTGCCTGGTAACCCCTTAGTGACCAGACTTCCTGTTACCATGGTAGTGAGTGTCCCCATAGTGTGTGTATTCTGGGAGGCCTATGGTGGCACTGTGCAGCCAGCTACATTGTGTACAGCTGGTGATGTCCCCTGACAGGTGGTGATATCCCTGTTCTGTCTGTGTGATGTGCTCATTGTCCCTGTGCCCCCCTGTGTGTTACCGTCCTGTGCCCCCCCCCTGTGTGTTACCGTCCTGTGCCCCCCTGTGTGTTACCGTCCTGTGCCCCCATGTGTGTTACCGTCCTGTGCCCCCCCTGTGTGTTACCGTCCTGTGCCCCCCATGTGTGTTACCGTCCTTTGCCCCCCTGGGTGTTACCGTCCTGTGTCCCCCTGGGTGTTACTGTCCTGTGCCCCCCCCGTGTGTTACCGTCCTGTGCCCCCCTGTGTGTTACCGTCCTTCGCCCCCTTGTGTGATACCGTCCTGTGCCCCCCTGTGTGTTACCGTCCTGTACCCCTGTGTGTTACCGTCCTGTGCCCCCCTGTGTGTTACCATCCTGTGCTCCCTGTGTGTTACCGTCCTGTGACCCCCCTGTGTGTTACCGTCCTGTGCCCCCCTGTGTGTTACCATCCTGTGCCCCCCCCCCTGTGTGTTACGGTCCTGTGCCCCCCCCTGTGTGTTACGGTCCTGTGCCCCCCCTTTGTGTTACGGTCCTGTGCCCCCCCTTTGTGTTACCGTCCTGTGCCCCCCCTGGGTGTTACCGTCCTTTGCCCCCCTGGGTGTTACCGTCCTGTGTCCCCCTGGGTGTTACTGTCCTGTGCCCCCCCCGTGTGTTACCGTCCTGTGCCCCCCTGTGTGTTACCGTCCTGTGCCCCCCTGTGTGTTATTGTCCTTCGCCCCCTTGTGTGATACCGTCCTGTGTCCTTCCTGTGTGTTACCATCCTGTGCCCCCTGCGTATTACTGTCCTGTGCCCCCCTGTGTGATACCGTCCTGTGTCCTTCCTGTGTGTTACCATCCTGTGTCCTTCCTGTGTATTACCGTCCTGTGCCCTCCTTGTGTGTTACCGTCCTGTGCCGCCCCCCCCCCCCCCCCCTGGGTTTTACCATCCTGTTCTCCCCCTGTGTGTAATCACCCTGTGCCCCCCTGTGTGTTACCGTCCTGTGTCCTGCCTGTGTGTTAGCGTCCTGTATCCCCTGTGTGTTACCGTCATGTGCCCCGTGTGTTAATATCCTGTGCTCCCTGTGTGTTACCATCCTGTGCTCCCTGTGTGTTACCATCCTGTTCTCCATCTGTGTGTTACTGCCCTGTGCCCCCCTGTGTGTTACCGTCCTGTGTCCTTCCTGTGTATTACCGTCCTGTGCCCCCATGTGTTACCGTCCTGTGCCCCCTGCGTATTACTGTCCTGTGCCCCCTGCGGTTTACCGTCCTGTATCCCCTGTGTGTGTATTTCCGTCCTGTATCCTCTGTGTGTTATTGTCCTGTGCCCCCTGTGTTTTTTTCGTCCTGTGCCAACGTGTCTTACCATCCTGTGTTTCTGTCCTGTGTATTACCCTCCTGTTCCCCCATGTGTGTTACTGTCTTGTGTATCCCTGTGTGTTACCATCCTGTGCCAACCTCCCTGTGTTTTACTGTCCTGTGCCCCCACTGTGTTTTACTGTCCTGTGCCTTCCCTGTGTTTTACTGTCCTGTGCCCCACAGTGTGTTACCGTCCTGTGCCCCCCAGTGTGTTTCTTTCCTGTAGTCACCGTGTGTTACCGTCCTGTGCCCCTCTGTGTGTTACCGTCCTGTGCCCCCAGTGCGTCAACGTCCTGTGCCCCCAGTGTGTCACCGTCCTGTGCCCCCAGTGTGTCACCGTCCTGTGTCCCCCCGTGTGTTACCATCCTGTGTCCCCCCGTGTGTTACTGTCCTGTGCCCACCTGTGTTACTGTTCTGTGTCCTCTCTGTCTTACTGTCCTATACACCCTCGTCTTATTGTCATGTGCCCCACGTGTGTTACTGTCCTATGCTCCCTGTGTGTTACCGTCCTGTTCTCCCCCTGTGTGTTGCTGCCCAGGGCCCCCCTGTGTGTTACCATCCTGTGCTCCCATGTGTTACTTTCCTGTGCCCCCTTGTCTTACTGTCCTGTGCCCTCCCTAGTCTTACTATCATGTGCCCCACATGTGTGTTACTGTCCTGTGCCCCCGTGTGTTACTGTCCTGTGCCCCCTGCATGTTACTGTCCTGTGCCCTCTGTGTATTACCGTCCTGTATCCCCCTGTGTGTTACTGTCCTGTGTCCTTCCTGTGTGTTTCTGTCCTGTGCCCCTGTGTATTACCGTCCTGTGCCCCCCTGTGTGTTACCGTCCTGTGTCCTTCCTGTGTGTTTCTGTCCTGTGCCCCCCTGTGTGTTTTTTTTTTTTAAATTCTGTTTATTAAGGAGCAGAGACGTACAGCATAACAAAAAACAACGTTTGCACGTGCCCCAAGCATGGGGTCCAAGGAAGCATATATATGAAATTTTGCTTTAAAAAACATTAGCGTATACATTCCAATAGTTACCCCAAAAGTGGGCTGCAACACGCAGTCTGGGGCCTGTGCCCAACGGATTAAACATATAAAGAATTTCGATCTACACTAGACGCACGTCCCTAAACCTAAACTTTTCTAATTTTTATGAGGTGGAACTAAGATAAGAGATAGTGGGGGGGGGGGGGGGAGGATAGAACGTGGAAGGGTTGGGAGGGGGTGGGGATGGTTTGCAGCTAGGTCATGTCTTGGGTGACACAGTTAGATCTGAAGGGTCACAGGTCAAGTCACCTCAACGGGGATTTCTAGCAGTCGACAGATCTCAGCTCTCTGGGCAAGAGGGTGGCTGTAGATGATTGGTCCCCATGTGGAGACAAATCTTTTGGGAGGAGAGGGGTTGGCATGTCTAAGTAAGTCGTACTTATCATAATGCATGTATTTTAGTAACAAGGCTTCCACCTCAGTCACAGTGGGGCGGTGGGGTTTGATCCAGGAATTTAGGATAGTCTTTTTCGCCACCGTGACTGTAAGGGTGAGTATTGGGATGAGCCTGGAAGCCGGGGGAGGGATGGGCCAGGAATCAAAGTTAGCAAATAGGAGTGGGATGGGATCAAGTTTAGCATCAATATTTTAGGTATATCTCATGTAGCTAACTAGTTTGTTCCAGAACCGTGCTATGTGCCTGCAGGACCAGAGGTTGTGGTTGAAGGATGCACCTTGGGCATGACACTTGGGACACGAGCCATCTTCCTCCGCTGGTGTTGTGAGATATAAGCTCTGTGGACGGACTATAAATGAACCTCCTGGCGGATAGATGACTTTAAAATTTGGAGGGTTTTATGGTGGTATTTGAAAATCATGTCTGTATCTACCAATAAAGAGGTGTCCGTCAACCACGCCCTGGCTACTTTTGATTGATATTTCTCGGCTGGTAACATCGCCACTGGACTATAAAGTAACATAGGAGCATAGGATTTCCCCATACGGGAAGCCAAGGGGGATACCAGGGGGTTGTGACCCACGGCCACCGAGACAGACCACCACGCCGCATGAATGTCCCTGAATAACAGGTTTTGGTTGATGTGTTTGGGGAGTTTAGATGTTGGTGTGGCAGGCGCCGCTACAGGGTCCAGGCGACTCCGGGCGCATCGCCGTTAGTGGGCAGCGCCGGAGCCGCTGGACGTAGCGGGCGCCGCCATCTTCTGGGAGAGAAGCGTCGGGCGTTGCCTAGCAACGCCCCGAGCTTCCTCCTCTGTGCGGCTCGGCGTCGGGAGGTTGCCAGGCAACCTCCCCAAACATCCGGCCGGCGGAGCTGGCTGCTGACGTCAGCAGGCCAGAGACGGCAAGTTTGAATAAATAGCCGGCGTCTGCTGGGAACAGACGCCGGTTATAGCTCTGATTACCCACTGGTATTTTTGAGTGTTCCTGGTTCCAGATTCGTCCTCAGCCGTGCCGTGTGCCGTGATCCTTGCCCTGCTGCAGCTAAGTCTCCGCTAGGAGTGTTGCCATTCTTTGTGTCGTTGTTACTTTCCATCTTTGAGAGCATTGTTGCCATTTTGTATTATTGTTATATTCCACCGTTTGGGCATTGTTGCCTTCTTTTCTGTGATCGCATACCATCATCTTAGCATTGTTGCTATCATTAGCGTAGTCATCTGTGTATATTTATACCACCTTCACGTATTGTTACGTTCAGTTAAGATTTACCTGGATCTGTCACGTACAATAGCATTTATCGTCTCCCTGGGTATTCCTCACCGGGTATCCGGGGGCCCCTTGCCTTGTGTAGGTTTAGGTAGTCATACCCTTATTATTATTATAATTTTATTTATAAGGCGCCACAAGTGTTTCGCAGCGCCGTACAAAGGAACAAAACAGGGAGACAAAACTTGGCATAACATTGAATAAATAACAAAAATACAGTACAAATAAAGAGCACCACAGTTCAATACACATTACAGCTTAAATGTAAGTAGTGAGGACCCAATCAACATACAACTAGAGGCTTGAGGCCAATGATGGAGATGAGTATGCGGACGAAGATGGTCACTGAGTGTAGGAGTATAGGAGAGCTGTGAGTGACATGTGAAGAGAAGTGGGCTGTGACAACAGGAGGGAAGAGGGCCCTGCTCAGAGGAGCTTACAATCTAGTAGGAAGGGGAGACAGACAGATTACAAGAGGTGCAAGCGAGGGGGTGGTGGTTAGATAGCAGGATGTAAACAGGCAAGGGGTCGGAGAACCATCTGGTTTATGCAGTGGAAGGGTACGCTTTGATGAATAGGTGAGTTTTCAGTGCACGTTTAAAGCTTTGCAAGGTCGGGGAGAGTCTAATGGAGCGAGGGAGTGCGTTCCACTGAAGGGGTGCAGCACGGGCAAAGTCCTGTACTCTAGCATGGGAAGCAGTGATCAGGGTGGAGGAGAGACAACAGTCGTCAGCTGACCGTAGAGGGCGGGAGGGTGTATGAATGGAGATGAGGTTAGAGATATATGGAGCAATGGAATTAGAGATGGCCTTGTATGTGAGTGTGAGGTGTTTGAAGAGGATTCTGTAGGGGAATGGCTGTAGCCCGCCTTGCTCTCTGCTAGCCTTGGCGGGCGTGTTGTCCTCTTGTAAGACCAGGTGGCATCGGGGTTGGAGACAGATTAACTGGCTCCTTAGAACGGGGCTATTATTGGTGAAGCCTAGCTTTCTGCACACGTCCGCCAATCCTGGTTCGAGGCAACGGAGGTAGGGGTAGCAAGGTTGTCCCCGGACCCTAACATGGTGTGTGTAACAAAGCACCTGGGGAGTATGGGGAGAGTAAGGCACAATCAAGATTATATAAGATAAAACAGGGGTAAGGATATATTCAAGCGCTGTCTGTATGTGTTCTCTTCACTTCTCCCGTCCTCGTGAGTCGATATGCGGAAAAAGAAAAAAGAACACAATGTGTGGGACTGTATTTTACTTTTCAAAACATACAGGGGGAATGGAAATAGAACGTACCACACTCACAAGGGGAGTGTGTATTTCAAATACTTAAAGGTATCTTTTTTTCGGTGATAGTATAGCCTTCACCAAATCCACCCTGGTATCCAATAGAAATAGATAGGGCGTACGTTTTCACTCACAGGATCAAGGTGTTACAATACATATAAAGGTTTCTTTTCAAGGCAAGCGTACCAATAACTCACAATTGGCAGGAATTTTCAAAGCACATCTGGGTTTCTTTAGCTTGAAAAATTTATTTTAATGCCAAAAATACAAATATTAATAAAATACACTAAGACCATGGGTACACTGTAAAAAAAATCCAAAGGTGGGTGATGGATGTAGGATGGAACTCACACTAAGTAAACACCAAAAAACTCTCCGGATAAGTTTAAAGATGTCGGTGAGTGAACACCCGGTACCTTTGTTTCAATGTCCAGCATAAACACAGAATGGTCCAAAGTTTAAAAAGAGGTTGTGCAGATCCAGAAAGCCAGAACTTAGTGTGAGTTCCATCCTACATCCATCACCCACCTTTGGATTTTTTTACAGTGTACCCATGGTCTTAGTGTATTTTATTAATTTTTGTATTTTTGGCATTAAAATAAATTTTTCAAGCTAAAGAAACCCAGATGTGCTTTGAAAATTCCTGCCAATTGTGAGTTATTGGTACGCTTGCCTTGAAAAGAAACCTTTATATGTATTGTAACACCTTGATCCTGTGAGTGAAAACGTACGCCCTATCTATTTCCATTGGACACCAGGGTGGATTTGGTGAAGGCTATACTATCACCAGAAAAAAAAGATACCTTTACGTATTTGAAATACACACTCCCCTTGTGAGTGTGGTACGTTCTATTTCCATTCCCCCTGTATGTTTTGAAAAGTAAAATACAGTCCCACACATTGTGTTCTTTTTCTTTTTCCGCATATCGACTCACGAGGACGGGAGAAGTGAAGAGAACACATACAGACAGCGCTTGAATATATCCTTACCCCTGTTTTATCTTATATTGTCTTACTTTTTTTGGTTGAACAAGTTTTTTTGGTTATATTGAGCTGCTTTTCTGTTTTCTTTTGCGCCTTGGAAACCTCCAGTATTTTATACTACAATCAAGATTATAATCGGAGTAAGTGCTCATTTCTGTAAGCCAGCCCACCGCGAATCTGCAGAGTAAGGTTCTAGAGTAGAGTTTGAGGTCAGGGATGTTTAAGCCGCCCAAGGCTTTTGGGAGGTTTAGTTTGTGTAAAGCTATTCTGGCCCTTTTCCCATTCCACAAAAATGTTGTCACCCGTGAGTTAAATTGTTTAATATCAGCATTGGATATCTTCACTGGCAGCATCTGAAGGACATAAAGCAGTCGGGGAAGTATTATGGATTTGATAACCTCCGCTCTACCCTGCAGGGACAGGGGCAACCCAGTCCAGGAGTCCATGGAGCTAGCCATGGAGGTCAGAAGAGGGTCAAAATTGCATGAGTATAGTTTGTTAAGGTGATTTGGTATATTCACTCACAAATATTTTATCTGGGAGGACTTGGTTTTGATTGAGGCTAAGTGAGATTCTGCCGGGAAGAGCGGAGGGGGGCCCCGAAGCATCATGAGCTCAGACTTGGAGATGTTAATTTTGTAGCCTGAGAATAAACTAAAAGACTGAATAATCTGAAGGGCCTCAGGCAGGGAGTGCTGTGGGGAGGTTAAGAATAACAACATGTCATCAGCGAATAAAGAGACACGTAGGTCTGCGCTCCCCACCCGAATGCCCCCAAAAGTAGGGGTTTGGCGAAGGGCTGTAGCAAGGGGCTCGAGTGCCAGGGCAAATAGAAGGGGAGATAGGGGACAACCTTGCCTAGTGCCACGGGATATAGGGAAAGGGTCGGAAAGGGAACCATTACACATAATTCGGGATGAGGAGTCCTTATAGAGGGCGCGTAGCAGGTTAATAAAGTGGTCTGGATGGGCAAAACGGTGGAGAGTATTGAATAAGTGGTCCCAGAGGACCATGTCAAACGCCTTCTCAGCATCTAGTGAGAGGATTGTCATAGGAGTGTCAGACATGGCCCCCTGGGAAATATACAGGGCTGCGAGGACTTTTCTGATGTTCGTGGCGGGGTTTCTTCCCGTGATGAACCCCGTCTGATCAGGGTGGATCACCGAGGGAAGCACAACCTTCAGTCGTTCAGCTAGTATTTTGGTAAGAATTCTATAATCGATATCCAGGAGGGATATGGGTCTGTAGGAACCGGGGTCTGACAGATCTCTGCCTGCCTTCGGAAGGACTCTAATGGAAGCTAGGTTGAAATGTGGGGGGCAGAGTTAGACTGCATGATTTGGTTGAACAGTGCTACCAGGGTGGGGGAGATTTTGGATGAGAGGAGTTTATAGTAATCAGGGGTGAAGCTGTCAGGTCCCGGGGCCTTCCCGGATTGAAGGCCTGTAATGGCCTTCTGGACCTCTTCGAGGGTGAATGGAGATGAAAGGGTGGCAGCCTCAGAGGGGGACAATTGTGGGATTTCTAGGCCTTCCCAGAATTGTCTGGCCTGTTCATCGTCTGCGTGGGGAGCAGCATATAAGGAAGTATAAAAATCGCATGGGGTTTGCGCAATTTGTGTGGTTGACGTCGCTAGCGTACCATCTAAGCGTTTAAGCGGATGGACTATCGATGGGGTTTGGTGGCCTTTTAATAAGTTTGAGAGAAGCTTGCTTGACTTGTTCTCGTATCTATGAAATCGGGCTCCCGAAGCTAGGGAGTGGAGAGATTCAGATTTGATAAATAGGCCTTCGAATGAAGCCTTAGCTTGTTGGTACTCTAATTTAGAATTTGGGTTTGGATTATCTTTATATGCGTCATATTTATTGGAGAGGTCTGTTTGTGCTTTGGCGAAGTCCTGGGCAATAGATTTTTTCTGGGATGCGGTATGGGAGATGATGGCTCCTCGCACTGTGGCCTTCGAGGCTTGCCAATAGAGGGCTGGGTTTGATAACTCTATGGAGGAATTGTGAGTGGCGTAATCATCCCATGCCTCATGTATGGTTTTCTTCAGGGAGTCTAAGACCGGGAGGTAGGAGGGGCATCTCCAAGTTATGATTGATTTTTGTTCTGGCTTAAGGCGGATTTTTGTCTAGACCACTGCATGGTCCGATAATGAGATGAGCTCAATAAAGGTTGTGAGTACAGAGGAAAATATATTAGAGGAGAGGAGGATATAGTCTATTCTCGACAGTGTTCCGGCGGAGGCCGAGAGGCAGGTGAAGTCGCGCTCGGTAGGGTGGAGCACTCTCCAGATATCCATTAGTTGGAGCCTCTCCGCCAAGGCCGGAACACCCAGTCTCGGGAGAGGCCGTTGAGTTGGTGTTTGTTTATCTAGGTGTGGGTCTGAGATCAAGTTGAGGTCCCCCACAGAGGATGATGGGCATATGTAGGAAGGGGGTGAGGATGTGTATTATTTCTAGGAAGAATTCTCTGGAGTATGAGTTTGGGGCGTATACATTAAAGATTATATATTGGGACTGTGCTAGTGTGATACGGCAGAGGGTAAATCTACCTTTTGGGTCAGAGTGGAGAGATTCAGCAGTTAGTGGGATCTGTCTCTTCGCCAGGATCACAACTCCCCTGGAGCGTGAATTGAAGGAAGCGGATGCGAGGACCTGCCAGTTGAGCATCCGGAGCTTGGCCGTCTCCGCTTGGGTAAGATGGGTTTCCCGCAGGCACACAACATCAACATGCAATTTATTAAGGTACATCAAAATCCGTTCCCTCTTTTGAGGTGAGTTTATCCCACCCACGTTCCAGCTACCCACCGTCAAAGATGACATGGGGGGGGGGACCAGAGGGGGGTAAGGACACATCCTAATCTTCATATGCAAATTATCTTTAAGAATACGATTCAACATTATCCCATAGCTGCAATGAGGAGGGGAGTGGGGGTGGATAGGGAGGAGAAAGGGGGGGCAAACAAACAGAAAGAGGTAGACTTCCAGAAAAGAGGGCTGAACGACCATGTCTGAACTTGGAGGTCCAGGCCAGTAGGACAGGGGGCGGGAATGACTCCTCCACCTAGGCGTCAACTCCACGCACGCAACTATAAGAAAACATATAATTGGATAACAATGTAAAGCACGGTGCCCGCCACAGGAAAAAGGTCTTGGGGGGTGGGGGGGGGAGGGTTTAGAGGCCAGGTTGTGGCAGTGGGCTGAGATGCAACTGCATCAGGGACAACATGTCCAGAGGTAGAAATTCCTTAAGTGGCCAACTGGATCCCGACCTTGGGGTAGGGCAAAGTCTCTTCAGACGAGGGTATGGATATGCAGGAGGCAGAGGGAGGGAAGTAGGGAGTGGGGAGGTGAATGGATGAGGGCGGAGTGTCTGGGCGTTGCATGATCAAGTTCTCCTTGATTGTGCATTTTCAGCCTCGGGGCCCTCACAGAGGTGATTGGTGGGAGGGGGGGGAGAAGTTAGCTGAGATGTTGACACGAAGAAACAAATCAATTAGAGTCAACGCCATTTAAGGAGGCGAGTGATCTGCCCATGTTGATCAGGATCTACGATGGGGTGTCTGCCCAATTCTGGGAGGGGCCAGCATCTTCGCCTTCCTCCGTAAGGTACGCCTCGGCGTCTTGATGGGAGTTGAAGTCCTTAAAGGAATTTCCTTTGAATATGCGGAGTCTGGCGGGGTATAACATGGCAAACTTCACCCCGTCTTTGATTAATCTGGCGCAGGTGGGGGCAAAGTCTCTGTGGGCTTTGGAGAGCACCGCAGAGAAATCCTGGAATATTAAAAAATTTTGATCTTGCCAAGTTAGGTCTCTGTGCTTTCTGGAGGCAGTCCATATTAATTCTTTATGAAGGAAATTGATTGTTTTGAAAATTACAGCACGTGATCTGGCTCCCTCTTGTGGCCGAGCTGAGCCAAGCCTGCGTGCTCTTTCTATGATGAGGTCTTCGCATCTGTCTGTGATTTGAAGTAACTCAGGGAGGGTCAGGCGGATGAAATCAAATAAAGCTTGGCCTTGGACGGATTCAGGCAGACCCATTATGCTCAGATTACATCTGCGGGAACGATTTTCCAGGTCCTGGACTTTATTGTGTAAATAATTAATTTATTTCTGGGCTTTCTGTGCTGATTCTTTTAGTTCTGCTATGTCAGCGAAGTTTGCACCCACAGTCTGCTCTGTTGTGAGGACTCTCTGTTGTAACTGTCTGCTGTCTGTTCCTTTAGCAAGGGACCAATGGCCGCCCTGATGGCTGCGACCATGTCCCCATATGTGACAGGGGCAGTCAGCGGTGGCAGCGGAATGTCTGGGGGTCTATACTCACTGCGGAGAGGTTCCAGGTCCTCACATGTAGGAGAGGGAGAGCTGTGTGGTGAGGCACTTTTGGCTGTAGAGGCTTGTGGAGATGAGGGAGCTCTCCGGGTCCCGGCGTCCGGCGCCATCTTGGATCCCGGGGCTGGCTTCTCTTTCTCCTTCTTTTGGCGGCTGGAGGAGCTGGACATCGCGCTAAGGTAGCGCTTCATGCAGCGTGGGTCTCAGGCAGGGATCAGGGGGTGGCGGGCGGGCTTTGTGGAGGCTTAAAGCCGAGTTAAGTGCAGCGTGGGGTGCCCGGGCAGCGGAGCTCCCGCAGCCTGCTACTGCTTCATTCGGGGGCGGAGCCGGAAGTCGCCCCCCTGTGTGTTACCGTCCTGTGCCCCCCTGTGTGTTACCATCCTGTGCCCCCCTGTGTGTTACCATCCTGTACCCCCTGTGTTTTACTGTCCTGTGCCCCTCTGTGTGTTACTATCCTGTGCCCCCCCTGTGTGTTACCGTCCTGTGTCCCCTGTGTAACTGTCCTGCGTCCCACCTGTGTGTGTTACTGTCCTGTCCCCCCCTGTATGTTACTGTCCTGTGCCCCCCTGTATGTTACTGTCCTGTGCCCCTCTGTGTGTTACCGTCCTGTGTCCCCCCTATGTGTTACCGTCCCGTGTCCCCTCCCCATATGTTACTGTCCTGTGCCCCCCGTATGTTACTGTCCTGTACCCCCCGTATGTTACTGTCCTGTCCCCCCCTGTATGTTACTGTCCTGTGCCCCCCTGTATGTTACTGTCCTGTGCCCCTCTGTGTGTTAACGTCCTGTGTCCCCCCTATGTGTTACCGTCCCGTGTCCCCTCCCCATATGTTACTGTCCTGTGCCCCCCGTATGTTACTGTCCTGTACCCCCCGTATGTTACTGTCCTGTGCCCCCCGTATGTTACTGTCCTGTTCCCCCCTGTATGTTACTGTCCCGTGCCCCCTATGTGTTAACGCCCCCCCGTATGTTACTGTCCCGCGCCCCCTATGTGTTAACGCCCCCCCCATATGTTACTGTCCTGTGCCCTCCCCGTATGTTACTGTCCTGTGCCCCCCCTGTATGTTACTATCCCGTGCCCCCTATGTGTTAACGCCCCCCCCCCCGTATGTTACTGTCCTGTGCCCTCTGTAAGTTACTGTCCTGTGCCCTCTGTATGTTACCGTCCCGTGCCCCCTCCTCTGTATGTTACTGTTCTGTGCCCCCCGTATGTTAATGTCCTGTGCCCTCTGTATGTTACCGTCCCGTGCCCCCTCCTCCGTATGTTACTGTTCTGTGCCCCCCGTATGTTACTGTCCTGTGCCCTCTGTATGTTACCGTCCCGTGCCCCCTCCTCCGTATGTTACTGTTCTGTGCACTCTGTATGTTACTGTCCTGTGCCCTCCCCGTATGTTACTGTCCTGTGCCCCCCCTGTATGTTACTGTCCCGTGCCCCCTATGTGTTAACGCTCCCCCCCCCGTATGTTACTGTTCTGTGCCCCCCGTATGTTACCGTCCCGTGCCCCCTCCTCCGTATGTTACTGTTCTGTGCCCCCCGTCTGTTAATGTCCTGTGCCCTCTGTATGTTACTGTGTATTTATCACTGTGCAGGTGACTTCCTGTTGGGATGCTGAGGTCACCACACATGGACACTACAGGACTATGGGGGTGAAAGTTTCGTCAATAGTGGTTATGATAGGTCTACTTTACAACAAACTATAATGGAGGTTGAGTCACTACAAAGAAAAGATCTTCTGGTGCCTAAAGAAAAAAAGAAAGACCAAACAGATACTACCAATCGTTTTAAATGGTCGTTCACAACAGATTTCTCCTCACAACATCAAGAGGTTAGAAAAATATTAAAAAAACACTGGGACCTCCTCAAAAAAGATCCCATAATAGGTAAAGAGATCCCCCAGACACCAAGTGTCATCTTTAGACGAGCACCTAATCTAAAGAAGAAATTAGTACAGAGTATGTACCCCACCTCCCCAAAAAAATCATCCATTGTGTCCAAAGGTTTTTATAGGTGTGGAGATGGTTTGGGTTGCAAGAATACCACAAACACTTTTGGAATGAAAATAGATATGATCACTATAAATGGGAAACCTTTTAAAATTAAAGATTTTTTAACTTGTCATACTTCCAACGTCATTTATGCAATTGAATGCACTTGTTCAAAATTTTACATTGGAAGAACCACTCTGCCTTTCAAAATTAGATTAGGGGAACACCTCCGCAATATACGTAAGGGGGTAGAAACACATGCACTCGCAATGCACTTTAAATCTAAACACCAATGTGATCCCAAGGATATAAAAAACTGTTATGTACTCCAAAAAGTAACCCCGAATGTGAGGGGTGGTGATTTTATAAAAAAAATTAGCTAAATGCGAGATGTCTGTGATTTTCAATTATAAAACCCTAATACCGAGTGGCTTGAACAAAGACTTTGAAACAAAATGGTTTTTATAATTCTTTAATTTTATATCATATTCTTTTTCTTTTATGTACCATTTTTCTTCTTCTGAATATATCATTTTTAAGCGTATTTTAATGTTTTTATTATTCATTACATTTTTTATAACTTGTTATTTATATGTTTCCCATATTTATTCTCCCCTTTTATATTCTCCTAATGGCACCATTGCACTTTGAATCAGGAGCGCTGAAGCATTTCACAGATAAAACAGCTCCGCTCTCCTTTACAATAGGAGAGATGCACAGTGAACACAGGAAGCACGGAGACGCGAAGTGGAACGCAAATGAACCGAAAGCGTCACTTCCGCCTTGAGGGAACTAGGATGTGAAGCGCGATTGAAGCGCAAACGTCACTTCCGCCTCACGGAAACCAGGAAGGAGCAGCATAGACAGCGTGTGAAACCGCTGCACCTGTGTGGAACTGAGTGATAACCAAAATATGGACCTTACACACCGGACTATGACAGAGTCTGATATGTACTCATAGAATGTTTAGATGGTAGGATCGATCCATGTCTGGAATTAGGCCTGTTTAGGAATATTGTTAGAAGGGGAATAAATACCGGAGGGGACACACTATTTCCACATGCCTTGAAAAAGATACAGTTGTATCGAAACCGGTCAGCGGCTTGTGGACACAGGGGTGGCTGAAGGGACTCCCATCATCCAGAACATCGCATCCAGGGACGTCTGTTTGAGTATACCAACTTATGCCTTGTTTGTCTACAATTTTCTTTGTGGACATATACAGATGGTGAGAGTCCTGCAAACCTATCTCTGCTTTTTGTGATTGTATTTTTATTGCATATTAAAACGTTATTGCACCAAGAGGATTCTCTTCTCTTTATCTCTCTGAGTGTTTACCACATTCCGGGGAACAGGGAGGAAAGAAGGAAAAGAGAAGGATCCACTCTGGGTTTTCAATTTAAACGCTGAAGTCTATGGTAACAGTAGACATATTATTCTGGTACGGGTCAAACCGTCTACTATACCTGGCTTATTTATAAAGAACTTATTGTATCAACAGTGTTACACTATATTTGTTTTTCTCTGTGTCTTTTTGGGTTGAATCCTAAGAGAAAAAGGAGAAATACGCATTTCATCTTGATCTAAAGCGCTCTGGATTAACTCAGAATCTATTGTGGTATTAGATATCTTCCACAGCTCAGCACAGGGTGGGGGGGGGGGGGGAAACTTAGGGTAGTCCTCCATATGCATCAGGGCATTACCCTGTCACCTTACCAGGCCCCTGTACTCATACCTAAATAACATAGCGGCGATTGGAACCAAAACCAGCATACATGGCAGTGGGTGCAAGAACGGACACAAACAATAACCACGCAGACACGATTGTTGATGTTATATTATGATGGTATATATTTGTTAGATGTTACACGGTTGGTATTAATGTTATACAGATGTTATACAGATGGTATTGTACGATGGTAAATAATTAGTACAGAGATGTTCCATACACCGGTAAGGTGGTGAGGTGATGTACGGTCAGACACAGCATTGCTCCAAGCCATCCCCAAGCAGATCTGGGCTGTGCCGCCATGTTTCTGGCTACCTCATTGTCGACCTTCTTACACTTCCTGCCCAGCTTGGTCTGGACCCCGGTCTTCACATAGGCTTTGGTATTATTGTCCATGGAAACATCATTGGTGGCTTCATCTAGGATTTCATGGCCAGGAGAAGTCTTCTTGGTGGTGGTGCCAAGAACATCAGGGCAACCATTTTTGAGTGTCTGGATCTCTCTCATCAGATTGAAGCTGGGAGGTCTTTTTTTGCCTGAAGATGTCTCCTTGGTGTTATACCCCCATCCATCCCTCACCTCTGGGTGGTAATTATCTGCATCAGTACCATGGATTACTGTGACTGTGTCACCTTTCTCACCACTGCAGAGATCTTCTCCTGTTTGGGTTGCAATATATATATCCATGGTCTGGGATGTTGGGGCTGGACATGTGGACATGTGGAGATGTTTCCCAGCATCAGATGTAACTGCCTCCCTGCCGTCACCTTCACCATTGGCATCGCCAGTACAGAATATGGCAGTTGGAAGTGATGTCTCTGCACCCGCTTCTGGCAGTTGCTCTTCTATGTATGTCAGGCTGGGAGATCTTTCTTCCTCATCTAGAGACATCGCTGCGGTGACATCCTCCTCCTCTTTATCATCATCATCCCCTGTGTAATAGATGACCTTTCCTTCACCAGGGGATGTGAACATGGTGTCATAAGTCACAGGGTGGTAAGTGACCATTTGTAAATAAGACTCTTCAGACATCTCCTCCACTTCTATGTATGTCAGGGTAGGATGTTGGTCTTCCTCACAGAGATATATCTCTGCGGTGACATCCTCCTCTTCATCATCCCCTGTGTAATAAACCACCATTCCTTCATCAGGGGATGTGAACATGGTGTCAAGAGTCACAGGGTAGTAAGTGACCATTGGTAAATAAGGCTCCTCGGCCATCTCCTCCTCTTCTATGTATGTGAGGCTAGGACGTTGGTCTTCCTCACAGAGATACATCTCTGCGGTGACATCCTCCTCTTCATCATCCCCAGTGTAATAGACCACCATTCCTTCACCAGGGGATGTGAACATGGTGTCATAAGTCACAGGGTAGTAAGTGACCATTGGTAAATAAGACTCCTCGGCCATCTCCTCCTCTTCTATGTATGTGGGGCTAGGACGTTGGTCTTCCTCACAGAGATACATCTCTGCGGTGACATCCTCCTCTTCATCATCCCCTGTGTAATAGACCACCTTTCCTTCACCAGGGGATGTGAACATGGTGTCAAGAGTCACAGGGTAGTAAGTGACCATTGGTAAATAAGGCTCCTCGGCCATCTCCTCCTCTTCTATGTATGTGAGGCTAGGATGTTGGTCTTCCTCACAGAGATACATCTCTGCGGTGACATCCTCCTCCTCTTCATCATCCCCTGTGTAATAGACCACCTTTCCTGCACCAGGGGATGTGAACATGGTGTCAAACGTCACAGTGTGGTAAGTGACCATTTGTACATAAGACTCCTCGGCCATCTCCTCCTCTATGAGTAGAGGGAGGCCGGGAGGACTCTTCCCACCTACAGACATTTACAGTCTCAGGCTGAGAATTGTAGGTCTTCTTTTTTAAGTTTTTCTCTCTCTCTCTCTAAAAAGCTCCTTCCACTGGCAACTCGTATTGAGAAGTGAGGTTGCTGTGGCAGCAGCTGATTATTCCATGTGTGTGATGTCACAATGCGCTGTCTAACTGACTGTGACATCACCACTAGCCATCAGCACTGGCCTGGAGAAGGGTTCAGCTGGTTTGCAGTATGTAATGAATGCATACAGGTGTAGATATCAGTATTGCTGTATGGTGTCAGGCCCATAACTAGGCGCAATCTTCCTACATTATATCCTTCTCGGAAACAACACGTAGGGCCGGATGTACGAAGCTTTAAAAAAAAGTGATAAAGCAGAGAGTAATAAACTGCCAGCTCCTAACTGTCATTTTTCCAAACCTAGTCTGTAACACGGCAGGTAGAAGCTCATTGGCTGGCACATGATCTCTCTCCACTTTATGTTTTGTGTGTGTGTAAATTGTAACCTAGGTTCTGCTGTATGTAATGTGTCTGCATTGTTATGTAGGGAGGAGTAGAGCACAGATGTGTGCATGTGCGTGAGTGGGCACTGTCTGGGGGTGTAATCATTTTTGGGGCGCGGAGAGTTATGATATCCGGGGGATTATTGTAACGAGCTCTTCCTCTGCTTGATGGGGGTTTTGGGGACTGTGGTCAGTCTCTTATCTGTATTAATGGTGAAAATATACATTTTTGCACAACAGTCGCCATGTCTGACCTACTGGTGATTACAGTCATTTAGTGTCCTTCCATGACAGTAGTGACTTCCTTGGGCCGGGTACTGAGGGAGGTGGAGCCAAATTCAGGAGGCGTGACCCAAGCAGAGAAAGCAATGTAAAATACTATGCGTTTCACTGCGTAGCGTGCTGCCAAGGGGGACCCTCATGCCTGGGGTGTCGCTGTCTGCTGTAGTGCTGCTAGCACAGTGTGGTCTGTATATCAGCACTGATATGCAAACCAGACCTGTGCTAGAAACACCACAGCAGACAGCGACACCCCAGGCAGGGAAGAGGAACTGCATGGGTTTTCAAATATGGCGGGTGCTAGAATGAACACTACAGAGCCATAACTACACTTTTTGGTTCCCTGTGCCAAAAGGACTGTTATCATCCCCTCCAATAGGGGCATGCCCATATGTGGAAGGGGTATGATGAAACTCATCCCAGATATCACACACACACTTTTATAGAACGCTGCAAGAACATGTATTTGGGCCCCGACTGATTGAGCTATTTGCTCCTGAATAACCAATGACAATATTTCTATCTATAGGAAGTTACTTGTATTTTGCAATCAGCTGTGCGCCTGAGCAGATGTATGTAGTACAGAGCCACACATTCCATCCCCTGCAGCCACACACCACATAGATCTGCTCAGCTGCAATGCTGATCATATATGTACACCACAGTGGGTGGGTTAGGATCCCCAGGGCCAGATTAGCAATGGGACGGATGGAGCTGCAGCTCCAGGCCTTCACACCAGCTGGCCACATGCTTGGCCGTACACCAGAAGTATTACAATTGCATTTTGTTTTCACTTGAGGCATTTCCCATGAAACAAAACCATTCCGGTAACATACAAATTCATCTGTGCTGCAGCCCCCCCTCCGGATCCGCCACTGGTCAGTCCGCATTCCCAGGGAGCGGAGATGACAGCCGGCAATAGGATCTAATTATACTTACGATAATTCCGTTTCTTCCGATCCACTCCATGGCAGCCATTACTCTGGGTTATTTCCTCTTGCTCCTATGTTTAGACAGGTAGATTTGACTCCGCCCACCTTGGGTATATATCCTCCCCTTCCTCCATACCCTGCAGTCTTTTGAGTGTCTCCTATATAAAGGATAATTACAGGGGGGGAATTCTAGGCTGCCATGGAGTGGATCGGAAGAAACGGAATTATCGTAAGTATAATTAGATCCTTTCTTCCTCACCCTCCATGGCAGCCATTACTCTGGGATGTACCAAAGCAAACTATAATAAGGGAGGGTCAATGAATAAAACCACACAACTAGATGATGCTCAAGAAGGATATATTAAACATATCACAGTACAGCTTGTTGGAGCACCACCTTCCCAAAGGGGGCGGGAGATACATCCAAATTATAATAATTTGAAAAAGTATGAATGGAAGACCATGTAGCTGCGGCACATATTTCTTTCACTGAGAGCAGCGCTCTGTTGGCCCACGACGTCGAGACTGCCCTAGTTGAGTGTGCCTTTAGCTTCTCAGGAGCTTCCATGTTGTTTTCTCTATAAGCAAACGAGATAGCTTCCTTGATCCATCGGGCTATCGTTCCTTTAGAGGCTGCTTCTCCTTTCCTCGGTCCCGAGTGGAGAATGAAGAGTTGTTTCACCTTCCGAAATTCACTTACTCTCAGGAGATAGACTGAGATTGCTCTGTGAACATCTAATTTATGCAATCTTTCTTCTTCAGCATTCTTTGGATTTGGAAAGAAAGTTGGCAAAATCACTTCCTGATTCAAGTGAAACCCTGAGACTACTTTTGGTAGGAAACCAGGATTTGTTCTTAACACTATCTTGTCAGGAAAGATATTTAGGTACGGTTGCTCTGACCACAGTGCCTGAAGTTCGCTCACTCTCCTGGCAGAGGTGATGGCTGTTAGGAAGATGACCTTCCAGGTAACATACTTTAAGGGTACTTGATCCAATGGTTCGAAGGGAGCAGACATAAGAACATTCAGAACCAGATTCAGGTCCCATGGAGCCAAGGGTTCCTTAAGTCTTGGACGTTCTCTCTTCAATGCTTGTACGAATTGTTTGATGAGAGGATCATCTGATAGTCTCCTATCTAGGAGGACAGACAGAGCGGAAATCTGAACTCTTAGAGTAGAGGCTGCTAGACCTAGCACAAAGCCCTCATAGAGGAATTGTAGCACACAAGGTGTTCCAAACCTAATATCTTCGGGGTACGACTGAGCCCAGGACAGAAATTTCTTCCAGACCTTGTGGTATATTTTTGAAGAAACTGCCTTCCTTGCTTTCAACAGAAAGCCTGCCACCTGCTCTGACACCCCTTTCTCTGTCAGAATCGCCCGCTCAACATCCAGGCAGTTAATTTCAGTGTTTTGATGTCTGGATGGAGTAGTGGACCCTGATGCAGTAGATCGGGGATCATTGGCAGAGTCCACGGCCCCTGCACCACCATCCTGAGGACAGTTGGGAACCAACTCCGCCGGGGCCAGTAGGGGAGAATGATCACCACTGTGGCCTGTTCCTGCCGTATCTTCTTCAGGATGCGAGAGATCATCGGGAATGGGGGGAACACATAGGCGAGTTTGAACTCCCACTTTAGGGCGAACACATCGACTCCTTCTGACCCTGGGAGATGGTACCTTGAGAAGAAGCGCTGGACCTTCCTGTTTAGGTGTGTCGCCATAAGGTCTATTTGAGGGACCCCGAATCTTTGTGTTATTTCGTTGAACACCTGCTGATTTAACTCCCATTCCCCTGGCCGTACTTGTTCCCTGCTGAGGAAGTCTGCCAGCGCATTGTCCTCTCCAGGAACATGCAGAGCTGTTAGTGACAGCAGATTTGACTCTGCCCACGGTAGTATCTTTGTGACTTCTTCTAACAGGGCCTGACTTTTGGTGCCGCCCTGTCTGTTGACATATGCCACTACAGAGGTGTTGTCTGACAGTATTCTTAGATGGCTGTGCTTTACTTGATCTTGAAAGTGACGCACTGCATTTACTACCGCTCGCATTTCTCTTTGGTTGGAAGACATGGTGCGTTCTATTTTGGACCATAGGCCCTGGCAGCTTGCTTCTTGCATATGTGCCCCCCAACCAGAGGAACTTGCGTCTGTGGTCAATGTCACGTAGTGAGGCTGAGATAGTGGAGTGCTTCTGTGCTTCAGGAATGGACTTTGCCACCACACCAGAGAATCTCTTGCACCTTGACTTAAATTTACATTGGTATTTAGGTCTGAATGCACTCTCCTGAGAACCAGAGCTTCCGTCTGCAGAGTCCTCATCCGCCATCTTGCCCACGGAATTATGTCGATGGTGGAAGACATCATCCCTAGAAGGCGAAGAACTAGACGCAGAGATGACTTCGTCTGAGTCTGAACTAATGCAGCTAACTCCTGGATCTTGACGCACCTCTCTTGCGACAGAGAAATCGTGTACTGGGTAGTATCTATCATCACCCCCAGGAACTGCAGTTTCTGGCAGGGCTTGAGATGGCTCTTGTCTCGATTGACCAACCAGCCGTGAGACTGTAGAATCTCTATCGCTCTTTGGACTGCTAGTTCCACTTCTAGCTCTGATCTTCCGCAGATTAGGAGATCGTCCAGATAGGACCACATGGCTATCCCCTGTAATCTTATGTAGGCTACAAGACTCACTATGACCTTCGTAAAGATCCTTGGAGAGGATGAAAGGCCAAAGGGGAGGCATGTGAACTGTAGGTGTTGATTTAATACGTGAAGCCTGAGAAACTTTCTGTACTTTGGGTGAATGGGTACATGAAAGTAAGCATCTTTCAGATCCACCGATGCCATGAAATCTGCTTGTTTTATGCCCTGTACTATGGACTTCAGAGTTTCCATCTGAAACTTTTTTTCTACAATGTATCTGTTTAAGTCTCTGAGGTCTAATATTGTCCGAAACGCCCCTGATGGCTTTCGAACCAAAAACATTTTTGAGTAAAAGCCGGCCCCTTTCTCTCCGCAGGGAACTGGTTCTACTGCTCTGGATTTTAACAGATCCTTGATTATCTGTCTCAAGGCCTGTATCTCTTCTAAATCTGTGGGATTTCTTGACTTCAGAAATCTTTTGTTTATTGGAACCTGCTTGAACTCCAGCCTGTATCCAAATTTTAGCACTGACAGGACCCATCTGTCCTGTACTGATTCTTCCCACTGGTGGACGAACTTCAACAGTCTTCCTCCCACTGGGATGGACTCTTCCACATGTTCGTTGTCAGAATTTCTTGAACCCCCTTCTGGAGGCCTGACGAAAGGACTGCCTTGTAGATCCAGAGAATCTACCGTACTGTCTACCAGGCCTATAGGTCCTGGCTTCTTTGAACTGGTCTCTAGATGACTGACCCTGATATCTTTGCTTCTTATCTTGTGGTAATCTAGCCGATTTACCGCAGGTCATACGTTGGATAATTGAGTCCAACTTACTTCCAAATAATAGTGACCCCTCATAGGGAAGAGAGGCTAGCCTATTTTTTGAACCTGCATCTGCGGACCAGCTGCGCAGCCATACTGCCCGCCTTGCTGCCACACCCGCTGCCATAGACTTAGCAGCATATTCCACTACATCCAGGGATGCTTCACACAGAAAATCAATGGCCTTCATCATGACAGTCAGGCTTCTTTGCAGATACTGTCTTGACACATTGTCTTCAATATCATTGGCCAAGGATGAGCCCCACGCTCTTAAGGCCCTGGAAGTTGACGCCATAGCCACTCCAGCTTTTAAGGATACTGCTGAGGCGCCATGCACTTTCTTCAGTGCCCCCTCAGCTTTCTTATCCATACTATCCTTGAGACTAGCACCATCCTCCAGAAGGATTGTAGTCTTTGACACCACTTCGGCCACTGCCGCATCAACCTTAGGGACAGTACAGAATTTTTCAAATGCTTCGTCCTTAATTGGGAACATCCGTTCCAATCTCTTAAAGTTACTCGACTTCCTGTCCACCTTCTGGAACTGACCAACCATTAGGTCCATAAGCACTTTATGCACCGGAAAGTTTCTGGTTTTGACAACCCTGTCTTCAAACAGAACATCACGGACCTCCTCCTTATCCTTAATGTCCATCACCTTATAAACATACTTTAGGAGATTATCCACTAAATCAGGATTGTATGATCTCTCTTTCTCAGTAATCTCTCCAGATTCATCACCAGTATCATCATCTGTATCCTGAACCAACAACAAGGAATCTGTATCATCATCATCACCAGCACAGTCTAGGCTGACTTGGGATCTATTTCTTTTAGTCCCCTGCATATCCTTTAACTCATCCTTAGTAACAAAGGATTTCTTCATCCAGTCCATTAACTGGAGCATGGTTAAAGACTGTGGCTCTGCTGGCTGCCTGCAGCCCTTGCATACATGGACATCCTTTTCAGGAGGGAACTCCTTGTCACACAGCATACAATTATTGGACAAATGCTTGGATTTAGTCTTCTTCTTTCCAGAAGCTTTAGACACACTAGGATCAGACAGATACAAAGCCTATCACTTAACTGCCCTAAACTATGCACAGCATGTAGTAATACAAGTGCCTCACTGAGGGCTTACCTCTCCATGGCAGTTTCAGCTTCAGGGGGGGTAGAAACGCTTACAGGATCCATCTGCAGACTTCACACTTCAATCAGCATACAAGCTTCAGATAGTGTGTGAGATCCAGCGTTTTTGAATCCAGCGCCAGTCACCTGCGCATGCGCAGAAGCGACTTCCGGACGCCAGCCGCGTCACTTCCGCTTTGCGTCTCAGCCCCAGAGCGCTACTTCCTGGTTTTGCGTTCCAGACGCTCGGGGCACAGTCCAGCACACTGCTTCCGCCCTCCTCCAGCCAGAAACGCTGAGCTGCTTAATCCCAACGCTGTACCAGCAAAGACTCAGCATGGAGGGGCAAATAAAGTGGATGCCACAGGCACAGCCTGATATCTGGCAGCAGTTCCAGGCACACAGCGCAGGACGCAGCCTGATGAGTGCCTCTTCCCCCGGGGAGCCACCCCGCAGCCTGGCCACGCAGGGACAATAGCTGCAGCAAACGAGGTAAGCCAGGCACAAAATAAAAAACCTATCTACCTATCCTAAAACTTTGAGACAGGAAAAAGACTGCAGGGTATGGAGGAAGGGGAGGATATATACCCAAGGTGGGCGGAGTCAAATCTACCTGTCTAAACATAGGAGCAAGAGGAAATAACCCAGAGTAATGGCTGCCATGGAGGGTGAGGAAGAAACATTCAGTTGTGAGGTGCGTCTAGGGTGGAACTGGGAGCACTTCAGGACAGATGCTGAATGAATGCGTGGACACTGGAGGCAGCCATTTTATGGGACGCCATTTTGTGGGATGAACCAAACGCTATGAGGAGGCAGCCTGTCACCATTTAGGAGATGACTCAGATGTGGACACTATTGTCGCTGCTGCTGCTGCTGCGTCTCTGATCTGCTGCACAATAAGGCTCTGAGGTTACACAGAGTGGCCACCACATCTCTGCTGCTGAGGCCGGGAACGCACAGCTGCCACCGAATTGGTCCGGCGTCCATCTATGACCACTCGTACATTGCTATATGGGAATACAATGTGCCAAACACCAGAACTATCCTCCTGTACCACTGACATTATCCTAATTAATATAACAGATACATTGGAATGGAGAAACAAATCCACAACCTGGATGTAAGGATCATTTATTTACTAACTAGTCAAAATGACGGCTGCAATGTGCTATCACTTTGAGCTGTGACAGTTTTTAGCAAAGTCTCCACCATATAGGTTTAGCATAAAAGTCACTGGGCCTGGAAGACCTACACAGAGCATAAATATCAGACGTCATCGCTGGAAACTGTAAATAAATACTGTAATAAAGCTGACGCGGGCCCCGGTGTTACTGTAATAAAGCTGACGCGGGCCCCGGTGTTACTGTAATACGGGTGGTGCAGGCCCCGGTGCTACTGTAATACAGGTGGTGCAGGCCCCGGTGGTACTATAATACAGCTGGCGCAGGCCCCGGTGTTACCGTAATACAGCTGGCGCAGGCCCCGGTGTTACCGTAATACAGCTGGCGCAGGCCCCGGTGTTACTGTAATACAGCTGGCGCAGGCCCCGGTGTTACCGTAATACAGCTGGCGCAGGCCCCGGTGTTACCGTAATACAGCTGGCGCAGACCCCGGTGTTACCGTAATACAGCTGGCGCAGACCCCGGTGTTACTGTAATACGGGTGGTGCAGGCCCCGGTGCTACTGTAATACAGGTGGTGCGGACCCCGGTGTTACTGTAATACAGGTGGTGCGGACCCCGGTGTTACTGTAATACAGGTGGCGCAGGCCCCGGTGTTACTGTAATCCAGGTGGTGCGGACGTGGTGTTACTGTAATACAGGTGGCGCGGACCTCGGTGTTACTGTAATACAGGTGGTGCGGACCCCGGTGTTACTGTAATACAGCTGGCGCAGACCCCGGTGTTACTGTAATACGGGTGGTGCAGGCCCCGGTGCTACTGTAATACAGGTGGTGCAGGCCCCGGTGGTACTATAATACAGCTGGCGCAGGCCCCGGTGTTACCGTAATACAGCTGGCGCAGGCCCCGGTGTTACCGTAATACAGCTGGCGCAGACCCCGGTGTTACCGTAATACAGCTGGCGCAGACCCCGGTGTTACTGTAATACGGGTGGTGCAGGCCCCGGTGCTACTGTAATACAGGTGGTGCAGGCCCCGGTGGTACTATAATACAGCTGGCGCAGGCCCCGGTGTTACCGTAATACAGCTGGCGCAGGCCCCGGTGTTACTGTAATACAGCTGGCGCAGACCCCGGTGTTACCGTAATACAGCTGGCGCAGACCCCGGTGTTATTGTAATACGGGTGGTGCAGGCCCCGGTGCTACTGTAATACAGGTGGTGCAGGCCCCGGTGGTACTATAATACAGCTGGCGCAGGCCCCGGTGTTACCGTAATACAGCTGGCGCAGGCCCCGGTGTTACTGTAATACAGCTGGCGCTGGCCCCGGTGTTACTGTAATACAGCTGGCGCAGACCCCGGTGTTACTGTAATACGGGTGGTGCAGGCCCCGGTGCTACTGTAATACGGGTGGTGCAGGCCCCGGTGGTACTATAATACAGCTGGCGCAGGCCCCGGTGTTACCGTAATACATCTGGCGCAGGCCCCGGTGTTACTGTAATACAGCTGGCGCTGGCCCCGGTGTTACTGTAATACAGCTGGCGCAGACCCCGGTGTTACTGTAATACGGGTGGTGCAGGCCCCGGTGCTACTGTAATAGAGGTGGTGCAGGCCCCGGTGGTACTATAATACAGCTGGCGCAGGCCCCGGTGTTACCGTAATACAGCTGGCGCAGGCCCCGGTGTTACCGTAATACAGCTGGCGCAGACCCCGGTGTTACCGTAATACAGCTGGCGCAGACCCCGGTGTTACTGTAATACGGGTGGTGCAGGCCCCGGTGCTACTGTAATACAGGTGGTGCAGGCCCCGGTGGTACTATAATACAGCTGGCGCAGGCCCCGGTGTTACCGTAATACAGCTGGCGCAGGCCCCGGTGTTACTGTAATACAGCTGGCGCAGGCCCCGGTGTTACTGTAATACAGCTGGCGCAGACCCCGGTGTTACCGTAATACAGCTGGCGCAGACCCCGGTGTTATTGTAATACGGGTGGCGCAGGCCCCGGTGTTACCGTAATACAGCTGGCGCAGGCCCCGGTGTTACTGTAATACAGCTGGCGCTGGCCCCGGTGTTACTGTAATACAGCTGGCGCAGACCCCGGTGTTACTGTAATACGGGTGGTGCAGGCCCCGGTGCTACTGTAATACAGGTGGTGCGGACCCCGGTGTTACTGTAATACAGCTGACGCGGGCCCCGGTGCTACTGTAATACAGGTGGTGCGGACCCCGCTGTTACTGTAATACAGGTGGCACGGGCCCCGGTGTTACTGTAATACAGGTGGCGCGGGCCCCGGTGTTACTGTAATACAGGTGGTGCAGGCCCCGGTGTTACTGTAATACAGCTGGCGCAGGCCCCGGTGTTACTGTAAAACAGTTGGTGTGGATCCCGGTGTTACTGTAATACAGCTGGCGCGGGCCCCGGTGTTACTGTAATACAGGTGGCGCAGGCCCCGGTGTTACTGTAATACAGCTGGCGCAGGCCCCGGTGTTACTGTAAAACAGTTGGTGTGGATCCCGGTGTTACTGTAATACAGCTGGCGCGGGCCCCGGTGGTACTGTCATAAAGCTGACACGGGCCCCGGTGGTACTGTAATACAGCTGGCGCAGTGGTACTGTAATACAGCTGGCGCGGTGGTACTGTTATACAGGTGGCGCGGGCCCCGGTGGTACTGTTATACAGGTGACGCGGGCCCCAGTGTTACTGTTATACAGGTGATGCGGGCCCCGGTGGTACTGTTATACAGGTGACGCGGGCCCCGATTTTACTGTAATACAGGTGGTGCAGACCCCGGTGTTACTGTTATACAGGTGGTGTGGGCCCTGGTGGTACTGTAATACAGGTGGCGCAGGCCCTTGTGTTACTGTAATGCAGGTGGCGCGGACCCCGGTGTTACTGTAATACAGGTGGTGCTGACCTCATTGTTACTGTAATACAGGAGGCGCAGACCCTGGTGTTACTGTAATACAGGTGGTGCGGACCCCGGTGTTACTGTAATACAGGTGGTGCGGACCCCGGTGTTACTGTAATACAGGTGGCGCGGGCCCCGGTGTTACTGTAATACAGATGGCGCGGACCCCGGTGTTAATGTAATACAGGTGGTGCGGACCCCGGTGTTACTGTAATACAGGTGGTGCAGGCCCCGGTGTTACTGTAATACAGGTGGTGCAGGCCCCTGTGTTACTGTAATACAGGTGGTGCAGACCCCGGTGTTACTGTAATACAGGTGGTGCAGGCCCCTGTGTTACTGTAATACAGGTGGTGCAGACCCCTGTGTTACTGTAATGCAGGTGGCGCAGATGGCGCGGACCCCGGTGTTACTGTAATACAGGTGGCGCAGACCCCGGTGTTACTGTAATACAGGTGGTGCGGACCCCGGTGTTACTGTAATACAGGTGGTGCAGACCCCGGTGTTACTGTAATACAGGTGGCACGGACCCCGGTGTTACTGTAATACAGGTGGCGCGGACCCCGGTGTTACTGTAATACAGGTGGTGCAGATCCCGGTGTTACTGTAATACAGGTGGTGCAGACCCCGGTGTTACTGTAATACAGGTGGTGCGGACCCCGGTGTTACTGTAATACAGGTGGTGCGGATCCCGGTGGTACTGTAATACAGGTGGTGCAGATCCAGGTGTTACTGTAATACAGGTGGTGCGGACCCCGGTGTTACTGTACAACAGGTGGTGCAGACCCCGGTGTTACTGTAATACAGGTGGTGCAGATCCAGGTGTTACTGTAATACAGGTGGTGTGGACCTCGGTGTTACTGTAATACAGGTGGTGCGGACCCCGGTGTTACTGTAATACAGGTGGCGCGGACCTCAGTGTTACTGTTATACAGGTGGTGCGGACCCCTGTGTTACTGTACAACAGGTGGCGCGGACCCCGGTGTTACTGTAATACAGGTGGCGCAGACCCCGGTGTTACTGTAATACAGGTGGTGCGGACCCCTGTGTTACTGTACAACAGGTGGCGCGGACCCCGGAGTTACTGTAATACAGGTGGAGCAGACCCCGGTGTTACTGTAATACAGGTGGTGCGGACCCTAGTGTTACTGTGATACAGGTGGCGCGGACCCCGGTGTTACTGTAATACAGGTGGTGCAGACCCTGGTGTTACTGTAATACAGGTGGTGCGGACCCCTGTGTTACTGTACAACAGGTGGCGCGGACCCCAGTGTTACTGTAATACAGGTGGTGCGGACCCTAGTGTTACTGTGATACAGGTGGCGCGGACCCCGGTGTTACTGTAGTACAGGTGGTGCGGACCCCGGTGTTACTGTAATACAGATGGTGCGGACCCCGGTGTTACAGTAATACAGATGGCGCGGATCCCGGTGGTACTGTAATACAGGTGGTGCAGACCCCAGTGTTACTGTAATACAGGTGGTGCAGATCCAGGTGTTACTGTAATACAGGTGGTGCGGACCCCGGTGTTACTGTAATACAGGTGGCGCGGACCCCGGTGTTACTGTAATACAGGTGGTGCAGACCCCGGTGTTACTGTGATACAGGTGGCGCGGACCCCGGTGTTACTGTAATACAGGTGGTGCGGACCCCGGTGTTACTGTAATACAGGTGGCGCGGACCCCGGTGTTACTGTAATACAGGTGGCGCGGACCCCGGTGTTACTGTAATACAGGTGGTGCAGACCCCAGTGTTACTGTAATACAGGTGGTGCAGATCCAGGTGTTACTGTAATACAGGTGGCGCAGGCCCCGCAGTTACTGTAATACAGGTGGTGCAGACCCCAATGTTACTGTAATACAGGTGGTGCAGACCCCGGTGTTACTGTAATACAGGTGGTGCAGGCCCCGCAGTTACTGTAATACAGGTGGCGCAGGCCCCGGTGTTACTGTAATACAGGTGGTGCAGACCCCGGTGTTACTGTAATACAGGTGGTGCGGACCCTGGTGTTACTGTAATACAGGTGGTGCGGACCCCGGTGTTACTGTAGTACAGGTGGTGCGGACCCCGGTGTTACTGTAATACAGGTGGCGCGGGCCCCGGTGTTACTGTAATACAGGTGGTGCGGACCCCGGTGTTACTGTAATACAGGTGGCGCGGGCCCCGGTGTTACTGTAATACAGGTGGTGCGGACCCCGGTGTTACTGTAATACAGGTCGTGCAGACCCTAATAAGATCATTATTTTAATTAATATATATAGATTTTTGGAAGACCAGCAAACCCTATTTAGCATCCAGCAGCAGACTTGTCACTCACAGCATATAAAGACTTTACCAGAAAAGCAAGCTTATGAAGGGACGTTGTTATGAAGGGATGTTGTTATAAGGTCCAGCCTGGAGACTATGCAATGGTGAGAAAATTCTTACAATTAAATGTCTCGTAGATCAAAGGCAAGACCCGTCCCTGTGAAACAAACCAATTGAATTAATGCGTCTCACTGCAAGAAGGTTTCCGACCTGGTGGTGATATCAGTTGAAGGAAAGAAACTGATGCAGATAAATATTGTGACTTTGATTCTAACTTAATAAACTTATTTGATGATGGGCCTGTCCAGGGCCCCCACACAGACCAAGACAAGGTCCACGGAATCGGGGGGCATCCTTAGTGGTGTCCCTGCAGGTTGTGGGCAAGAAGAGGTCCACGGAATGGGGGGGGGGGGGGGGGGCATCCTTAGGGGTGTCCCTGCGGGTTGTGGGCAAGGTGTAAAAGAAGGATTCCCATGAGTGACCAAGGGGGTTATTCTAGTTCACTCTTTCTGGCAAAATCCTTCTTAGATGGACAAAACCATGTGCACTGCAGGTGGGGCAGATGTAACATGTGCAGAGAGAATTAGATTTGGGTGGGGTTTTACTTCAAAGTGAGATCTATATTGCAGTGTAAAAATAAAGCAGTCAGTATTTTCCCTGCACAGAAACAAAATAACTCACCCAAATCTAACTCTCTCTGCACATGTTACATCTGCCCCACCTGCAGTGCACATGGTTTTGTCCATCTAAGAAGGATTTTGTCCGAAAGAATGGACTAGAATAAGGGCCACAGTTTCCCGTACACTCACTAACTGAAGAAGTAATTTTTGTTTTTTAAGTTGTCATCTTTTTATAGTTTATAGTGAATGAGGGTTACCAGGGATTGGTTGCTGGCAAGGACAGTGTGTATAGTTATGAAAGAGGTATTACTAGAGTCATGGTGGTGTATTCTACTTCTGCTTTTAATTTAATCCCACAAGTATAATCATAACAGACACACATATACATCATACTACTGATGCTCCCAGGTTTCGGTATGCATCAGAGGATGGTAATAAAAAATACTGATAGCCAATATACTAATTAGAAGGTTTAAAATAAATATATGAGTAATAACATAAAAGTAACTAAGAACGCCCACACAGGAATCATTGATAAAATACATCTAGTCAGGGCCGGCGCCACCACTAGGCAAATCTAGGCATTTGCCTAGGGTGCCGGCCACTGGAGGGCGGCATATTGCCCCCCCCCCCCCGTGCCGCCCGGGTACCTGTCCTGCGGCGCTGTGTATTTAAAGCTGGCGGCGGGGGTCCCTGCAGTCCATTAGAAATAACAAGCGCTATCCGCCGGGCTATGCGGAAGCGCTTCTGTTGTGAAAACACTGGCAGCACGGCGCACGCTGATCTCAGCCAATCAGCGTGCTGCCAGTGTTTTCACAACAGAAGCACTTCCGCATAGCCCGGCGGATAGCGCTCGTTATTTCTTTTTTTTTTTCAATAATGAATTTTTATTAGGTCTTCAGAAAAAGATACAAGGTACAAATGTATTAATAAGAACAAGAGCGATACCAAACATGGCAGTAAATATAAAGTTTGCATCATAATAGGATCACCTATTGTTCTGGTTGTACACTATCAGGGAGATATATCGCATTTAAATACTCGCCCTTAGAGACCTAGAATTTTCCAATTTTAATATAATCATAAATAAGTACTAACTTTAAGGATGTCAAATATGTATAATAGAAAGAAAAGAAGAGGGGGGAGAGAAGAGGAGGGGGGTAGGAGAACGGACACAAAAGGGAAGAATTGCAGCCACATAGTATAGGGTAGTAATAGCTTAGTACCTAAGAGACGCTAGGAGTGGGTCTTTGCCAGGTGGAGAGGCGCATGGTAAGATCTATCAGTGGAGTGAGGCTTGTATGTCCTGCGACTCCCTATATTCGCCCCACCTCAGCCACCTGAGGTGGATTGAGGAGGCAACAGATGAGTATTGAACGTTTGCCGTTTCGAAGAGGTAGTGGTTATGTACCTTGTTTACAATTTGGTTGATTGAAGGTATGTCAGTGGATTTCCAGTTCTGTCCTATAGCTGCTTTTGTAGCTATTAGGATGTGTCTTAAAACATATAGGTCTCCCCCACCGAGATGTTCGTGATGGTGAAGTAGGGCTACTACTGGGTTTAGCTGGATACTGGATCTAATTACTACGCTAATAAGATCAAAGATTTCTATCCACAGGGGACGGATCTTTGGACACTCCCAGAAGATGTGGAAGATAGAGCCCACCTCGCCACAGTTCCTCCAGCATAAATCTGGGACGTTCGGCCATATGGCATGGAGTCTCTTGGGGGTGAAATATGTCCTATGGCAGAGTTTGTAGAACATTTCGGAATGCAGCGAGCACCTGGACATTTTGAAACCCGAGTATAAGATAGAGTCCCATGTCTCCTCGCTCAGGGAAGTATTGAGGTCAAGTTCCCACTTTACTTGAGCAGGTAGTTTCCCTTGCTTAGTCCTAGAGACCAGGAAGTTGTACCACTTAGAGATGCCTCCTTTGTGTGAATGGGGAGATAGCTTAGAGGTGAGTATTTTAGATGTAGGGAGTCCCACTGCGGGGCCTGTGCTAGTGGCGGAGAGCCAGTGTCGGATCTGTAGATATTTATAAAATTCGTTTTTATGTAGCCCGTATTTCCCCTGGAGCGAGGAGAATTGCAAGAGAGACCCCTCCTGTACCAAATGGCCCAGGGAGGATATGCCCGCAGAGGACCAAGACTCTAAATTTAGATCAGGGATTAGTTTAGAGATAGACTTGAGGGACAGCTCCGCGCTTGGTAGAGTTACTTCCTTTGTCCCAGAGGTCACCTCATTCCATACCTCTAGGGTTGCCCTAACCGCTAGTCCCAGCCCCGGTCCATGCGGGATAGCCCGGACAGGGAGCCAGCAGAGGTCAACCAGTGGAATGATAGGGGAGAGGGATCGCTCCAGTACCACCCATGGCTTTGGGGAGCCTGGCTCAAACCAGTCTCTCGCTTGACTTAGCAGGCACGCCAGGTTGTATTTGTCAATGTCAGGGTACCCCAGTCCCCCTAAGCACTTCGGTAAGACCGTTGTGCTCCTAGCTAATCTAGGCCTCGCCCCCTTCCAAATATATTTTGTGAATATCTTGTTAATTTTATGTATTAAAGACTTGGGAAGTCTTCTGGGAATTGCTCGGAGGAGATAGATTAATTTAGGGAGGAGAATCATTTTAGAGGCCGCCAATCTGCCCAACCATGAGATTTCATGGGTGAACCATTCTGTTATCAGTTTCTCAAAGGAATTGAGAAGCGGCAGGAAGTTGCATTCAATCAGATGTACGTCTCTGGTTACGGACACTCCCAAGTATTTAATTGATCGCGTTTGCCAGGCGTGTCTATACATATCCTTCATACGGGCCTCCACCTCAACTGGAATATTGAGTGGGAGAGCCTCCGTCTTAGAAGTATTTAGCTTGTAGTATGAAACCGAGGAATACTCCTCCAGTATTTTGTGTAGAGCAGGGAGAGAGCTCTCCGGGCTCTCCAGGCAGAGGAGTACGTCATCGGCAAACAAGCATATCTTGTGGGTCATATCTCCTATCTTTGGGCCTTTTATTAGGCTATCTGACCTAATCTTTTCAGCTAGCGGCTCCATAGCTAAGACAAATATGAGTGGGGACAGGGGGCAACCCTGTCTGGTGCCATTAGATATAGGGAAGCTAGACGAGAGGCAACCGTTGACGAACACCTTCGCGGAAGGGTAGGAGTACAAGGCAAAAATGGAATCCAGAAACCTCCCCTTGATTCCAAAACGTAGTAGCACTTCTCTTAGGTACCCCCAATGTAGTCTATTGAACGCCTTTTCGGCGTCCAATGATAACAGGAGAAGCGGGGTATTTCTGTGGTCGCATACTCCCAGAATATCAAGGACTCTGCGGGTATTGTCCGGGGCCTGTCTTCCCGGCACAAACCCAACCTGATCTGCCGCGATCAAAAAGGGGAGTAGAGGTGCCAGTCTGTTCGCTATCAGTTTAGCATACAGTTTCAGGTCTGTATTCAATAGGGCTATAGGGCGGTAATTCTGAACCGAAGTGGGGGATTTCCCAGGCTTCGGGATAGTGACTATGCGTGCTTCAAGCAATTCTCTTGGGAAGTTTGTAGAGGAAGACGCTTCATTAAAGACTCTGGTTAGTGTTGGGCACAGCTCTGTTTTAAAACATTTATAAAAGTTGGATGGAAAACCGTCCGGACCAGGGGCTTTGTCGTTTGGCAGACCGTCAACTACAGCTTCAACCTCAGCTAGCGTCCATGGGGCGCATAGAGACTGGCAGACTTTGGGGTCCAGCGCAGGCAGATTAATACCATCGAGAAATGCATCTATGTCAGCCTTCAAGGGTTGGATCGTGTGTTGGTCTTTATTAAGGTTATAGAGCGTGTTATAATATTCCGCGAAGGTGTTCGCGATCTGAAAGGGATCTGTCACTCTGGAGCCGCTGGATTTGATCAATAGGTTAACCTTCGCCCTAGCCCTTCTTCCCCTTAGCTTCCTGGCTAAAAGACGGCCCGCTTTGTTCCCGAAGACATAGAAGCGTTGATTAAGTTTAGCTATGTTTTTTTGGATTTCCCGGAATGTAAGGGAGTTAACTCTATCTCTAGTTTGTTTCAGAGCCTTATATAGGGATTTATCTGAGGGATTGGCTTTATGAGCTGCCTCTAGTCTGGAGAGTTCTTCCTCCGCTTCCTTAGCATTCCTTGCTTCAGCCCTCTTCAATCTAGCCGCCGCCTTAATTGTGGATCCCCTCACTACTGCCTTTAAAGCGCACCAATGGGTAAAGACCCCTGTGTCTTCTGGTGTATTAGTAGATAGATAGGAGGAAAGAGACTCTTGAATGGCCTGCTTTGACTCCAGATGTGACAGAGCCCCTCTCCCCAGTTTCCAAGGGCCAGGGGGGGCTCGGAACGATCCCAAATCCCACACCAGTCGCAGCGGGGCATGATCCGACCATGTAATAGGCAGTATCTCGGCTTTCAGAAGGGAAGCCAGAGTCCACTTGTCAAGTAACGCTAGGTCAATTCTCGAGTACGACTGGTGGGGATGTGAGAAGAAGGTATATTCGCGCATTCCAGGATGTTTTGCCCGCCACGCATCATAGAGGTCATATTCATTAATAGCCTGTCTAAAACTACGCGAGTGGTCTGGTACATTAGGGACCCTCCGCTTAGAGGGATGGGATCTATCTAAGACTGAATCTAACACCATGTTAAAGTCCCCCAGAATTAGTATAGCCCCTTTAGCATGCTTCTGGACTGTTAGCAGAAGTTTCCTACAGAAACTGATTTGCTTAGTATTTGGGGCGTAGCATGAAACTAGGGTGGTCTCGACCCCTTCTAGTCTCCCAACCAAGATCAGGAACCTACCCTCCGGGTCGGCATACTGTTGAGACAGTGTGTAAGCGCAGTCTGCTGATATTAGAATCGCTACTCCTGCCTTCTTGGAGGGGCCATTTGCTGTAAAACATTGCGGGAATCTATTGTTACTAAATCTCGGGGGGGCAGACCTAATAAAATGTGTCTCCTGAATAGCTACAATGTGAGCCTTCATTTTATAGAAGGAGGCTAACGCTAATTTCCTCTTCTGCGGCGAGTTCAAACCTTTTACATTCATTGAAATGATATTAACCATTGTTAATGTTTAGTGAAACTGGCATAAGATCGCTAGAAAATGCTCTCAACTGAATGGAATTGTATATGATGTCATATATTATGGCTACTTGGCACACAAGCAGGGGGAGACAAGATACACTAGGGAGGAACACAGAAAGATAAAGAGATAAAAAAAGAGTGAAAGTAAGAAAGGCGACTCTCAGTAGAGTCGTAGTGGGGGACCTAACTAAGGGTTCCCCAACCATACTACTAGGGGGGTAGTGGACTGGCACCCCCCGCTCATCTAAGAACATAACATACCAATATTAACTGATTAACTGATTACCTGTGCTTTGCTTAGCATAAGCGTGATCGGTCAACTGGAAGGGAGCATATAGCTCCAAACGTTTAAAGCAATAATAAGAATATTTATGGGCGGACTAGGCCTGGTCATGAATCCTATGGGCAGTTCGCTTCCAAAAAAGAAAAAAAACAACATAAACAACAACTATAGTCCAGCGTCTGAACCAACTAATGCAGGGCCTGGAGCGCAACAATACAGAGGGCTTACTCCGCCGATGACCAGTCCCGCTGTACCTGACCAGCAGGCGATGTCGCAGGGGACGTCTCTGACAGCCTCCACTTTGATAAGAGTTTCTCACCCTCCTCTACTGTTGAGACAGAGATTGTAGATCCTTCACGTTGGATCAGGAGCCGCGTTGGGAAACCCCAGCGATAGAGAATATTCGCCTTCCTTAAAGCTGTCATGATAGGCTGGAGAGAGCGCCTTTTAGTGAGTGTTTCGCGTGAAAGATCGCCAAAGAGCTGGTAGGAGCCCAGAGCCGATGCAGACTCTGACGAGGGCCTAGCCGCTTTCAACAATGCCTCTTTAACGTGAAAGAAGTGCACCCTCATTAGGACATCTCTCGGTACCCCTTCAGGGGCGCTCCTTGCCTTGGGGAGTCTGTGTATCCGGTCGAGTAGGAGATCAGCAGATGGGGTTGAAGGCAGCAACTTTCTGAAGATGTCCAGAACAAAGTCGTGAAGGCTGCTGTTAGAAACATTCTCTGGGATTCCGCGGATTTTGAGATTATTTCTGCGCGACCTGTCCTCCAGGTCCGCTAGTTTGTCTCGAAGAGCAGACACTTCCTCTTCTAAGGCCGCATGGGAATCAATCAAATTGTTATGGGAGTCAACCATTTCTCCCATTTTGGTTTCAAGGGTGTTTGTGCGGTCCCCTAGGTCATCTATGGAGCGTTGACAGGACTGGAGAGAGGTTCGAATTTCAGTAGTTACATCCTCCTTCATCTGGGTGAGAA
Organism: Crinia signifera; assembly: GCF_055691185.1. Taxonomy (NCBI): domain Eukaryota; kingdom Metazoa; phylum Chordata; class Amphibia; order Anura; family Myobatrachidae; genus Crinia; species Crinia signifera. The sequence goes on along the minus strand of NC_139222.1, from coordinate 4,343,646 downwards.
GAAGCTTTAGGGTTCCTACTGTTAGCGCAGCATCGTCTGCGATCTGGGCCCGGCTCGGCAGCTCCGTCATGTTGGTGGGAGGGAGAGGTAAGGCAGGTAGGGGCGGGGCAGGGGGAGTGGTCGAGGTAGAGGCTGATGGATCCCCTGGCCTGGAGCTAGAGCTTTTTGGGGACGGTTTGAAGAAGGGGACCTGGGAGACAGTCTTGGGGATTTTGCTCCGTTTGGGAGGCATCAGGAACGTCCCACTTAGCAGATCAGCAGAGTCTCTAAATCAAAGAGGGTGTGAGGGCTTGGAGAGCGACGTATCAGGTAGGCGAATCAATGGCGACTGTCAGATGGGTAGGCACAGTGACATTGTATAGATGAGCGTGGGGTGGAGCGAAAGGCCTCAATCACATGCTCCCTGTTCCATCGTCGATGCGTATCGGGCCTCTGGGCCCCAGGAGAATGTTAGTTGTTTGCAGATGAGACCGGGTCTGAGTGTCGAGACCTATGAGGCCTCTAAGGCCCAGAGGGCTAACCCGCTGCTAGGTGTCAATAAGCGGGCCTTTCTCTGGGTAATGTAGGTGAGGTACTGGTGGGTAACTCAAGCAGTTGTTATCTCCCTTCTCTGTCTCCAAAGTGAATTCTGGAGATGTAATTATTTTTTTGGGCCACTAGAGGGGGCTCCAGGATCATTTAGCTTCTCAGTGGCAGTAATTATGGATCCCCAGTGCTGAATAAGGTCAAGCCTCAATCCCTCAGTCCCAATTTTGAGTGAGGTCAGTGGGGTGATGAATTACACTGTGGGGTGTAGTGTTGTCCTCAGGCGTTTTTAGGGAAGCTGTGTCCCCAGAATCAGGCCCCCGGACTCACAATCCACCCCAAATGTCGGGCAGGGCTCAGGGCAGGGGAGAGCCAGGACCCAGCAGCATAAGGGGGACAAGGGGGCTTTGGAAGGGTAAGGGCAGCCTTTACCTTTATTTCAGATAGGCTACAGGGTGGACGCAGCTCGCGGGGTCCCCAGCCACTAATCTCCTGATTAATCTCCTGATTAAAGATGGCCGCCGCCTCTTCAGGGAATATGTCCGGCACGCCGGCCGTCTCTCTGCTGTCCCCCGCTTCTCTCTGCAGCGCTGGGCTATTTCAGTAGTAGTCGGCCGGGTGCTGTGTCTCCTGTGACAAGCCCCGGCCGCGTCCCGCCGTCTCCCGCTGTGTTCTCCTTCCCGTCGTCGCGTCTCCGGCGACGCTCTAAATCGAGGCCCCGGCTGTGGAACAGGCCGCAACCCGCAAGGTCTCACGGAGAGACCCCCGGCTCCGCAGCTCTGCCCCGCTCGCCGCCCGGTGATGGGACCCAGCTCCTGGGGTGCTTGAGGTGGGTTAAAAGGCAGTATTTCTGGCTAGAAGGGCTGAGGTTGAGGAGCTCGCAGAAACCGCGTCCTCTCAGCTTGGCTTCCAGGCCACGCCCCCAGCACTCGTTATTTCTAATGGACTGCAGGGACCCCCGCTTCCTCTGCCGCCAGCTTTAAATACACAGCGCCGCAGGACAGGTACCCCCCTCCCCCGGCACCGGACAGCGCCGCAGGACGGGTACCCCCCTCCCCCGGCACCGGACAGCGCCGCAGGAAAGGTACCCCCCTCCCCCGGACAGTGCCGCAGGACAGGTACCCCCCCCCTCCCCCGGCACTGGGGAGCCCCCACCCCGACTCGCCTGGGGCACTCCGGTGCCTTGCACCGGCCCTGCATCTAGTGAGGTATTGGTAAAGAGGATGCGGGACCATTTGTCTACAACAAGAAGATAGACAGCCATTAGGTCGACATACCATTAGGTCGACAACTCAATAGGTCGACATACCATTAGGTCGACATGTAATTAGGTCGACATGCCATAGGTTGACAGTCAAAAGGTCGACATGGTTTTTTCACAGTTTTTTGACCCAAATGTCGACACAGCCGACATGGACAGTTTGACGTGAACCGCAGCCCCTCGCATCGCTCGCAATGCTTCGGGCACGGTGCCTCGCTACACTCGGCACACTATTTTATTCTCCCACCACGCCCTAGTGGATGGTAGGGCATGAAATACCTCCTGTCGGCACATGTCGGCTCAAAAAAACAGTGGAAAAAAAACATGTCGACCTTTTAACTGTCGACCTAGACACTGTCGACCTAATGGCAGTGTCGGCCTAATGACATGTCGACCTAATGGCAGTGTCGACCTAGTGGTATGTCGACCTAAAAGCATGTCGACCTATTGAGTTGTCGAACTAATGGTGTCGACCTAATGGCTGTCTATCTTCTTGTTGTAGACAAATAGTCCGGATACACAGTAAAGAAGAGGCATTCTAGATAAGGATGGTAACAATGGTGCAAACATAATATCTATATGCAAACTGACATTTCTTCTTTAACCCCTTCCTGACACAGCCAGTTTTTGCCTTCCTGACAGAGCCCTTTTTTTCAAATCTGACATGTATCACTTAAGTGGGGATAACTTTTTTTTGCTTTTACTTATCCCAGTGATTTTGAGATTGTTTTCTCGTGACACATTGTACTTCAAGTTAGTGGTAAATTTGGGTCGATACAGTCTGTGTTTTTTTGTGAAAAATACCAAAATGTCGCAAAAAAATGGAAAATTTAGCAATTTGCAAAATGTTAAATTTTCTGCTTGTGAGACAAATAATCATACCACTCAAAATAGTTAATAAGTAACATAGACCATATGTCTACTTTATGTTTCCATCATTTTTTCAACTTCCTTTTAAATTTTTTGGACACTAGGAGGCTTAAAATATGAATAGCAAATTCTCAAATTTTCAAGAAAATTTCAAACACTGATTTTTTTAGGGACCAGTTCAGTTCTGATGAGACTTTGAGGGACTTGTATGTGAGACACCCCCATAAATGATGCCATTTCAAAAACTGCACCCCTCACAGTATCCAAAACAGCATTTTGGAAGTTTGTTAACCCTTTAGGTGTTTCACAGGAATTAAAACAAAGTGTAGGTGAAATTTCAAAATTTCATTTTTTTTGCAGATTTGCAATTTTAATACATTTTTCTAAGGAACACAATACATTTTACTAGAGAAATGTGACTAAAAATTGATTCCCCCAATTCTTTTGTTTTCATAAATATCCTATATGTGGCCCTAGTGTGCACGTTGACCAAACCACAGGCTTCATAATAGAAGGAGCACCTACTTGATTTTGGAGCCTCCTTTTTATGAGATTATATTTTAGGCACCATGTAGGTTTCTAGGCACCATAAGATGCTAAAAGTTAGGAACCTCCCCCACAAGTGACCCCATTTTGCAAACTACACCCTTCAGGGAATTCATTTAGGGGTATAGTGTACATTTCAAACCCCCAGGGGTTTCACCAATTTTGATACAACTGGGCTGTGAAAATGAAAAAATTTAATTTTTCATTTTCACAGCTCAGTTGTATCAAAATTGGTGAAACCCCTGGGGGTTTGAAATGTACACTATACCCCCTGATGAATTCCCTGAAGGGTGTAGTTTGCAAAATGGGGTCACTTGTGGGGGGGTTCCACTGTATGGGTGCTTCAGGGGTCATTCAACCAGAATATGTGCTGCAAAATCCAAATATCACTCCTTCCCTTCTGAGTCCTGCCATGCACCCAACTGGTATTTTTTGGTCACATGTGAGGCATTGCCATACTCGGGAGAAATTGGAAATTGGGGCACAGATTTTGGGGTGCTTTGTCTCCTTCATTCCTTGCGAAAATGAAAAATTTTGAGCCAGATCTGCATTTTTGTGTAAAAAAATGTAATTTTTTACACAAAAATGCAGTTCTGGCTTAAAATTTTTCATTTTCGCAAGGAATGAAGGAGACAAAGCACCCCAAAATCTGTGCCCCAATTTCTCCCGAGTACGGCAATGCCTCATATGTGACCAAAAAATACCATTTGGGTGCATGGCAGGACTCAGAAGGGAAGGAGTGATATTTGGTGGTGGAATGAATGGTGGGTGCTATGTCGCATTAGCAAGACCCCCGAAGCACCAATACAGTGGAACCCCCCCACATGTGACCCCATTTTGCTCACCAGCTTTGGGAGGGGGGCTGGCGCTGCGGCTGGTGGGGGGGTGGGAGGGGTGCTGGCGCTGCGGCAGCCGGGTGGGTGGGAGGGGGGCTGCCGGGTGGGAGGGGGGGGGGCTGGTGATCGGTGGTGATCGGTGCTGTACTTAACAGCACCGATCACTGTATATATATATATATATGTGTATATATATATATGGGTACTTATGTAATATCTGGGCTCCCGTTTTTCTTTTTAAAACCGTGTCCCCTTGCGGGGCTCGCTGCGCTCGCCACGCTTCGGGCACGGTGGCTCGCTGCGCTCGCCACACTATATAAAATCAACTTCATGCGTAATTGGATAGTAGGGGTATGAAAAAATGGGTTGCATTTAACATGGGAGCCCAGATAATACATAAGTACCTATATATGTGTATATATATATATATATATATACACATATATATATATATATATATGTGTATATATATATATATATATATATATATATAGTTCATTTCATCCCATTTCAATTAAATTATAATCATAATCGTTTCTGCTGCTGTGCTGCGGCTGGCGGGGGGGTGGGAGGGGGGCTGGCGCTGCGGCTGCTGGCTGGGTGGGAGGGAGGCTGCCGGGTGGGAGGGAGGGTGGGCTGCCGATCGGTGGTGATCGGTGCTGTACTTAACAGCACCGATCACCACCGATCTCTGTGTTACCGAGCGGCTTAGCCGCCGGTAACACAGAAAACGCTGCAATTGGCTGTTCACTTTTGAACAGCCAATCGCAGCGATCGCCGACCGGGGGGGGCATCCCTGCCCCCCCTGGGCGGCGAGGGGGGATGTCTGCTGGCAGGGACAGCAGACATCTCCAAACTGTCACCGCGTCTATAGACGCGGTGACAGTTAGAACTCATGACGTACATTTATGCCATGTGTCGGGAAGTACATCCCGACCATGACGTAAATGTACGTCAAATGTCGGGAAGGGGTTAAGACGCTCATCATGAGCTGATAAAAAGAACAATAAGGTAAACTGATTGTTGGTTATATTGTCATCTACGGTATCACTCCGGTAATGGTGGGTTAATGGCTACTTATATTTGCAGTCAAATCAAACAACACTTAATTTTCTATGTAGGATCTACACAAGTGAATCTTATGAGGTTACTGACTCTCCCTAGGTTTAAAATTGGTAAAGAGTGTAATAACAGGAGATATTTTGGAGTACAACAAAACATGTAGTTATGTGACAGAGTTGGGTGTGCTAGTATAACATCTAGATCAGGCATGTCCAACGTTGGCCCTCCAGATGTTGTGAAACTACACATCCCAGCATGCTTTGCCACAGTTTTACTATTAGAGAATGCTAAAACTATTGCAAAGCATGCTGGGATGTGTAGTTTCAAAACATCTGGAGGGCCAACGTTGGACATGCCTGATCTAGATAAAAAGGGTACTCATTGAATTGTTTCTTATGATGTTTTCTCAAACATACTGTCTCATAAGCCATGGACATTACCACAAGGATTATATTATATTTACACACTTAAGGTTTGTAAATGGTTACAAACTAGATCTATTGTACACTTTCAGAGGAACTTTACTAATTAATGCAGTGGTGATCCAACATGAAGATTTGACAGTAACATGTGGTATATTACAGAAACACATTTATTTACATTATCCCAAGATTATAACATTTGATTGAAGTTGGGAGCAGAATAAAAATATGGTACAAGCATCACAAATACTAAACTGGTGGTGACGTTAAAAGGAAAGTTGGATACAATTATTTGTTTTGGAATGAGTTTACTGAACAGGCGTGAGTGAGGCGATTCCCTACAGTTGGTTTATTTGGTTGAACCACAAGAACTGGTTCGTATAAGGGATTCGGTATGAAATCCCGACAGGGTCGAAATCCCGAATGGGTCATAATACCGACAAGGAGAAAATCCCGACATTTAAAATCCCGACAAGGACAAAATCCCAACATTTAAAATCCCGACAGGGTCAAAATACCGACATATAGAATGTACAGGTGAAACAGTCAACATGACTTACCGTCGACAGGTCGGCACACTACTTTATTCTCCCACCAAGCTCTAGTGGATGGTAGAGCATGAAATACCGCCTGTCGGCACAGGTCGAGTAAAAAAACAGTGAAAAAACCCATGTCGACCTTGCGACCTGTCGACGGAATGTCATGTTGACTGTTTCACCTGTACATTCTATAAGTCGGTATTTTGACCCTGTCGGGATTTTAAATGTCCGGATTTTGTCCATGTCGGGATTTTGTCCTTGTCGGCATTATGACCCAGTCTGGATTTTGTCCGCATTCCCGTATAAGGCAATGTTATATATATGCTTTGAGAAGTTTAATGTTTTTTTGCCAAGATAATATTATTGATTTCTCTGTATATTAGGGAAATGCCTCAAGAAGGTTTTCCGTAATGAAGCGATGTTACAAGTAAAGCTGTCGTACATTGTATAACAAGGTTGTGTCGGCGTGCAATCATGTCAGCGATGCCGTTATACTTAAGGCTTATAAAGTAATTATAGATAGCTAGGCGTAATCAAAGCATTTCAGCATCAAACTGATTTAGGAATAAAAGCCGATTACACATAGGAAAGGCACAGGTGTATTATTAATAGAAAGACAGAACATTTGATGAAGTAGAGGAATAATATATACATTACACACGGCGAAATCATCCTCAGAACCGGCTCATGGAGAAGTGATAACAGACAATAACTCATTTCATTACATGCAATATAGACAATGAGGTCAGACCATAGATATAACTGACGTGTAGGGATGAGCGGTCACATGGGCTGTGTGTATGTGTCTGCCTACAGGATCGGGGGGGGGGGGGGGTAGCTGTGTGCGTTTGTCTGCCTACAGGATCGGGGGGGGGGGGGGTAGCTGTGTGCGTGTGTCTGCCTACAGGATCGGGGGGGGGGGGTGATAGCTGTGTGCGTGTGTCTGCCTACAGGATGGGGGGGGGGGATAGCTGTGTGCGTGTGTCTGCCTACAGGATCAGGGGGGGGGGATAGCTGTGTGCGTGTGTCTGCCTACAGGATCGGGGGGGGGGGGATCGCTGTGTGCGTGTGTCTGCCTACAGGATCGGGGGGGGGATTGCTGTGTGCGTGTGTCTGCTTACAGGATCGGGGGGGGGGATAGCTGTGTGCGTGTGTCTGCCTACAGGATCGGGGGGGGGGGGGGGAGATAGCTGTGTGCGTGTCTGCCAACCGCTTCGCATGACTGCGTCGACTTACGTTGGCACGGGCGCGTGCGAACATGTGCGAATCAACCAGAATAAGGTCCCGAGTCTCAGCACTTTTGGTCTTATTTGTATTAGGCTCCCGGGAGCGTTATCAGGGAGGACGGACCTGAGGAATAGGGGGTATAGTTACCATGTGGGAGAGTCTGCTGCACCGTGGGTGGTTACTGGTGATAAGAGGGAGTCCGCAATTGGCCAGGACCCGGTCAGTGATGACACAGCCAATAAGAGCAGGCGTCCGGTCACACCCGGCTTATATATTTCATTTATAATAATGAGGACAATACATAGAACGTGTCAGGAAGATTCTGTTCTTACTGACGCCTTTTATCTGGCAGGGAGATGGCCGAAAATATGCTGGGCGCTGTGACATCAGCCGTCCGCCCCGTGCAGGCTTCGGCATGCCTGCGGTCACATGGGGAGGCACAGCGTTTTTCTGGGCACACCCACCCTTTTTGTGGGCACACCCAGGAAACGCTGGGCGTCCTCATGCGCAAGACCCCTGTCCGCACAGCTGTGTGCAAATGCATCGGCGACTGTGATATTTGCCGAAGACGTTCACACTGCGCCCTGAACATGGGTACATTCACCTATATCCATGCACAGAGCCGAAACATCGGTCTCTGGACCGAATTCAGCTCTGAACGAGCCAATGTGAATCACCCCCAAAGTACCTTCTCTTACTCAGAGCATAGAAGCGGCCTCTCCCCTGTGTGACTTTTCTTATGCTTATCAAGATGTGCTTTCCGTGTAAAACATTTCCCACACTCTGAACATGAATATGGTTTCTCTCCTGTGTGACTTCTCTGATGTATAACAAGAGCTAATTTATGTGTAAAACATTTCCCACATTCAGAACATAAATATGGCTTCTCTCCTGTGTGACTTCTCTGATGTACAACCAGTCGTGACTTATCTATAAAACCTTTCCCACACTCAGAGCATGAATATGGCTTCTCTCCTGTGTGACTTCTCTGATGTACAACAAGAGCTAATTTATTTGTAAAACATTTCCCACACTCAGAACATAAATATGGCTTCTCTCCTGTGTGACTTCTCTGATGTATAACAAGATATGATTTATCTGTAAAATATTTCTCACACTCAGAACAGGAATATGGCCTCTCTCCTGTGTGTCTTCTCTTATGCGTAACAAGATGTGATTTCTGAGTAAAACTTTTCCCACACTCAGAACATGAATATGACTTCTCTCCTGTGTGACTTCTCTGATGTACAACAAGAGCTAATTTATTTGTAAAACATTTCCCACACTCAGAACATAAATATGGCTTCTCTCCTGTGTGACTTCTCTGATGTATAACAAGATATGATTTATCTGTAAAATATTTCTCACACTCAGAACAGGAATATGGCCTCTCTCCTGTGTGTCTTCTCTTATGCGTAACAAGATGTGATTTCTGAGTAAAACTTTTCCCACACTCAGAACATGAATATGGCTTCTCTCCTGTGTGACTTCTCTGATGTACAACAAGACGTGACTTATCTATAAAACATTTCCCACACTCAGAGCATGAGAATGGCCTCTCACCTGTGTGACTTTTCTGATGTTTAACAAGATGTGATTTCTGTGTAAAACATTTCCCACACTCAGAGCATTCATATGGTCTCTCACCTGTGTGACTTTTCTTATGCTTATCAAAATGTGATTTCTGAGTAAAACTTTTCCCACACTCAGAACATGAATAAGGCCTCTCTCCTGTGTGACTTTTCTGATGTCTAACGAGACGTGACTTATCTATAAAACATTTCCCACAGTCAGAACATGAATATGGCTTCTCTCCTGTGTGACTTCTCTGATGCACAGCAAGATGCGATTTCGCTGTAAAACATTTCCCACACTCAGAACATGAATATGGCCTCTCACCTGTGTGATATCGCTGATGTACAACAAGATGCGCTATCGATGTAAAACTTTTCTCACACTCAGAACATGAAAATGGCCTCTCACCTGTGTGACTTTTCTTATGACTAACAAGAGCTGATTCATCTGTAAAACATTTCCCACACCCAGAACATGAATATGGATTCTCTCCTGTGTGACTTCTCTGATGCACATCAAGATGTGATTTCGCTGTAAAACATTTCCCACACTCAGAGCATGAATATGACCTCCAATTTGCTGGGTGATGGGTAATAAGCTCTGTGTCCTGTGTAAAACATTTCCCATCTATAGTAGAGGGAGATATTGTATCTGCTGTAATACTATCAGATATATAAGGAGAATAATCCCCATGATCAGAGGAAGCAGGTGAAGAATGTCCATGATGCTGTGCTGGGAGTATAACTGGGGTAAGAGGGATTTCTTCTGGAGAATCTCGCACAACATTTCTTTCTTCTATTTCACCATCTGGATATAAAAGGAGATGATCCTCTGAGATATTCCAGCTGTTACATCCATCTCCTGGGAATAACATACATATATGGAAATAGAAAAGTTTTCCAAAACAAGTTTCATTTCTCAATAAAGACTTTGGTGAAATGCCCCAAATTACCATCAAATGGGCAGATGTTGGAAAAATATTTAAATCATTAGCTGACCCTAGAATAATACGGATATTGATATAAAGATATATACTGTACATTGTGACCATCCAGCATGTGACCTACTACACACACCGGCCTAAGTCATAGTTCTTGTGTCACTTTATCAGTAATTCTTTGTTTTGTTCAATGAAACTTGCCTAAGACACTGCATATTGTTATAATACACCAGAGAGTGCGGCGAGGAGACTGGTCAGATCTCTGGGCTGGTAACACACAGTGACATGATGTGAGGGGGAGAGCAGGAGTATAATAGGAGCTGATGGCTCCTGATGTATGAGATACACCAGAGAGTGCGGGGAGGAGACTGGTCAGATCTCTGGGCTGGTAACACAGTGACATGATGTGAGGGAGAGAGCAGGAGTATAATAGGGGCTGATGGCTCCTGATGTATGAGATACACCAGAGAGTGTGGGGAGGAGACTGGTCAGATCTCTGGGCTGGTAACACACAGTGACATGATGTGAGGGGGAGCGCAGGAGTATAATAGGGGCTGATGGCTTCTGATGTATGAGGTACACCAGAGAGTGCGGGGAGGAGACTGGTCAGATATCTGGGCTGGTAACACACAGTGACATGATGTGAGGGGGAGCGCAGGAGTATAATAGGGGCTGATGGCTTCTGATGTATGAGGTACACCAGAGAGTGCGGGGAGGAGACTGGTCAGATCTCTGGGCTGGTAACACACAGTGACATGATGTGAGGGGAGAGCAGGAGTATAATAGGGGCTGGTGGCTGCTGATGTATGAGATACACCAGAGAGTGCGGGAAGGAGACTGGTCAGATCTCTGGGCTGGTAACACACAGTGACATGTTGTGAGGGGGAGAGCAGGAGTATAATAGGGGCTGATGGCTGCTGATGTATGAGATACACCAGAGAGTTCGGGGAGGAGACTGGTCAGATCTCTGGGCTGGTAACACACAGTGACATGATGTGAGGAGGAGAGCAGGAGTATAACAGGGGCTGATGGTTCCTGATGTATGAGATACACCAGAGAGTGCAGGGAGGAGACTGGTCAGATCTCTGGGCTGGTAACACACAGTGACATGATGTGAGGGGGAGAGCAGGAGTATAATAGGGGCTGATGACTCCTGATGTATGAGATACACCAGAGAGTGCGGGTAGGAGACTGGTCAGATCTCTGGGCTGGTAACACACAGTGACATGATGTGAGGGGGAGAGCAGGAGTATAATAGGGGCTGATGGATCCTGATGTATGAGATACACCATAGAGTGCGGGGAGGAGACTGGTTAGATGTCTGGGCTGGTAACACACAGTGACATGATGTGAGAGGAGAGCAGGAGTATAATAGGGGCTGATGGTTCCTGATGTATGAGATACACCAGAGAGTGCGGGGAGGAGACTGGTCAGATCTCTGGGCTGGTAACACACAGTGACATGATGTGAGGAGGAGAGCAGGAGTATAACAGGGGCTGATGGTTCCTGATATATGAGATACACCAGAGAGTGCAGGGAGGAGACTGGTCAGATCTCTGGGCTGGTAACACACAGTGACATGATGTGAGGGGGAGAGCAGGAGTATAATAGGGGCTGATGGCTCCCGATGTATGAGATACACAGAGAGTGCGGGGAGGAGACTGGTCAGATCTCTGGGCTGGTAACACACAGTGACATGATGTGAGGGGGAGAGCAGGAGTATAATAGGGGCTGATGGCCCCTGATGTATGAGATACACCAGAGTGTGGGGAGGAGACTGGTCAGATCTCTGGGCTGGTAACACACAGTGACATGATGTGAGGGGGAGAGCAGGAGTATAATAGGGGCTGATGGCTCCTGATGTATGAGATACACCAGAGAGTGCGGGGAGGAGACTGGTCAGATCTCTGGGCTGGTAACACAGTGACATGATGTGAGGGGAAGAGCAGGAGTATAATAGGGGCTGATGTCTCCTGATGTATGAGATACATCAGAGAGTGCGGGGAGGAGACTGGTCAGATCTCTGGGCTGGTAACACACAGTGACATGATGTGAGGGGGAGAGCAGGAGTATAATAGGGGCTGATGTCTCCTGATGTATGAGATACATCAGAGAGTGCGGGGAGGAGACTGGTCAGATCTCTGGGCTGGTAACACACAGTGACATGATGTGAGGGGGAGAGCAGGAGTATAATAGGGGCTGATGTCTCCTTATGTATGAGATACATCAGAGAGTGCGGGGAGGAGACTGGTCAGATCTCTGGGCTGGTAACACACAGTCACATGATGTGAGAGGGGAGAGCAGGAGTATAATAGGGGCTGATGGCTACTGATGTATAAGATACACCACAGAGTGCGGGGAGGAGACTGGTCAGATCTCAGGGCTGGTAACACACAGTGACATGATGTGAGGGAGAGAGCAGGAGTATAATAGGGGCTGATGGCTCCTGATGTATGAGATACACCTAGAGAGTGCGGGGAGGAGACTGGTCAGATCTCTGGGCTGGTAACACACAGTGACATGATGTGAGGGGGAGAGCAGGAGTATAATAGGGGCTGATGGCTCCTGATGTATGAGATACACCAGAGAGTGCGGGGAGGAGACTGGTCAGATCTCTGGGCTGGTAACACACAGTGACATGATGTGAGGGGAGAGCAGGAGTATAATAGGGGCTGATGGCTCCTGATGTATGAGATACACCAGAGAGTGCGGGGAGGAGACTGGTCAGATCTCTGGGCTGGTAACACACAGTGACATGATAAGAGGGGGAGAGCAGGAGTATAATAGGGGCTGATGGCTCCTGATGTATGAGATACACCAGAGAGTGCGGGGAGGAGACTGGTCAGATCTCTGGGCTGGTAACACACAGTGACATGATGTGAGGGGGAGAGCAGGAGTATAATAGGTGCTGATGGCTGCTGATGTATGAGATACACCAGAGAGTGTGGGGAGGAGACTGGTCAGATCTCTGGGCTGGTAACACACAGTGACATGATGTGAGGGGGAGAGCAGGAGTATAATAGGGACAGATGGCTCCTGATGTATGAGATACACCAGAGAGTGCGGGAGGAGACTGGTCAGATCTCTGGGCTGGTAACACACAGTGACATGATGTGAGGGGAGAGCAGGAGTATAATAGGGGCTGATGGCTCCTGATGTATGAGATACACCAGAGAGTGCGGGGAGGAGACTGGTCAGATCTCTGGGATGGTAACACACAGTGACATGATGTGAGGGGGAGAGCAGGAGTATAATAGGGTCTGATGGCTCCTGATGTATGAGGTACACCAGAGAGTGCGGGGAGGAGACTGGTCAGATCACTGGGCTGGTAACACACAGTTACATGATGTGAGGGGGAGAGCAGGAGTATAATAGGGGCTGATGGATGCTGATGTATGAGATACACCAGAGAGTGCGGGGAGGAGACTGGTCAGATCTCTGGGCTGCTAACACACAGTGACATGATGTGAGGGGGAGAGCAGGAGTATAATAGGGGCTGATGGCTCCTGATGTATGAGATACACCAGAGAGTGCAGGGAGGAGACTGGTCAGATCTCTGGGCTGGTAACACAGTGACATGATGTGAGGGGAAGAGCAGGAGTATAATAGGGGCTGATGTCTCCTGATGTATGAGATACATCAGAGAGTGCGGGGAGGAGACTGGTCAGATCTCTGGGCTGGTAACACACAGTGACATGATGTGAGGGGGAGAGCAGGAGTATAATAGGGGCTGATGTCTCCTGATGTATGAGATACATCAGAGAGTGCGGGGAGGAGACTGGTCAGATCTCTGGGCTGGTAACACACAGTGACATGATGTGAGGGGGAGAGCAGGAGTATAATAGGGGCTGATGTCTCCTTATGTATGAGATACATCAGAGAGTGCGGGGAGGAGACTGGTCAGATCTCTGGGCTGGTAACACACAGTCACATGATGTGAGAGGGGAGAGCAGGAGTATAATAGGGGCTGATGGCTACTGATGTATAAGATACACCACAGAGTGCGGGGAGGAGACTGGTCAGATCTCAGGGCTGGTAACACACAGTGACATGATGTGAGGGAGAGAGCAGGAGTATAATAGGGGCTGATGGCTCCTGATGTATGAGATACACCTAGAGAGTGCGGGGAGGAGACTGGTCAGATCTCTGGGCTGGTAACACACAGTGACATGATGTGAGGGGGAGAGCAGGAGTATAATAGGGGCTGATGGCTCCTGATGTATGAGATACACCAGAGAGTGCGGGGAGGAGACTGGTCAGATCTCTGGGCTGGTAACACACAGTGACATGATGTGAGGGGAGAGCAGGAGTATAATAGGGGCTGATGGCTCCTGATGTATGAGATACATCAGAGAGTGCGGGGAGGAGACTGGTCAGATCTCTGGGCTGGTAACACACAGTGACATGATGTGAGGGGGAGAGCAGGAGTATAATAGGGGCTGATGTCTCCTTATGTATGAGATACATCAGAGAGTGCGGGGAGGAGACTGGTCAGATCTCTGGGCTGGTAACACACAGTCACATGATGTGAGAGGGGAGAGCAGGAGTATAATAGGGGCTGATGGCTACTGATGTATAAGATACACCACAGAGTGCGGGGAGGAGACTGGTCAGATCTCAGGGCTGGTAACACACAGTGACATGATGTGAGGGAGAGAGCAGGAGTATAATAGGGGCTGATGGCTCCTGATGTATGAGATACACCAGAGAGTGCAGGGAGGAGACTGGTCAGATCTCTGGGCTGGTAACACACAGTGACATGATGTGAGGGGGAGAGCAGGAGTATAATAGGGGCTGATGGCTCCCGATGTATGAGATACACAGAGAGTGCGGGGAGGAGACTGGTCAGATCTCTGGGCTGGTAACACACAGTGACATGATGTGAGGGGGAGAGCAGGAGTATAATAGGGGCTGATGGCCCCTGATGTATGAGATACACCAGAGTGTGGGGAGGAGACTGGTCAGATCTCTGGGCTGGTAACACACAGTGACATGATGTGAGCGGGAGAGCAGGAGTATAATAGGGGCTGATGGCTCCTGATGTATGAGATACACCAGAGAGTGCGGGGAGGAGACTGGTCAGATCTCTGGGCTGGTAACACAGTGACATGATGTGAGGGGAAGAGCAGGAGTATAATAGGGGCTGATGTCTCCTGATGTATGAGATACATCAGAGAGTGCGGGGAGGAGACTGGTCAGATCTCTGGGCTGGTAACACACAGTGACATGATGTGAGGGGGAGAGCAGGAGTATAATAGGGGCTGATGTCTCCTGATGTATGAGATACATCAGAGAGTGCGGGGAGGAGACTGGTCAGATCTCTGGGCTGGTAACACACAGTGACATGATGTGAGGGGGAGAGCAGGAGTATAATAGGGGCTGATGTCTCCTTATGTATGAGATACATCAGAGAGTGCGGGGAGGAGACTGGTCAGATCTCTGGGCTGGTAACACACAGTCACATGATGTGAGAGGGGAGAGCAGGAGTATAATAGGGGCTGATGGCTACTGATGTATAAGATACACCACAGAGTGCGGGGAGGAGACTGGTCAGATCTCAGGGCTGGTAACACACAGTGACATGATGTGAGGGAGAGAGCAGGAGTATAATAGGGGCTGATGGCTCCTGATGTATGAGATACACCTAGAGAGTGCGGGGAGGAGACTGGTCAGATCTCTGGGCTGGTAACACACAGTGACATGATGTGAGGGGAGAGCAGGAGTATAATAGGGGCTGATGGCTCCTGATGTATGAGATACACCAGAGAGTGCGGGGAGGAGACTGGTCAGATCTCTGGGCTGGTAACACACAGTGACATGATGTGAGGGGAGAGCAGGAGTATAATAGGGGCTGATGGCTCCTGATGTATTAGATACACCAGAGAGTGCGGGGAGGAGACTGGTCAGATCTCTGGGCTGGTAACACACAGTGACATGATGTGAGGGGGAGAGCAGGAGTATAATAGGGGCTGATGGCTCCTGATGTATGAGATACACCAGAGAGTGCGGGGAGGAGACTGGTCAGATCTCTGGGCTGGTAACACACAGTGACATGATGTGAGGGGGAGAGCAGGAGTATAATAGGTGCTGATGGCTGCTGATGTATGAGATACACCAGAGAGTGTGGGGAGGAGACTGGTCAGATCTCTGGGCTGGTAACACACAGTGACATGATGTGAGGGGGAGAGCAGGAGTATAATAGGGACAGATGGCTCCTGATGTAAGAGATACACCAGAGAGTGCGGGAGGAGACTGGTCAGATCTCTGGGCTGGTAACACACAGTGACATGATGTGAGGGGAGAGCAGGAGTATAATAGGGGCTGATGGCTCCTGATGTATGAGATACACCAGAGAGTGCGGGGAGGAGACTGGTCAGATCTCTGGGCTGGTAACACACAGTCACATGATGTGAGAGGGGAGAGCAGGAGTATAATAGGGGCTGATGGCTACTGATGTATAAGATACACCACAGAGTGCGGGGAGGAGACTGGTCAGATCTCAGGGCTGGTAACACACAGTGACATGATGTGAGGGAGAGAGCAGGAGTATAATAGGGGCTGATGGCTCCTGATGTATGAGATACACCTAGAGAGTGCGGGGAGGAGACTGGTCAGATCTCTGGGCTGGTAACACACAGTGACATGATGTGAGGGGGAGAGCAGGAGTATAATAGGGGCTGATGGCTCCTGATGTATGAGATACACCAGAGAGTGCGGGGAGGAGACTGGTCAGATCTCTGGGCTGGTAACACACAGTGACATGATGTGAGGGGAGAGCAGGAGTATAATAGGGGCTGATGGCTCCTGATGTATGAGATACACCAGAGAGTGCGGGGAGGAGACTGGTCAGATCTCTGGGCTGGTAACACACAGTGACATGATGTGAGGGGGAGAGCAGGAGTATAATAGGGGCTGATGTCTCCTGATGTATGAGATACATCAGAGAGTGCGGGGAGGAGACTGGTCAGATCTCTGGGCTGGTAACACACAGTGACATGATGTGAGGGGGAGAGCAGGAGTATAATAGGGGCTGATGTCTCCTTATGTATGAGATACATCAGAGAGTGCGGGGAGGAGACTGGTCAGATCTCTGGGCTGGTAACACACAGTCACATGATGTGAGAGGGGAGAGCAGGAGTATAATAGGGGCTGATGGCTACTGATGTATAAGATACACCACAGAGTGCGGGGAGGAGACTGTCAGATCTCAGGGCTGGTAACACACAGTGACATGATGTGAGGGAGAGAGCAGAGTATAATAGGGGCTGATGGCTCCTGATGTATGAGATACACCTAGAGAGTGCGGGGAGGAGACTGGTCAGATCTCTGGGCTGGTAACACACAGTGACATGATGTGAGGGGGAGAGCAGGAGTATAATAGGGGCTGATGGCTCCTGATGTATGAGATACACCAGAGAGTGCGGGGAGGAGACTGGTCAGATCTCTGGGCTGGTAACACACAGTGACATGATGTGAGGGGAGAGCAGGAGTATAATAGGGGCTGATGGCTCCTGATGTATGAGATACATCAGAGAGTGCGGGGAGGAGACTGGTCAGATCTCTGGGCTGGTAACACACAGTGACATGATGTGAGGGGGAGAGCAGGAGTATAATAGGGGCTGATGTCTCCTTATGTATGAGATACATCAGAGAGTGCGGGGAGGAGACTGGTCAGATCTCTGGGCTGGTAACACACAGTCACATGATGTGAGAGGGGAGAGCAGGAGTATAATAGGGGCTGATGGCTACTGATGTATAAGATACACCACAGAGTGCGGGGAGGAGACTGGTCAGATCTCAGGGCTGGTAACACACAGTGACATGATGTGAGGGAGAGAGCAGGAGTATAATAGGGGCTGATGGCTCCTGATGTATGAGATACACCAGAGAGTGCAGGGAGGAGACTGGTCAGATCTCTGGGCTGGTAACACACAGTGACATGATGTGAGGGGGAGAGCAGGAGTATAATAGGGGCTGATGGCTCCCGATGTATGAGATACACAGAGAGTGCGGGGAGGAGACTGGTCAGATCTCTGGGCTGGTAACACACAGTGACATGATGTGAGGGGGAGAGCAGGAGTATAATAGGGGCTGATGGCCCCTGATGTATGAGATACACCAGAGTGTGGGGAGGAGACTGGTCAGATCTCTGGGCTGGTAACACACAGTGACATGATGTGAGCGGGAGAGCAGGAGTATAATAGGGGCTGATGGCTCCTGATGTATGAGATACACCAGAGAGTGCGGGGAGGAGACTGGTCAGATCTCTGGGCTGGTAACACAGTGACATGATGTGAGGGGAAGAGCAGGAGTATAATAGGGGCTGATGTCTCCTGATGTATGAGATACATCAGAGAGTGCGGGGAGGAGACTGGTCAGATCTCTGGGCTGGTAACACACAGTGACATGATGTGAGGGGAGAGCAGGAGTATAATAGGGGCTGATGTCTCCTTATGTATGAGATACATCAGAGAGTGCGGGGAGGAGACTGGTCAGATCTCTGGGCTGGTAACACACAGTCACATGATGTGAGAGGGGAGAGCAGGAGTATAATAGGGGCTGATGGCTACTGATGTATAAGATACACCACAGAGTGCGGGGAGGAGACTGGTCAGATCTCAGGGCTGGTAACACACAGTGACATGATGTGAGGGAGAGAGCAGGAGTATAATAGGGGCTGATGGCTCCTGATGTATGAGATACACCTAGAGAGTGCGGGGAGGAGACTGGTCAGATCTCTGGGCTGGTAACACACAGTGACATGATGTGAGGGGGAGAGCAGGAGTATAATAGGGGCTGATGGCTCCTGATGTATGAGATACACCAGAGAGTGCGGGGAGGAGACTGGTCAGATCTCTGGGCTGGTAACACACAGTGACATGATGTGAGGGGAGAGCAGGAGTATAATAGGGGCTGATGGCTCCTGATGTATGAGATACACCAGAGAGTGCGGGGAGGAGACTGGTCAGATCTCTGGGCTGGTAACACACAGTGACATGATGTGAGGGGGAGAGCAGGAGTATAATAGGGGCTGATGGCTCCTGATGTATGAGATACACCAGAGAGTGCGGGGAGGAGACTGGTCAGATCTCTGGGCTGGTAACACACAGTGACATGATGTGAGGGGGAGAGCAGGAGTATAATAGGTGCTGATGGCTGCTGATGTATGAGATACACCAGAGAGTGTGGGGAGGAGACTGGTCAGATCTCTGGGCTGGTAACACACAGTGACATGATGTGAGGGGGAGAGCAGGAGTATAATAGGGACAGATGGCTCCTGATGTAAGAGATACACCAGAGAGTGCGGGAGGAGACTGGTCAGATCTCTGGGCTGGTAACACACAGTGACATGATGTGAGGGGAGAGCAGGAGTATAATAGGGGCTGATGGCTCCTGAT